>NC_138548.1:121828867-122216367 GCF_964273705.1 Natrix helvetica
CAGTATTCTGGAGAACACTCGGGGTGAGTGTCTTTCAGCTTATGTGCGAGCCTGGAAAGCATTCAAACACTTTCTATCCTGTATGTAGATTTGGGTTTACTTTTATTGAAAAGGTAAGTAGCAAAAGTAGAACTCTGCCCAATGATTTTCCCGAACTCCTGATAACAGGTCACTGGAGAGGTATCGGATCCTTCAGGAAAAGTGCATTTATGTTGTTGGGCACTTGGGATGAGAAGATTGACTGCTTCAAGGTGAATCCTAGCTTGGAGAATGGTGGTGACAGCCGTCTAAGAACACATGAAACAGAGGACAGCAGGGTGGTGTTATGGAAGAGGAACCCACTCCCGTAAGTAATGGAAGGAGCTTGGTTCCTGCAGGGAGCTGTGGAAGAAGCAAAGACATTTCCTCTTACGACTAAAGAGGACGTTCTATGGATTCAATTGATTTTGGCTGAAAGGCGGGGGGAGGGGGGTGGGAGAAGCAGATCGTGATAGCATTTAAATCACACCACTGTATAGTCAATGTAATTACTGTTTTCTATATTCAACAAATACATTCAAAAGAAACCATTAAAATAACTGATGGAGCATTATGAAGTTTGTGGAGAGGGGTGTTTTCTAGCAGTGGTGTAGGTCAGAGAATGGAGAGCACTGAAAAAATCTTCCCCATCCCTGGACTTTAAAGCTTATTCACCAGCCTTTTAATTGAATGTACCATAACAGCTACTTTTATTTCAAATGGAAATGACATTTCAAGTGTCAGTTATGGGTAGGCATATTTATAGAACTTGACATCCAGGTGAAAATGATCTGATTCATTAAGCATTAAGTAATTAAAACACATCTGAGAGGCTTTTTAAAAAACCTTTCTCATTGCTCACTTGATGGGTGAGCAAACAGATCACTGTTTCCCTTCTGTTAGTAGCAATAGGCCACTGATGCATCTAATTTCCCAGGATCAACAGTTGTTACTTCTGACAATAAAACACAATAAAACAGCACTCATGTGAAAGACAAAAGGGTTGGAGAGAGAAAATGAATGTGTGCCATTGTCTTACCCATGAGCTTTGCTGCCACTTCTATTATTTTTCTCCTTTTTGGATACAGGAAGAATGCAGAGAACATGTATTATTTCTCAGAGTTGGCTTTGACACTCAATGCCCCAGAAAGTGGTACTGCTCCCACTGACAGCAGACTCCGGCCTGACCAAAGACTCATGGAGAATGGGCGCTGGGATGAGGCCAATGCAGAGAAGCAGCGCTTAGAGGAGAAGCAGCGCCTTTCCCGTAAAAAACGTGAAGCTGAAGCCATGAGGGCGACAGAGGATGGTAAGAAATGTCCCATTGACCTCTTCCATTTAGGAAGCGTTTTAAGAATTTAAGAAGCTGCCTTATATTTTTACCGCTGGGCAATGGTTCACCTGATTTGCTATTCTGTGCTCCCCATTAGTAGTGCTTCCTCCACGTATTGGGCCAAAGTCTTTTCTAGTCCTGCTAGCTAAGATGCTGTTTGTGATTAAACAGTGGCCATTCCCTAAGAAGGAAGTTTTAGTGTTCCCAGGAGAAATAGCCTGTCTAACACCTTTTTTCATCAGTCTGAAAATTCTCACCCTTCTCATCTGCTGCCTCCCTTGTGCAGGAACCCCGTACGATCCCTACAAGGCATTGTGGTTTGAGCGGAAGAAGGATCCTGACACCAAGGAGGTGTCCCATGTGTACAGGGGAGGCTACTGGGAAAGCAAAGAGAAACAGGACTGGAACGTGTGCCCTGATATCTTCTGAGCTGGAAGCAGCAGGACTCTTCCCAGGAAGAGGTAGTGGACGAAGAGTGGAGGGAAGCAGCTGATCATGGGACTTCTTGGCTCGTGCTTTTCTCACTGACTTGTCTGTCTTAATCAATTGTTTTGACTCAATCACCCAAACCAGAATCCAGCAGTGGTGATTGGCTGGATTGCCTTAGCTGAATGAAGCTGAAGTTGGTGTCTGGATTCCTGGATGGTTAGGGAAAATAGGCATAGAGGACTGCATCTTCCACTTCCCTGCTCACACCACTTACACAGGTAGTTTGGGGAGGAAGAAGAGAACGTATGGATTGACACCTGCCCTCTTCTCCAGCTTTCTGGTGCTGTATCAATTATATCCCCTTTTCAACTTTCATAAGGCAAAGGCAAGCAGCAAGACCAAGACTCTTTGTTTGCCCAGAGGTGGTTGAAAAGGAACAGAAAGACCTATCATTTTGACCAGAGGGGTTTCTTTCTTGTTTTTTCTGCCCTAACCTTGTATAGCATCCTTAGGACAAGGAAGACTTCCTAACCATATTGAATAGAGGGAAAAGATGGAAACCAAAGCTGTTGTGTCTCTCAGTTCACATAGATAGGAAAGCGATTAGCTGTATCTTCAAAGAGTTCAACTTTTCTTTGAGGATCACTAGCTGATCACTTGGTGTTGCAAAATCAAAGATGCAGTTTTCCCTTTTCAGGTCTACTCTTCACACCAGGCCCAAGCACCAAACCAAATTGTGCACTTGGATGGGCAATGATGCAAGATAGAAGCCTCCCTGTTCTAAAGCAACTTCTGGCTTAATGCACATCTGTTTATATGTATATTATATATATGTAGAGAGAGATCTAATTTTTGTTCTGATTTCTGTTCCTTTTATTCCTTAGACCCCTATTTGGTAACACTAGCCTCTGCTGCTTTCTTCCACTGGGCCCCAGATCCATGAAAATGTGGTACAGGAACCATTACCTAAGAACAGATTGTCTTGCCTTTAAAATAATGGATAATTCAACATAGGCAGAGTTGGAGCTTAGTGGCGTCACTCCTAAAGCTCCTCACTCTCTGCCAGCTCAAGCCAGGAATTCATTGATTCTTTTGTAAAATGAGGAGACTGGGAATAGCCCAAACTGCTCTGGGCCGTTTGGTCACAGCTGCCATAACCAGATCCTAAGAGTGAAAAGCTGTTGCCACTGAGCAGAAGTGGCAAAGCGTGAAGAGCCTGCCCAGGCGAGGTGTACATGTGGGTGGGGATGGGGGCGGGGGCAAAGACACCCCCCGCCCCTTGGCTAAGGATCACACTTTGAGGTGCCTTCCTTTTGTGTTTTTGCTCCTTGTTTTGTTTTGTTTTAAACAACCCCTCCCCTCCCTACTTTTCAACTTTAGCCCGTAAGGAAGAAGAGGCAACAGTGGTGCTTGCTGGTTGGGAGAAATGAGGCAACCCAACAGTATATGCTGCTCAGCAGAAGTAAATTGGGTCTTGGGGTACAGTGTATATACTGTGGCTTGGTCCCTATTGGAAGCCTTTTTTTCTGCAGCAGACGGAGGCTAGGGCCTCCCTTAGTGGGGTAATGGTGGGCTTTTTTATTTAAAAAAAAGCGTGAGAGAGACTACCTTTGCAATTCTATTGTGGTTGGGTTTGTTTTGAGGGGAGGGGGATTATTGTCTTTTTTTTCAAAAAAAAACCCCTAAATTAAATAATAAAACCTGAAATATTCACGAAGGTTCATTTGTGCCTTTCTGTAAAGTATCAACACTTGAGGTGGTTTGGCCTCACACCTAACCCTTTAAAATTTCTTCAGGTGAGTTCTGTGTTGAAAATAACATACATCATCTGAACTATCCTTTGCCTTAGTTCTTGGGGGGGGGGGAGATGGAACTCGGTATAATTAGGGTTTCCTTTTGTATTTGGATTATGCATCTTAAAATGGCTGGCAAGGCCATTTTAGGAGGATCCTTTGAAATTTGGACAGTGAATACTTTCTCCTATTGACTGGGTCCAACCAATGAACAATGGAAGGGAAAAACAGAAGAAAAGAAAGGTTAATGTTTTGCCAAAGCTTCTAATAAGCCATTTTTATCAATGTAGCAATATAGTTTTTACCTATTTCAAGGTATAAATTCTTAATGAGAAATGACTGGCAGTATCATACAAATGTATTGACTCTTGTTCCTTTTCTGCCTGCCTCTAGGGATAATATCTCACGTGTAAAAGATCTTTACTTATGACAGATAAATAGACAGATTCTGTGAACTTTTATTAATCAACACCTGGTGGGGGAAAACATTTGGAGGGACCTAAAAGAAAGAACCTAGTTTCTTTAACTTTCTCTCATAATACCTCTAGGTGTTGCTTTTCATCAAGAGTCAGTGGAAGTAATTAGACAAACATATTACCCAAGGTTAAGAAGAATTGGGAGTTTAATTGAGTTTACCCAGAAAACAATTGGGTAATTAGGCCTGTTTAAAATCAGTTATACAGGCAGGTGGAGTGGTTTCATTCATTTGTTTTGTCTGAGTAAGAAGAAATGTTACCTGTACATCATCTTTGAGTTCTATGGTATTACCGTGTTTCCCCGAAAATAAGACAGGGTCTTATTTTCTTTTGACCCCCCCCCCCAATTTTGCTTGGGCCTTATCGGGGGGGTGGGTATTGGTTTGGGGTTGCCAAGGGGGCTGCTCTCTTGCGAGCGGGCGCCTGAAGAGCTGGGCACAGCCTCAGGGGCAAACGGCTGTGTTGCGCTGTCACAGCAGTGCAACAAAGCCGCCATGAGGTGACCATGCTCATGAGCAGCTGCCCGGCAACGCCCCTTTCCAGCCGGCCAGAGCGCCACTCATCGACCCAGTAACATCCCAAAGGCGCTAAGCCGCATGGTGCTCTACCTGGCCAGGGGGGGGGGGGGCGAGTGTCCAGGGGCGTTATTATTGGGGGAGGGCATATATTTTTGCCCACAGGAAAAATATGGCATGGTCTTATTATCAGGACATGTCGTAATTTTGGGGAAACAAGGTATATATCAGGACATAATAAAAATCATCAACTCGTCCTTAGCAGTTCTTAAAAGTATGTAACTACAACCTCAGATGAACAATACCACATGACATATAACACCATTGTCATCATTTATTTTACAAAAAGAAAGCCAAAATGAAGTTATGTGTGGAAAAACTAAGTACATATTTACTGCTTCCATAGCCAGGTGCTGTTAATTAAGTGCCCTTAGATCAACTGATCGCCAGCAAGTGTGATTATCTTTATCAAAGCTGAAGTTTTAAGAGTTTGCTGATCTCCAGCGCTGAGGTGTGTATTAACAGAATGCCAAGGAGGAAAGACGTCAGCAATGATCTTAAGAGAAAGAATTGTTGCTGCCATCATTCTGGGAAGGGTTTTAAAGCCATTCCCAAACAATTTAAAGCCCATCATTCTACAGGGAGGAAGATTATTCACAAGTGGAAAACATTCAAGATGGTTGCCAATCTTCCTAGGAGTGGATGTCCCAAGAAATTCATCCTATGATCAGACATTGCAATGCTCAGATTAATTGCAAAAAATCCGAGAGCTACATCTTGGACTCTACAGGCCTCCGCACATTGAATGCAAACTCATGACAGTACAATTTAAAAAAGACTGAACAAGTATGGTTTCTTTGGAAGGGTTGCCAGGAGAAAGCCTCCTCTCTCTAAAAAGAGCATGGCAGCATGGCTTAGGTTTACCAAGTTGCATCTGAACAAATCACAAGGCTTCTGGAACACCGTCCTTTGGGCAGATGAGACCAAGGTGGTCATATTTGGCCACAATGCACAGTGCCACATTTGGCAAAAACCAAACAGCATATTGGCACACAAACATCTCATACCAACCATCAATCATGGCTGTGGAGGGGTGATGATTTGGGCTTGTTTTGCAACCACCTTGCAATCATTGACTCAATCGTGAATATTGTGTATACCAAAGTATTTGAGTCAAATGTGAGGCCATCTGTCTGACAGCTAAAGCTGGCTGATATTGCGTCATGCAACAGGACAGTGATCCCAAGCACACCAGCAAATCAACAACAGAATGGCTGGGGGGAGGAAATTAAGGTGTTGCAATGGCCCAAAGTCCAGATCTCAACCCAATTGAAATGCTCAAGAGAGCTATGCCTAGACAAATGAACTGAAGCAATGTTGTAACGAAGAGTGGATCAAAATTCCTGCACAATTATGTGAGACTGATAAAGACATACAGAAAACAATCACTTTGTGTTATTGCTGCAATGGTGGTTCTACAAACATCGAATCGTAAGGCGTACTTCATTTTTCACACATGGCTTCTCCATTTTGGCTTTCTTTTTGTAGAATAAATGACCGGGTGTTATATGTTGTGTGTTCTTGTTCATCTGAGGTATTTTTCTAATTTCAGGAACTGCTAAGGACCAGATGATTTTTTAAAATGTTCTGATAATTGAAAGCCCTAGAACTCAAAAGGTCTATTTTCACATGATTTGTAGTTTCTCTCTCTTTAAAAAACAAGTTAGAACTGGCAACTTTTCTGAGCTGAAATCCTGCCACTGTGACAGAAGCCTTTCTAAAACTATTCCTTGATTCCAATCTGTAACATGAAAGATGTTAAGTCTTCCCTGTTTTAAAAAAAATAACTAGTACTTCAGGTGCCTTTCCTCACTGCTGCTGTATTTAATTCTGGGACGCTTTAAATGGCATGGGTGTGGTTGAAGTATTGCCTGGTTGCTACATTTTTCCTCTTGCCTTCACGCCCATCCCTGAGTCTTCTGCAGTAATTTGATTCCTCTGGGTTTTGCCCTTAAACAGCAAGTACTGGACACCATGTTCTTTGCTTCAGGTGATAAAACATCTTGAGTTGAACTTGCTTCTAGGCCCTTCCTTGAGTAGTGCCATCTGCTAGAAGTCCATTTCAAACCAATGTTACCGATTAAGGTTGATCAGTAAAGTGATATAGGCAACTGGGGATTTGACACCCAGAAAGAGAACAAGACCTCAGTTCTGCCTGGATGTGGTTTAAGTGTCAGGCATACGCTTCTATTTTTTGACTGAAGTACAAAATCAATGACCCCATTACACCAGTAGCTGCCTATTTGTAGCACAGCCTGGGAACATTTTCCCAGAAAGATATGAAAGGTTCCATGTGAATGAACATTTGTTTTCAGAAAAATAAACCTTTTCAAGCCTCTGTAGCCCATACTTCTCTAAATATACTTCATTATAATCTGGGAATGTATCCTGCTTCATCGGTGGAACTGGTAAACACAATTTTTAGATACAGAATTTGAAGGCATTTGTAGAATAGATTTTAAAAGAACAGCACAAATTTTACATGCAAAAGCATTAGTCTGCATTTACAATGTAAAAGAAAAATCACTTTCCTTACATTTCGGGAGAAATACAAGCAAGACCTAGGACTCCTTTGCAGACAATTGTATTTATGAAGGTGAAAAATTTTGAAATACTTAGTTCTACATACAAACTGGTCAAACTTGTAATGTTAAGCAATACTGTATTAGGAAATACTAAGTTTCTGCAACTTGGACACAACCTTCTTCAATTCTGAACATAAAGCACATTTCTGACAACTTACATTGAACATTTAGTAAATGAACCCCAAGTCAACTGCTTCAGAGGCAATAATTACAATTTTTAATCTTTCTTTGAAAACACTTTTTAAAAGTTGGTAGGCAATCCCAAAATTGGTACAGGTTGGGAGGCTGCCTCATCCAGTTTCAAAAACCTTTCTAGCTCTGATACTTTTGTTAAGAGATTTGAGATTACTGAATTTGAATTGACAAGAGCTGGAAAATGCTAGCAACAGCACAGTACCATTAGAATTATGCATATTCACAGGATGTGTAAGGAAATGTTTTAATATTAGAGCCAGAAAATGGATCTCCACCTATTTCATCAAGAAGGTGGAAAGGTGCAAAGATTCATCAAGAAAATTGTGATTTTAATAATGAAATTCCAAGAATAATTGCAAATTATATTCTGCTGAAGACTGAAAAACTATGCTAAGCTTCGTATATTCCAATATTTTGCTTGTGATGACAATTCTGGAAAAGCCAAAACAGAATTTTTGTCTATTTTTAAAAAATACAGTGGTAACAAAAGTGACTTCTATGGCTCTATATAAGGTGGCAATCCAGAGAAAATGTTTGGACCATCTTACTGATTTTCAAAGTGTTACTTAGCAAAAATGAGTCAATAAGTGTTAATGTTGCAGCACTAAGTCTGCTTATTAGAACTTAAAACAGCTTTGGACTCACTTATGATGGTTTTGTACATTCTCTATGAATCTTTTGATGAAGATAGCAACACTAAGTCAGGAGCAAATTAGGGACCCTTCTGGAATTTATCTGTGGAACTTCATGCCAATCTCTAACCTAACTGGCACTAAAACACTTTTATACCAAAATGTTTTTTTAAAAATTGGAAAGATTGCTTCCAAAGGAATCTCTGCTTAGAATTATTAATCATTAGATTATTATAACTAATTCATTCCATGCTTGTCATTCACAGGGGGTGGGGGGAAGCCTCTGGTGAAACTCAAACCTATTACTTGCAAATCTGGGGGTTCTTTAGAAGTCTCTGCCACAAAGTCTTGAAAATTCTTTCTGTTCTTTGTCTCTTAAATGTGCAACTTCCTACGTGTTTCCTGGGATGTAAAAAGGAAACACATATCAAAGCAGTTACTTTGAGCTGCAGTTACAGTACAGCTGGAATGAAGCAAAGAAAAAAAAATCCCGAAATAATGTTAAGATAAAATACTTTTTTATTTTTACCCTAAATCAATGTTTAGCGTTTATCGAAACCAAAATCATGCAACCAGTGCGGTAGCTTTACATCTGAAGCCGGCCTTCCCTGCTGCCAAAGCTTTGGACGGGGCCGAGCACGGGTTGCGAGCAAGATGCCAGCTTCTCCCTGCCAGAACTACCACGACGACCATCCGCAAGTGGGCTTGATCTCAACCATCTCGAGATGCCTCTGGCAACTTTTCCTTAACCCACAGGCAACCCGCTCTGCTGTCAGAATGGGTACGAGGCAAGAAGGATCAGCTCTAGGGGTCCCAGAAGCTTATTGGTCGATGTGAAAGGACCGGAATGAAATGGTTTGTCTGTTTGTCTGTCTGTCTATCATCTATCTATCCATTGTCTGTCTGTCTGTCTATCCATCCACCCATCTATCATCTGTCTGCCTCTCTCTCCCTTTCTCTCTCTCTCTCTCTCATCTGTCTATCCATCATCCATCCATCCATCCATCCATCCATGTATCATCTGTCTGCCTGCCTCACACTCTCTCTCCCCCTCTCTATCATCTATCTGTCTGTCTATCCATCCATCGTCCGTCCGTCCATTTATCTATCCATCCATCCATCATTTATCTGTCTGCCTGCCCCCCTCTCTCTCATCTATCTGTCTGTCTATCCATCCATCGTCTGTTCGTCCGTCCATCCCTCCCTCCCTCCCCCGATTCCGGGAGGGAAAAGGAGCTGGAGGGCCCCTTCGGGAGAGGAATCCCCGCCGAGGCTCCCCACCCTCTAAAGTCGCGGCAACCGAGACTCTCCGCCCCGAGAGGGTGTCTGCTTCGTTCCCGAGAAAGGGGAGACCCGCTCGGGAAGCGCAGAGCGTATTGGCTGACGCTTCCAGATGCGACGGGATTGGCTCCTCATTTTAGGCGGGGCCAATTTGCCCGCAGGTGAAGCCTTCTCCTAAAGCGACATCGGAGCAGCGCAAGTCGCGCGCGTCAGAGGGGCTTAGGAAGCGGAGCTTTGGGCGGAGGGAGTTGCGGCTGCTGCTCGGTCGGAATTGTCAGTTTGTTCCCAAGCCTTCCCAGCTCTTCTTCGGAGTTACCAGAATGGCCGAGTGGTTAAGGCGTTGGACTTAAGTTCCAATAGACGTGAGTCTGCGTGGGTTCGAACCCCACTTCTGGTAGTGCTTTTTCCCCCCTCCTCCTTTTAATGCCGAATGTCTGCACGAAGGCTGGGAGGAGCCGCTGCTGCCAACTGGGTGATTTGAAGACGTTAGATATCTTCGAATCGATTTGATTAATGACGACACTTGGAGCACTGTTTTAGGTTATCTGAGCAGCTTGATTTGTCACAATTTCCGGCAATTTGGAATCTCTCCCCCTCTGTCTCCCTCCCACCCTTTCTCTGTCTCCCTCCCTCCCTCCCTCTCTCTCTCTCCTCCCTCCCCCTGTTCCTGTCCCCCTTTCCTTCCTCTGTCTCCCTGTCTCCCTCTCTTTCTCTCCCCTCCCTCCCTGTCTTTCTCTCTGTCCTTCTCCCTCCCTGTCTGCCTCTCTTCTCTCCCCCCTTCCCCCCCTCTGTCTCTCCCTCTCTCTCCCTCTCTCTCTCTCTTTGCTTTTGTGAAGAAAAGTATTGCCTTTTTTCCAAATTCACAGGAAACAAAGAAACCAATTGCATTTTAAAGGTGAGTAAACAAATGTACCACAAACTGCAGGAAGAAATTAGATCGGGTTTCCTGAATCATCATGTGCGACAGATGAACAAAAACCCTGAAATTGTGGATTTCCTGCTTTGATATAAGACACCCTTCACGGCTGATTCGGAGTCCTTGTCATTTGTGCAAGCGGCATCTCTTTGCACAAGGAATTCCAGGTCTGGCAGTTCTGATGCCGTCGCGGAGATCTCGGGCAACTCCCCGAAGGGCTTATTTCTAAGCAAAGGCTTTGGTAGGGATGTTGCTTGCCTTCTTACTCCTGTCCCATAGTCCAGCCTTCCCCAACACAGGGCCCTCCACTATGCCTGAGGATTATGGGAACTGTAATCCAACCCAATGGAAAATAGGTAGTTTGTCCATGGTCTTGAATAAACAGCTGGATTCTTATTTCACGCTAAATTCAACTACAGTTTACCTATCACCATCTAAAGGATACTTTTAAGACAGCAGAACTATTCTGTGCATATTTTTTCAGAAAAATATTACAGTTCACCAGGCCTTAATGTTACTCAAGTGAGCATGTAGATGCTTAGATTTTTTAAAACATCTTCCTACCTTACTTCACATACCACCGTATCTGCCAATTTCCAATGGCTTGCCTTAGCTAGGAAGTAGCTATTCAGAGGACTTAATGGGATTTAATGCATGGTATATCAGGTTGTCACCCCTGTGAATGGCATTTTATCAGGAACAGAATAACACATAAATTCTCAAAAGTAATGCTGAGTCCTGGGTACAAGTGGATGGAGTGCTCTGAGTCAAGCTTCATTTGAAAGGTGTTAATCCTCTTGGCAATGTAATAGTGTACTAATCATTTTCTTCAGAATTTCTTGATTCCACTATTGTCTTCACACACACAAAAAGCTACCTGAATTTTTTGCACATGAAAGAAAGATATTTGTCATCCATCAAGGATTTCAGTAATAATGGAATCGATTATGGAATAAACAGTTGTTAATTTGCTCATTTAGATACTTAATTATAAATTTATATAAATGCTGTAGAAGTACTTTCAATGAGTTCACTGGAATCCAAGTAATCTGGTACTTGATACTACTTATTAAAAGGATGAAATTAATATGTATGACTGTTATTTCAGATGCTATTAAATCCTGGGATAATTTTACACTTTAATCTTCAAACAGATTATCAGTAGTCCACAGTATAAAGTTGTTGTAATTTCCTGAATCAAATAATAACATGAGCAGCCATAAAACCAGCAAGAAACAATTTTTATTTGCATCTCAATAAAAATGATTTTAAAAAGAATCTATAGTGGTAAAATCCAGTTGCTCCAATAGTTTGATCTGCACTGAGACAAGTTTCTCTAGAAAGTTGCTATAGAAAAGCAAAGCTTCACACAATAATCCTCCAGCGTAGAAATAAGCTTTTTTCACCTTGTGAATGTGTGTCTCTCATATCTCCTAACAAGAAGAGCATCCTCTGTTTAGGAAAGAAAGAAACTGACAGTCAAACCACACACATATATGTTACACCAGCTTTGTACAATATATTGCTATGCAGATTGTGTCCTTAGAAATAATCCTCCCTATATTTGAGCAAATGGCTCCTAGATTAATGTGCCCCAGTGTACAGAATGAATAACCTGATTCTCAAGTGCAAAATTTAAAACATTTCACACAAACGGATGGGAATGTGGTGATATTGCTGGCTAGTATTGCAGAAGAAAAAAAGAGATGGAATTTATGCTTACGGAGACTGGCTGCTTTGAGAACGAATATGGACCTGGCTTATCATATGACTCTTAAGTTAAACCTCAATGAGAATAACTGGCTGGCTTGAGAGAAGGGCAGGAAAAGAAGGGAAGTGGCCATAATGTGTAATCATAAAATAAGATGTCTGGTCTAGTAGTGAAGGCTTCAAGCTAGAAACCAGGAGACTGTGAGTTCTAGTCCCACTTTAGGCATGAAAGCCAGCTAGGTGGCTTCTGGCAAGTCACTCTCAGCCCAACCCACCTCTTGTTGTGGGGAAGATAGGAAGGGAAAGTTGTGCTGTGTTGTTATGCCACCTTGAGTTACCTATGAAGTAATAAAGGCTGGATTTCAAAACTCTTAATATGTATCTTGCAAGCCAGTTCCTGCATGGTTGAGTCATAATGTTGATCTGGCATGCTGTGTGAACACAGGCACTATGCTTCTAAACTGTGGCCCAGGCAATGTATTAAACCCAGTCTTAAGAATTTGAGAAACTACCTGCATCCCATTAGTACACTTGATTTTCTTTCCATGCAAAGAGTTGCCGCAAATATTTGATTCCACTGAGAGAGCTTCTCGTGGAAAAATGAGGATCTGCCACTGAAAGGAAAGGCTTTTGCCAAATTTAACCCGTTGCATTTAGGAATGGGAATCTGAGGATGTGAAATGGGTATAAAGCTTTGGGATGGAACTTTTACACGTTGTCAAATTTTGTATCATGTTTAAAACAATTGAAGCCACATAGAAAAATAAAATAAAAATTTCACCATCCCTTTTTCACTGTCATACTGGAAATAAAGTGAGAGGGGAATACCCATAAGATATTGCAAGAGCTGAAAGTTTTTTTTAAACTATTTTTTTAAAAAAAATAAATGCTGTATGGCAATTGCATCAGCTCCCGTTAATGTGTTGCACCTAACAAAATGGAAGAGTTAGATCCAGCTTTTAGAAAAATAATTTTCTTACCTATTTGCTAGATAATATTTACAAACAGATAAGAGTTTCCATGAATTGGAGTAATCATTCCACGAAATCTTGTCTAAAGGAGAAAGAATGAAATCATGGGCTTAGACTGGTTAAACTACACAGGAATTGCTTTCTAATGTTCACTGAATAGCCTTGCAATTTCTGTCTTTGAGTTTGTGGTACAACATAACTATGGGAATAGTACTATGGGCATAATTTAAACCAGAGGTAGGTACCTTTGAAATTTTGAGAGCATATGAGGAACACAACATATAAAAAGGCTATTGTTGAGACCTGCCTATTCACAAAAGGGGTGCCATAATCAGTAAGGCCACTCACTAATGTTTCCCCAAAAATAAGACCTACCCCGAAAATAAGCCCTAGAATGATTTTGCGTGTGCTCCTAATATAAACCCTACCCCAAAATAAGCCCTGGTTAAGGTTATCATCAGTGGAGGGGCCTGGTCAGCACCGAAGGAAGCAAGGGCGGGCAACAGTGTCCGGAGCAGCCGGAGCCTATACAGCACAGGTGAGTTGATTCCCTGTCCATGCAGCAGGCAGAGGTAGTGACAATCCAGACACACCACGCAGGACGCAGGAAAGCTGAGAATTGTGAGCTGGAGCAGGTAACCGGCTGCGGGAGGATAGTCTTCGCATGGCGGCACTGGCAGCAGATGAAGGCAGAGATGGGGGAAAGGCAGGGTATCCAGATATGCCGCATGGCACATGGGAAAACCAAGAGACGTGAAGACGAGCCTCCTGCACCTGCCCGGTCACTCTATCCCACCGTTTCTCAGCTTGCCTGCTCTGTCGCGGCCGCAAGCAAGCAGAAGTGGGCTAACAGCCATGTGTCGTCCTGCTGTCGCGGCCGCAAGCAAGCAGAAGTGGGCTGACAGCCATGTGTCGTCCTGCTGTCGCGGCCGCAAGCAAGCAGAAGTGGGCTAACAGCCATGTGTCGTCCTGTTGTCGCGGCCGCAAGCAAGCAGAAGTGGGCTGACAGCCATGTGTCGTCCTGCTGTCGCGGCCGCAAGCAAGCAGAAGTGGGCTAACAGCCATGTGTCGTCCTGCTGTCGCGGCCGCAAGCAAGCAGAAGTGGGCTGACAGCCATGTGTCGTCCTGCTGGACAAGGCTGCTGGAGCCACGGCCTTAAGGCAAAACAGGTGCCAGAATGTGGATGGCTTGGCTGTGGGGTCCTGAGGTAACTCAGTGTGGGGTGCATGGGGCAGCTCCCCTTGCCTCACAGTGACGGCACTGTTGCGCCACACACCCTCCTGCCCCTTTGTGAATGTGAACAAGCTGAAGAAGTGGGCCTCCCATACATGGGGAAAAAACAAGACATCCCCAAAATAAGCCCTATTGCTTATTTTGGAACCTCAAAAATAAAAGACTGGATCTTATTTTCAGGGAAACACAGGGATATAGAATAAAAGCTAGCCCACACAAGGTGCTTTATATTCCAAGTGCAATTTTAATGAGGCCTAAAGACATTCCTGCTAAAGACTTTGCTCTGTATTTGTCAACCTGTTAATTTTCTACTTCAGGTATTTTTTGAAATGTAAGTGTAGCAAGGTGCCTGGTGAGACACCATGGAGTAAATATGTAAAAGTTACCATTGCGTATAAACCAGGAGCCAAGATAGTGTTCTCCTCCCAATCCATCGGGTTGTTCAGAAGGAAATGAGTTGAAATCAAATCTTGAACCATCTGTCCACACAAAGGTTCCCTCCTGAGGAAGTTTCACAGTTTGTTAAAATAATTGTACTGGAATAAAGGATTATACCATGTTCCTCAAACAGCACAAACATGTTTTATGTTTTGTGCAGAGCCAACTTTCTTTAATCTGGTACCCTACAAATGTGCTGGACATCAGTTCCCATAATCAGAGGGGGCATTGGTTGAAGACAATACATGGGAAAAGTCAGTTGGGAGAAGGCTGTGCAAAGCATAATCAGCCACCCTTTGCCATGTTAAGAGTTGTCTATCCTGAGGCAGAATTAAAGAGAGGGGGCTTGATGCCTTTCCAGATAAGTGAATGAGCATTGGTGTTGCCTTTTAAAAGATATTAAAATATTACCTTGAAGGTGTCATGTCCACCAATCCAGTAGGCCTCTCCTCGGTTGTAGTCCACTGGTTTGCCCATCATATGAAAAATGAAATCATTTTCTTCCATGCTATGGATGGAGGCCAAGTGGGAGGTCGGAGTGAAACTCTGACAAGATATCTAAGAAGAATTCACAGTGAAGCACATCCACTTTTTATCTATCCCAGAATATCATTTTCTCAAGAACCTTATGCAAACATCCTCATCAAATACTTCACTTGAGTTTTTCAAATCAATGTAATTATATGTTTTCAAAGTATTTGAACTGAGCTTTTCATAAGTTTGTGTGTGCCACTAGAAAATTCAAAAACTGTGTTACAAGGTCAAGATAACTGCTTGAAACCAGATGCAGCGATTCAATCAAACATTTGAAGATATCAGAACAGCCTGTATGTTGTTGCTTTAGTGAAAATCCATTCTGCATTCATAAAGTGGGGCAGGTTGAAAAATCATCTTTCAGTAAAGCTACCATATCCAGACTGCAAAATGTGAAGGACAGCAAAGAGCTACAAAAAAATGTTAACTCTTTGCTCAGAGTTCTGCAGACAGATCTAATTTTAATCATTGTTTTTTATTCAAAAGCAAATTTTTCAGTAGATCCATTTTGCGGATTATTTAGAATCCTAAGTGCCAGTGCCATGCTTTCAGGAGAAGGTCCATTGATTAGAACAAGCAGGAGGTGCCACCAAATGCAATAGGCAGACTGGTTGGCTTGTTTGCTTGTTATATCTTGAAGCAAATATCATCTGCTATCATGTCGAGGAGAAAAGAGGAGGTTGCTATAAGCTCACTAAATCGAAAGTGTTCTATAAAGGTAAAGGTTCCCCTCGCACACGTGTTAGTCATTCCCAACTCTAGGTGCTCATCTTCGTTTCAAAGCCAAAGAGCCCGCGTTGTCCGAAGACGTCTCCATGGTCATGTGACCAGCATGACTAAATGCTGAAGGTGCATGGAACACTGTTACCTTCCCACCAAAGGTGGTTCCTATTTTTCTACTTGCATTTTTATATGCTTTCGAACTGATAGGTTAGCAGAAGCTGGGACAAGTAACAGGAGCTCACTCCATTACGCGGCGCTAGGGATTCGAACCACTGAACTGCTGAGCTTTTTGACTGACAAGCTCAGCATCTTAACCACTGAGCTGCCGCATCCTTTAAAGTGTTCTATAGAGTGCTGCTATTTATTTCCAGAAGCAATATAGCTAGCATAAGACTAGAAACTAGGAAGAGGACAATGATCTCAAACAAAATGTGACATGCAAATATTTTGGCTGATGCATATCTAGGTAAAACTAACTAAACCATGGCATTGTGGCACTTTGCATCTTTGAGAAGATGGGGACATAGATGGTAGATTACCTAAATTGCATTACTGTAGGAAAAGCACCAAACTATTGTTGGCAAGGTATGTGAAGAGAGTTAGATGCATGTCTGTGGTTCTTGGTCATGGTCAAAATCTAGCTCACTTAAAGCAACTAAATCACTTTGAAGACACAATACAATTTTATTAACATGCCAAAAATAATATACCATAGTATATACTGGAGCCCCAGAAAAGCTTTGATTCTTGGCTAAGCAGCTGGAAGCAAAGGCAGAATCAAAGCTCATAGACCTTTGGCCCACTATATTGCAAGGCATGTTGTGCTCCAAATGGCAATGTGGTTGATGAACCTACCCAGAGTTGCTTAAAAAGGGAAGCCAGATAATTTTTTTTAAAAAAATCAATAAATCAAAGGCGAGACAAGGAAAAAGGCAAGTACAGTAGAAATTACTATGTAACATTGGATTTTTTAAAAAAAGAAACATCTGGGTGACCTTATTATTATTTTATTTATCCCTAACTATTCTGTCAACATACTAGCTCTGAGACAAGGTAAATGACAAGAAACTATTCGTTCATTCATTCATTCATTGAAAATGTTTATGTAGCCACTTATCTTCTAACCAACTCTGGGTAGCTCCCAATCAAAAGTTAAAACAGCACATAAAATCCTATTAAAGCTATAAAACTAAGCACATTAAAACATTAAATTTGGTTCCGGGGCCACAAGAGAAACTCCTGACTGAGTCTTCTCCCTGTTGTCACTCAGGTTGACTTCAGCTGGCTGTAAATGTTCTCTTACAATTAATTATAATAAGCAATTCATATGTAGGAGTCGGGGGTGGGGGGGAACCTCCCATAGGTTTGGTCACAAATGTTCTTGCCCCCAGGGTCTGCTCTCTGCCGCCTCCCCCCCCGCCCCCCCCGCATCCCCATCACTTGCCTCAGCCTCCGTCCAAGTATATCGCTGCCTCACAGCCTTGTAGCAGGCTGACTTATACTGGACCCAGCCACTGGCACACAAGCCCTGGGCACAAAGACAGGCCTGGGCAGAGACATCTGATCCAAAGAGAAGTAAAAACAAGGATTTGGTCACTACATATTTCAGCTCATTTCATTTCTCCCCATTTATATAATCCAAGTGGAATCGATCTACCAGTAATATGGGGAAGAAAAGGTATGTGAAGGGTCCGTTACAGAAATTGTGCATTTCTATGTCCTTTTACTCAGTTATCTCCTACTCAGAGTTAGTCCCGGGGCCTTAAGAAAAAATTAAAACAATCCGGTTTATTGTTTCTTAGAAATCCTCCATGGAATAAATTATACCCACCCAATCAAGAATTGCTATTTAATCCTGCAGCCTTTATCTACAGAGGAGTCAGAGCAATCCAATGCAGGTAGTCCTCAACTTACAACAGTTCATTTAGTGGCTGTTCAAAGTTACAACAGCACAGAAAAAAAAAGTGATTTATGACCATTTTTCACACGACCTTTGTAGCATCCCCATGATCATGTGATCAAAATTCAAACGCTTGGCAACTGGTTCACACTTATGACCGTTGCTGTATTCCAAGGTCATGCTATCCCTTTCTGAACACATTTACACATTATGGACTTTGGGGTTTTGTTATAATTAAAAGGAGGCATTGATACTGTCCAGGAGATACCATAAACACTTAAAGACTGCAATCCCAGGCATTCTTCCACCCAAAGTCAGACCAGTGCCTCAATCTTGTGGCTCGTACTTCTGGATAGGAATGCATAAAAATAAACTGCAGCATAGATATTGGTTCCCTTTCTTCTTCCTATTTTTATCCTTTGTTGCTTCTATTTTTCCCTTGCAGTCTGCCGAATGCTACTACTGCTACTATTACTACTACTATTACTAATATGGCTACCTGTCAGTTAATTTAGTTCTCACATTCTTACTTTCCTTTTTCTCCTTTCAACTAGTGTAAACTCACCATGCATGGAAGTGATGCCCAGAACGGTGCAGATAAATAGCCAGGACCACATTCTCATTGAGCAGAAGCAGCCCAAGCTGTCAGTCAGCAGATGAACAGGAGAACGGCTGAAGAGCTGAAGTTTCCTCTTGTATTTATGGGAGAAGAACAGTATGTAAAGAATATTATTGCGTAACTAATTTGCCAAAATTGCATAAGTTGGGCAAGTGTACACAATATCTTGGTTGAAGATCTTCTTCCTTGTTTGAAAAAGAAATCTGAACACACAACACTGACCAGCAAAGTCAAAAGTTCAAAACACTCCTCTCTAAAGTTGAAAACAAATAGAAAAAAAATGTTAAAAATTAATTTCTGATATTCTTCACAGCCGTTATAAGAATTATAATTTAGTTTCTCTCTCTAAAGTTACATCATAATGCTCTTTTTCTATAAGCCATCCTATCCAATCATCAAAGCCATACATCAGAAGTTCCTTTCTTTATTTTTAGCCAAAAAAATCCATAAGAGATTTCCATTCACCAATAAAGATAGATGGTGTCTTCTCTTAATCAAAGAAGTTAATCTATACATCTCAGCAAGATCTGTCATTTTACCATTTCTCTATAGTGGCTTGTGTTGATTTTTTTCACATCTGTGCATATAATGCTGTAGTAACCATAACCTGAAATAATCTTCCATGGCTTTTCCCCCCATTGGTTCATTTGTACATTATAACCAAAATTCTTGGCCCATTCTATCATCCATTCTTTCACCTGTTTTACCTCTGTTTCAAACATCAACAAAAGTTGATACATTTTAGCAATTACTTGTTCATCTTCAGTCCAGAATTATACTTCAAATTCTCTCTTACTTTGCTCTACACCAAAATACCGTATTTAGTATGACCATTTTGAATATTTCTGATCATTGTAAATGGGAAAACCATGGACAACTGTGTATCTTTCTAATATTAATTGTTCACTTGATTTCATTTTAAATTCTGTTTGTTGATTTTCCAATAATTCCTGTTACACCAACCATTTGTCTTTGCCTGCTGTTTTTCTTCTGTGATATGCTTCTAGGGCTAAGATCCGTAAGGGTGTTTTGGGGCATAACATGGGGTTATATATATTCCATACTCTCACTATGGCACATCTAATAAAATGACTTTTAAAATCCATATTAACTTTAGCTTTACCATACTATAAATATTCATGTCATTTAAACTTCAGGTCATGACCTTCTAATTCTAAAAGTCTGAATTAAAAAAAATCTACACAAATTCAATACATTGATAGTATCATTAGAGATTACGGACAGATTGAGGTCATTTTTACAACATTCTCTTGCTACACCACACTATTTTTTCCCACTATTTCAGCTAAAGCAGGAAGGATATGTGTTCGAGTATTTAGAGAACAGTTAAGTGAGCCATCAATCAACTCTTGTGTAATTCTGATAGACCACAAGCACAGTGTTCCCGTCATTAGCTCTTTAGAGTAAAAATAGCTGAAGTGCAGCAGACAAGGCTGTCCAGAGAGTGGAGCAGAGGATCATTGCCTGGAGTAATGAATAAGTGCTACTCTGATCAAACCCACTACTGATCATCTGTATTCACTTTCAGTATAATGGGAAGATAAGGGTTGCAGATTTTATAGAGTTCATGGCTGCCATCAAATGTTATGGACTTAAGAAAGGCAGCACCACTTTAACTTCATGTTGCTATTTTTATAGCAACTCACTACAAGATGCCCAACATGGTGGTCTACTTCTAACCTAGCCACTCAAAACCTAGTGGCTTTACCTTTTGTGAGTTATTCAGCACATAGCTCCTGCAACACTTGAGGTCTCAGTTTGGGTGCTGTGATGTTTCTCAGCTCCTACAAAATACAACCACTGTTAAGTATACAGTCATAACAGTGTTGATAAAATCCTACTTCCTTCACTATTTCTCAGTGTTCCTGGTTTCTTGAGTAGACATGAAACAGAGTTGGATTTCTCCTTTTTTTTCTCTGAATCATTTCAGCAGTGATGGAAAGATTCTTGATCCCCTGAGAGATGATATGGCAAAAGAATTCCCATTGTCAACCCTGACACTGACCTGGGTGAAGCCATCTTGAAGCTTCAGTGTTGCCACAGTGGAGCAAGGGATAGGGAGGGGAGATTAGAGATAGTTGGGCATGTATAGTCAAAATAAAATACTTTCTCAAGACTTTCTCCTGGGAACCAAGGACATTCTCATACTTGGCTGAGAGAAGGAGGAGTGATGTTACCAGACCAGCAGACGCTGCAGTGATTGGGCCATGTGACTTATTGTTGGGGGTGCAGGGAAAAATGTTAATAATAATAATAATAATAATAATAATAATAATAATAATAATAATAATAATAATAATAAAAAATTTGGATTTATTAGCCGCTCCCTTTCCGGGCAGGACTCGGGGCGGCGTACACTAAGACATATATAAACATACATATATACAAAGACATACATGCACGGAGGAGGTAATAGATTAAAACATTAAGACAAATTAAAACCATTAACATGCCCCGTCTAATAAAAAACCCAATATACAATAAAAATTTAAAATTTAAAAAAGACAGTCAGGAGGAATATGAAAAGATTACGGTTGAGCCAGGCCGGATGATTGAAAGAGGTGGGTCTTCAACTGTACACGGAAGGAGCGGAGATAGGAAATAATCCTGATGTCACGGGGGAGGTCATTCCACAGGGCTGGGCCCATCACAGAGAAGGCTCTGCTCCTGGATGTCGCCCCCCGACACTGTTTGGCGGACGGCACCCGGAGAAGTCCCTCTCTGTGTGAGCGAATTGGTCGTAGGGATGTGTGGGGCAGGATGCGATCCTGCATGTAACTAGGTCCTATGCCATGAAGCGCTTTAAAGATCATAATCAAAACCTTGAAACGCACTCGGTAGACCACAGGAAGCCAGTGCAGCTCGCGCAGGAGAGGTGTTACAGGGGAGTATCTAGACCTCCCCATAATCACCCGCGCGGCCGCGTTCTGGACCAACTGTAGTCTCCGAGTGCATCTCAAGGGAAGCCCCATGTAGAGAGCATTGCAGTAGTCCAGGCGAGACGTCACTAGCGCATGGGTGACTGTGCGTAGGGCATCCCGGTCCAATAAGGGGCGCAATTGGCGCATCAGGCGGACCTGATGGAACGCCCCCCTAGCCACGGCTGTTACATGGTCATCCATGGACAGCCGGGCATCTAGGAGGACGCCCAAATTGCGCACCTGTTCCATGGGGGCTAGTTGCACGCCCCCAATGGCCAGAGATGGAAGCACCTGGTTGAACCGGGGGGCCGGAAGCCACAGCCACTCCGTCTTGGAAGGGTTGAGTTTTAGTCGGTTGCCATCCATCCAGACCCGTACGGCCTCCAAACACCGGGACATCATTTCGACGGCCTCATTGGGGTGGTTCGGGGTGGAAATGTATAGCTGAGTATCATCAGCATACAGATGATATCCCACCCCAAAGCCACGGATGATCTCGCCCAGCGGTTTCATGTATGTGTTGAACAGGAGAGGCGAGAGCACCGATCCCTGTGGCACTCCACATGTGAGTGACCTCCGGGTCGAACTCTGCTCCCCTGCCAACACACGTTGCGTCCGGTCAGAGAGGTAGGAGCCAAACCACCGTAAAACGGTGCCCCTGACTCCCAGCCCCTCTAGCCGGTGCAACAGGATACCATGGTCGATGGTATCGAACGCCGCCGAGAGATCTAATAGGACCAGGATAGAGGAACAACCCCTATCTCTGGCCCTCCAGAGATCATCAACCAATGCGACCAAGGCCGTCTCCGTGCTGTGCCCGGGTCGGAAGCCGGACTGGCGCGGGTCTAGATAATCATTTTCCTCCAGGTGACGTGGGAACTGCTGTACCACCATATTCTCTACAACCTTCGCTAAAAAAGGAAGGTTGGAGACAGGACGATAATTGGCTAGGTCCGTTGGGTCCAGGGAAGGCTTCTTGAGCAGGGGCCTCACCACCGCCTCTTTCAAGGCGGCCGGTAGAGATCCCTCACCCAACGAGGCGTTCACTAGGCCCAGGAGCCAGTCGCGCGTAACCTCCCAGGATGCCAGTACAAGCCAGGAGGGACACGGGTCCAATAAACATGTGGTGGGTCGCAGACGTCCACGCAACCTGTCCAAATCCTCGATGGCAACCGAGTCAAACTCCTCCCAAAGCGGTCCCTCAAGACTCGCCACGGGCGTCTCTACTGGACCACTGAAAGGGGCCCATCCCATCCGGATTTGAGCGACTTTGTCCTGTAGATATTTCCCAAACTCCTCTGCTCTGCCCTGTAAAGGGGCTTCCCGCGGTCTCTCAAACAAGAGGGAGCGAGTCACCCAAAACAGGGCGGCAGGGCGGTTATCTGCGGACGCAATAAGAGCGGCACAATATTGACGTTTGGCCGCTCTTAGTGCCACAAGGTACGTCCTCAAATAGGCTCGTGCCTGTGCTCGGTCAAATTCGGAACGGGAGGATCTCCAACGACTCTCTAGGCGTCTCTTGTGGCGTTTCATCACCCTTAGCTCCTCAGTAAACCAAGGGGCCAGGGTGGTTCGTCGCCGCAGGAGAGGCCGCAAAGGCGCCACCCGGTCTAGGGCCCCGGTAGTCGCACTGTTCCATGCGTCTACCAGGTCCTCTACTCGAGGGCGGGTCAGATCCACAGGAGGTGGCCCAAGCTCCGTCTGGAACCTATCTGGTTCCATCAGGCGCTTGGGGCGGAACCATCTAATGCCTTCCGGTTCCGCCTCCTCGCGGTGGGGGGTAGCACCAGGGAAGTCAAGCCGGAGAAGTGAGTGATCCGACCATGACAGGGGAATAATAGCTAGATCCCCTATTCCCAGATCACTCGTCCATTGGCCAGAGACAAAGACAAGGTCCAGCGTGTGGCCTCCCTCGTGAGTAGGGCCCTGAATTAACTGGGTCAGGTCCATGGCTGTCATGGAAGCCATGAACTCCCGAACCCCCTCAGACGCTTCTCCCATCGACGGCAGATTAAAATCCCCCATCACTAACAGTTTGGGGGTCTCAACCGCCACCGATGAGATCAGCTCGAGGAGTTCAGGCAAGGCCGCTGACGTATAGCGAGGAGCCAGGTATACTATCAGCAGGCCCAACTGCCTCCCTGGGCCCCATCTCACGACAAGGGACTCACACCCGGATGTCTGTGGCACAGTGAACTCTCTCGGCTCTAAGTCTTCCCGGATAATCACTGCTACCCCACCGCCCCTTCCCTGGGCCCGAGGCTGGTGAAATGCTCGATAACCTGGCGGGCACATTTCCACGAGGGGTAAACCACCCTCGTGGCCCAACCAGGTCTCGGTTATTCCTGCGAGGTCCGGCACCCCCTCCAAAATTAACTTTTATTTAGGTGAGAACCAAGGGGCCTTTCAGAGTTGGCTTTCACCAGATATGTGCCAATATGATATTTCCAATAAAGCTATTCTTTGAGGAATTCACCTGCCTCGGAGTTTTGCTTACAATGGATTTATTACTTGGAACCCTAACACCCATCTGATGTGGATTATTTCTATAAATGTTTAATCTGGAAAGTAAAGAAAGGCAATCTGCCCACATTTGGGTGATTACCTGACCTTATGATGTTTATTTTGCCCTGCAAGGAAGTTGTTCAACATGTTACGATAAGCATCTGTTGTAAGCAGAATCCTTTTGTGAGGGTCGAAGACAGTAGCAGGAGCTGATGATCAGTCGTGTGGATAGCTTTCCATATAGACAATCTTTCAAATATTTCATTCCTTAAACTAAACTCATTACCTCCTGTATTTTTTTCTATGCAGCTGTGCATTGCAAAAGCTACCAGGCGCACACGCTTATATAAATGGGCCTTGTGTGTTAATGGTATGACTTTAATATGGAATCTCAGATTTAAAGAACTCACATTTGTACCATCAGACTCAAAAGCTGAAGTCTTCCTAACTCTGCAAAGTTGTCTTGAGGACTTGCAAAAGCCCCTCATTACTTTCTGCAGGGACAGTGATGTCATAGAAATAGTTTTGGAACACTTGGTCTATGGTTCCCTGCCGAAGCACTGGTGCAGATAATACGCCGAAAACTATCTGTTATAATGATGTATGTATTTATGCTGAGAAAACACCTTGGCATCTTTCTTTTTTTCATCAGTTAATGAGGTTCCAGTAGGCCTGTTCTGTTGAAATGTCCTCAATTCTAGGAAAAGGCACATCTCAGCTTCCAACAGTTGATTAACCTTGACTTTGAAACTCTGACAACTTAAGTTGTTTTTGGCTAGTAGCACACAGTTATAAACTATTATTTACAGTCAATTATTTTGATTCATTTCAGCTTCCATTTGATCCAGATCCAGATTCCTTTTTTTTTTTGGCTATGATCTATGGAATTGATCATGCTTTGTGAAACTGGACTGTGGCATTTTTTCTCTAGTACTATTTTATACAAGATGTCATCCAATGCCCAGAATCATTGGATACGAGATGGGCAGCAAATAAATGTTATAAATGAATAAATGAATACTGCTGTGGCAGCATTCAATACCTTTCTCAGCTTGTTTTGGGTGATTACCGTGGTGGTAGGAAGTAGAGCATATGTAGACACTGGTGTCACTCCATTCCAGCAGTAGCTTTCTCAGCGGGTTCTGCCTCCCAAGTGCTGGTTTCTCTGCTTCATAATATGTGCATCTGACATATTTTACAATGTTAGCTCTCCCATCACTGCATCATCTTTGGCAATAATTTATACTTCCATGTTAGTGGTACATTTGTGGGTCAGCTCCACAATGCACCAGAGGTGGTATTCAGCCAGTTCGGACCAGTTTGGGTGAACAGGTAGCTCCGACGATCAGCCAGGGTTTCACCACCCAACCTAAAGCATATTTTCACTAGGAACAGTAGAACAATCCTGCAAGAGATATCTCCAGTGCCGCCACTTTTACACCATTGCATCATCACATGGCAAGATTAGAGAGGGCCTTCACATGCTCTTCCTCTAGTGCAGCGATGGCGAACCTTTTTTGGCTCGCGTGCCACAAGTGGTGGGAGCACAGGGGGGTCGTGTGCGGGCATGCCGCACCCATAATGCAACGCACGACCCCCCTCAGTGCGCATGCGCGCACAACGCACGACCCCCCCATTTTTACATGCTTTTTTCGCCCTCCCCAAGCTCCAGAGGCTTTATAGGAGCCTGGGTAGGGCGAAAAGAGCCTCCCCCGCCCCCCCGGAGGCCCTCCGGAGGCTTCAGGGATCTTCCGGAGGCTTCAGGGATCTTCCGGAGGCTTCCCTGAAGCCTTCGGAACGCTTAAAACCACCCTCCGAGCAAACCGGAAGTGACTTCCGGGTTGCTCAGAAGGTCGTTTTAAGCGCTCCGGTCCCTGAAGCCTCCGGGGGGGGGAAGGCTCTTTTCGCCCTCCCCAGGCTCCTATAAAGCCTCTGGAGCCTGGGGAAGGCGAAAAAAATAGCTTTTAAAAAGGTGAACTCAGCTGGCCAGCGCGCGCATGCGCGCTGGCCAGCTGACAGGGCAGCGCCTCATGTGCCATGACAAATGGCTCCGCGTGCCACTTGTGGCACGCGTGCCATAGGTTCGCCATCACTGCTCTAGTGCCAACATCTGCCAGAAATGTCCCCTGGAGTCACATACGTACATCACAGGGTTTCAGGCTATCTATGCGGGTTGCCACAAATGCAGTGGGGTTTTAACAGGTTATAATTGTTAATTGGTAATGTACTTGCAATCTGTCTCACATGCAACCCACAGCAACATAACCACCCTGTGTTTGAGTTTCTCCACAGGAAGCTTTTTTAAAGAAAAGAAATGGTGATGGCAGCAAGACTACTTTATGCGCGGAAATGGAAGATCCCCACAATGGATGAAGGGCTGCAAAAACTGAAGGAGTTAGCAGAGATGGCTAAACTGACTGTTTTGATTAAAGGAAAAAAAAAACACAAATACTTTTATTTCTACTTGGAAACCACTTCTGCACTTTTTGCTTGAGGTGGGAAAAAATGAAAATTTGATTTTGGGGTTTACCGATTAGATAAATTTGTTATGGAAATGGCTGGTTTCTATGATTATGAAAAAGTTAAAAGTTGAGGGTAGATGCTAATGCCTTATTTTACTGCATCAAAGGAGTCGGAAATCAATGCCTTTTCCCCCCTTGCTTTCCCACACTATCCACTTCCCCCTTTCCCTTCCCTAATTTCCCTAATATTTATTCTCTTTGTATGTATTCTCTTTGTATGTTATACTATAAATTAATTTTTAAAAACTATTAAAAAAACATAACCACCCTGTCTTCAGATTTCCCCTCCCTCCCTCCTCCCTGTCTCATTCCAATTTAAATCCCACATCAGTTTGTCCACTTCATGCAATCGGTGAAATGAGCCATAGCTCACAAAAGGTCATGCCTTTTAATAAAATGTGTTAGTTGGAGAAGATGCTATCAAACTCCTCCTGATTTTTCTATTATCTCTTGTTTCTTTCTACTTGTTTGCTTCAGCCCTCCCATTCTTAAACAAAAATAGATGACCTCTTTCCATTTTCCATGATCAGAAAGAAGACATTTCTCTGCTTAGCATACATTTGACGAAACACTGGGATTTAATGATGTATAGGAAAATAAATTCTTTATTTTTAATCTCTTTCAGAACAAAGGTAGTTATTATTGTAGTTATTGCTATATTTAGGCAAGAAAAACAAAATGCACAAGTACAGTATATGTGGTACCTCACTCAATAGTAGTACCTGTGAGAGGATCTTGGAGCCCTAGTGGACAACCATTTAAATATGAGCCAGCAGTGTGCAGCAGCTGCCAAAAAAGCCAACACAGTTCTAGGCTGCATCAACAGAGGGATAGAATCAAGATCACGGGAAGTATTAATACCAATTCCTTGGTAAGGCCACACTTGGAATACTGCATTCAGTTTTGGGCACCACGATGTAAAAAATATATGGAGACTCTAGAAAAAGTGTAGAGAAGAGCAAAAAGGATGATTAGGGGACTGGAGGCTAAAACATATGAAGAACGGTTGCAGGAACTGGGTATGTCTAGTTTAATGAAAAGAAAGACTAGGGGAGTCATGATAGCAATGTTCCAGTATCTCAAGGGCTGCGACAAAGAAGAGAGAGTCAAACTATTCTCCAAAGCACCTGAGGGTAACAGTGACGTGCGGTGAGCTTTACGGCTGGTGAGGCTGGTGACATCATCAGCGTGAGCCGCGGTCCCCTTCATGTTGACTCAGGAAGGAGGGGAATGGGACCATGTCAGCCTCCCTCCTGCGCACGTCCCATTCCGCACCTTCCTAAGTCAACATGAAGGGAACTGCGGAGCGCGCTCCGTGGGACAGCGGCTCACACTCCGCGATCCCCTTCATGTTGACTCAGGAGTCAGGAAGGAGGGGAATTCCCCTCCTTCCTGACTCCTGAGTCAACATGAAGGGGACCGGGGAGCGCGCTCCGCGGGACCGCGACTCACGCTGCACGATCCCTCCTCCGCGATCCCTCCAGCCCCCCTCCTGCGCACGTCCCATTCCCCACCTTCCTAAGTCAACATGAAGGGGACCACGGAGCGCGCTCCGCGGGATCACGGCTCAAGCTGCGCGATCGCTCCTCCGCAATCCCTCCAGCCTCCCTTCTGCGCACGTCCCATTCCCCGCCTTCCTAAGTCAACATGAAGGGGACCACGGAGCGCGCTCCACGGGACCACGGCTCACGCTGTGCGATCCCTCCTCCGCAATCCCTCCAGCCTCCCTCCTGCGCACGTCCCATTCCCCGCCTTCCTAAGTCAACATGAAGGGGACCACAGAGCGCGCTCCGCGGAACCACGGAGCGTGCTCTGCGGGACCACGGCTCACGCTCTGCGGGACCGCGGCTCACGCTCTGCGGGACCGCGGCTCACGCTCCGCAGTCCCCTTCATGTTGACTTAGGAAGGCGGGGAATGGGACGTGCGCAGGAGGGAGGCTGAGGCTAGAGGAGCCTCCTGCACACGTGGTCCCATTCCCCTCCTTCCTGACTCCTGAGTCAACCACGGAGCGCTCCCATTCCCGACCACGTGTGCAGAAGGCTCCTCAGCGCCTTTTCCCTTTTCCCTTTTTAAAAAAATTTTCATGATGAGAGTGGTGCGGCTCTGCCTCCCCTGCCTTCCCTGACCGCACGTCCCTGGAGGGTAGAACAAGAAGCAATGGGTGGAAACTAATCAAGGAGAGAAGCAACTTAGAATTGAGGAGAAATTTTCTGACAGTTAGAACAATGAATCAGTGGAACAACTTGCCTCCAGAAGTTGTGAATGCTCCAACACTGGAAGTTTTTAAGAAGATATTGGATAACCATTTGTCTGAAGTGGTGTAGGGTTTCCTGCCTAGGCAGGGGGTTGGACTACAAGACCTCGAAGGTCCCTTCCAACTCTGCTATTCTGTTAAATTATTGCAATCAGGCTCAGCTGTAGGAAATCATTTGCTTACTGCATAAACCTTTTCCTATCTGGCACTCCACAAATGTATTGAATGACAACTGAAACTTAAACCTGGCTAAAGATACTGCGACTGTAGCTCAAAAAAACCAGAGGACCCCAGGTTGGGAAAGCTACATAAAGAAAACAAGAGGATCAGAGTGTAAGATAAGTGCAAGATACTTTGCTAGGCTCTTAAGAGGAACATTAGGATCAAAGCAAAGTGAGAACAGAACAGAATTATTAAGTTCAGAGACTTTTAGCGAGGGGATTTGACACAGAATTTCTAAAAAAATATGTCCATGAAATTCTTACCTGAAAATAATATTTAAAATAATTAAGGATACTTATCAATCAGAGGCAGTGATGTGCAGTGAGGTTTATGGCTGGTGAGGCACTGACACAGTGGTGGGTTTCAAAAAATTTTAGACTTGTGGACTTCAACTCCCAGAATTTCACAGCCAAGCATGCTCAGTTCCGATTTAAAGCAATAGCATTTGTTTTTCTCCTTTGCGAAAGAAGTTTCCTTCTTTCTTTTTCTTTTTCTTCTCCCTTCCCCTCCTTTCTCCCTCTCTCCCTCCCTCCCCCTCTCTCAAACACACACACACACACATACACAGAAGTTGGATTGGACTATCTCTCCTACCCCCTTCCCTCTCTCTCACTCTCTTTCTCTCTCAAACACACACACACACACAAAGTTGGATTGGAGGGAAGAGCACCAGCGAGGAGACCACAGGAGGAGGCAGGAAGCCAGTCAAAGAGCTATACTGGAGCACACACACTTTCCCCCAGCCCCAGAAGGATCCAGCCCAGCTTCACTGATTACAGTTTGAAAAGGCAACGTGGCTCTGCCTGCAATCAAACTACACCCCAGAGAGAGCACAAGCGAGCCAGAGTCCTTCCCTCCAGCCTTTGCCCAAAGCCCTGCACCAGGAGGATGAAGTTTGAATTCCTCCCCCTCCCTCCAACCCACACGTACCTTTTCCAGCTGTTTCAGAGAGGATTTCAACTCTGCTCTTGCCTCGGGTCCTCTGAAAAAGCCCCGCCCAAACGAGCGCCCTCTACTATGAGGCAGGAGAACTGCGTGCCTCACCTATGTGAGGAATTTTTAGGCTTTTAACCCTTGCTTAATTCTGCTCGAGTGATCATAAAACGCCTAAAGTCAGACTAGATGAAGCATGCAGTTCTCCTGCCATAGTAGAGGGTGCTTTTTTACAGGCTTTTTTAGACAGCTAAGCAGAGTCATCCACGGTGAGGCAGAAACTAGTTCAGCCTGACCTCAGCTCTCGCCTTTTTCCTTTTACATCTTTTTTCTTTTCATGATGACAGTGGTGAGGCTGTGCCTCCCCTGCCTCACCTGACTGCATGTCACTGATCAGAGGTGACTTACTGCAGGTTCGCCCCGGATCGGGCAAACCAGTGGCAGTGGCAGGAAGTTCCGCCGACCCGCCCGGACGCTTCTGCACATGCGCATACAAGTGAACCAGTAGTAAAATCAATAGAAACCCATCACTGGCTTTGATATGAGGATTCTGTGGCAGAACCAGCATTCTACCATGAGATCACACAACATTCAACAGTCCCTCTCTTTCCTTGGCAATACTTCCAATCAAAGCAGCACAGAATGGGTATTTTACAGTCCTATTGGTCAACAGCAGGGAAAAATAATAGGCTTATGACAAATTCTGCATGTCCTTAATGTTTGAAGCCAAATGAAGTGAAAATTACTACAAATTAACTTCAGAATATTTTGTGAGCGAAAATGCTTGGACAAACCAAATATAGGGAGTTCTACTGATAATTGAAAAAGATTAACTTAGTGCTTCAATGAATTCTCCTTTGAGCTCTTTCTGCCTCAAAGATCCTATGCTGATTCCCCTGCAGGGATTTTCTGATTGACCCACAAGTATTATGTGTATGAGGCCATATGATCTCTAAATTACTGTCAAATTGGATTCAGGCTTTTTTTTTTTTTTAAGGAAAGTGTGCTTTGCGTCAAGGCCATACTCATTTTCATAAAGATAGTTTAATAAAGAAACCATAAGCTGGTTCTTCTGAATATAGCTGAAGCATGCTAAATTGCTTGCCCTCTGTCATAAAATCCCTGCATATTGTCCAGGTTCATTTTGAATCGCTCCACAAATCAAATCAGATTGGCTGTTTGAATGAAATGCATCATTTTTGCTTAATTATGGAAGTCAAGAAGCTTTCAGGTACGGTAATTTTGAAGCATAGTGAAATCGCACAAGTAACCATTCTACAGAACAGCCTATGAGCTAAAATATCACTTTCAAAATACATCTCCAGTTTCAAATACTGTGCTTTTTGTTTTGTTTTCATGCATTTTATCTCTCAAGCAATACAGTATTTGATGTGATGGTAAAGGCACTGGTTTAGAAACATGAGAGTGGGGGCGCTGAATTCTAATCCTGCCTTAGGCACGGAGTCAGCTGGTGATTTGGGGCCAGTTACTGTCTCTCAGTCACAGGAGGAAGGTACTGACAAGCCAGTTCTGAAAAAGTATGGCCAAGGAGGGACTTATCCCCACAGTCAACAAGAATCAGGGCTGACTTAATGAACTACATCAGGCATTTCCAACCCACGGCCTGGAGGTCACGTATGGCTCTAGACAGCAGCCCTACAAGATTAAAATAAAAATATAAAAAATGAAGTTTGTTACTTATATACATTAATAATATTATATATTTTATAAGCAACCCTAGATAATTCTACTCAATGTGGCCCATGCAAGCGAAAAACCCTCATGGACTATATTGTCAAGTATTAGGCTTTTTTTTAAAAAGCTGACTTTGTTGGTAAAGTGGCCAGATAATAGGATTCTCATGGACACCTGCTTAAGAGTAAATGAAGACTTGCATTTTTTCTCAGAAGCAACTCAGAAGCCGAGGTGTTATTCAGCCGATTCGGACCAGTTCACCCAAATCAATAGCGGAAATCACAGGTGGCCCCAGCCACCTGCCCCAGCTCTATACCATCCTATTTAGGCATGTCTTTGAGGCTAGACACATGTGTGGAAGGGGTGCGTGCAGCCACGAACCGGTGATAACAAAATGTGATACCCACCGCTGCTCAGAAGGCAGTACATGAAGTCATGTCAAAGGCAAAATCTTGGAACCTTAAATATATGAATTCTTAAGCCGAGTAAGAAATAAAACTGAAAACATTTTCTGGCAAAATGGTTTCAGGAACGTAGTGAGCATGTTGTATGTCCTTAGGCAGCGGTTGCTCAGAGCCTCACACCTCCTTTCCAAAGAGCTGTGGGATATAGACTTATGTCTGGCAGTAAGGCACTTGTTTTGCATATCTGTGTTGCAAGTTAAATGTACATGGAAAATTGTTGCAACTTCAGGCTAGGATTAAAATGTGCTACCTACATATTAGAATTGTCAGAATCAGTCCAAATTTAGAGCGCATTATGACTCATAAATCATGGTGCATATTAATTATGAGAAAATCCTCAGGGCTTAATTCCCACTCATTAACCAAGCCTGCTGCCTAACCCTTTGCAGGGAAAATGAGCAAGTTTATTGCAGCCTGGCAATAAAAATGATTAAAAGTGATGCAAACAAAAAGTAATAAAATAATATGATAATCATCGTGTCCCCCCCACCCCCATAAAATTTGAAGCATGTTGAGACAAAAGGCACATAGGACTGTTTGCTCTCAGAAATATTCTTTCCTGATACCGAAAGCAGCCATGCTAGAAAAGACTCATAACAGAGATGCCAATGTAAATAGCAACAGAACTTAGACTTACATATTGCCCTATAGTGCTTTACAGCCTTCTCTAAGAGGTTTACAGAGTCAGCATATTGCCCATAACCAGTGGTGGGATTCAAATAATTTAACAACCAGTTCTCTGCCCTAATGACCAGCTGGGTAGGCATGTGACCGTGTGGGTTTGGCCAACTCAATGCCACCCAGGTTGATGGGCGCTTTGCCTTAGCTGTTACAATGTAATCAGGGTTAACCGGAGAGGCAGTTTCTGCAAGCAGGGCGATAAAGATTAGGCTAGAAACAACACCAGAATGTTTCCTTCCTGCCTTCCTTACAGGATCAGCCCTGTAAAGTGGAAAAAAACAAAATGAGATTTCTTCCAACACCTGGTTCTCCGAACTGCTTAGAAAGTTAACAACCAGTTCTCCCGAATAGGTGCAAATAGGCTGAATCCCACCACTGCCCCTAACTATCTGGGTCCTCATTTTACTGACCTCAGAAGGATGGAAGGCTAACCTTGAGCCAGTAATGGATCGAACCCTTGGCTGTGGGCAGAGTTAGCTTGCAATACTGCATTCAAACAAGAAAAGGTAAAACTTCAAAGTGGCATGTTAAGCATTAAAATGTGATTAAGCGAAATTGACCTTGAGGTCTATTGAATAGGAATCAATACCCAAGTTTGTACCCTCTGATGTCTTGGTTAGCACCTTGTTGCCAGAACTCCATTCAGATCCTGACAAATGAACTTACATATATAATATATGCATAACATGCATATATGTGATTTATCTTAGCTAAGATATTCCAGTGATCAACTCTATGACTGTGAAAACATTGTAGCCCTAGCCCTACCCCTTCCATCCTTCAAAAGCAGTTTTGAGATGATCTACAATTATTTTTACTCCCGCTAGTTTCAAAAGACTGGGAACAATGAATAAAGAACATCAAACATTCTTTTTAGAATCACAAATTGCCACAGGTTCTTTTTTTTTTAAAAAAAGGAACAAAGTCAGTCATTCCCCCTACCACAAAAAGGAGAAAAAATAATTGTTCCAAAAACCCCTTCCGTTTTCTTACTTCTTGTTAGATGGGGTCTGTCTAGCATTTGCCATAACTAAATAAAATATGGTTGCTTACGGGGAACTGCACACCCCCAACCTCACATTTTCCTTTGAAAGAACAAAACTCAAGTGCCAGGAGGCAAGTAAAAATAAACGTTTCTACTATTATGACAGCGAACTATTCATTCCAGTACTGTACTATAAATGAAATGAACTAACTACAAGCTCTTCAGAGCTGCAGCATTGGGGGGGGGGGGAGAAAAGCTTTACAGTATTTTGTTTCAGATAAGTCGGTATGGAATTGTGAAGTGGGTTGGGGGGAAATCCCTTCAAGTTCTAGTTCCATAAGAGCCATTTCATGGAAATGCTGCTATTGAAGTGGTTCTGTTGGTGGCTACGCCTGCTTCTCAGATAATTGTCTGAAATCATTCTTATTTCCCAATGCTCTTCCTAGAGTTGTGATTATAATGAAGGTCACTTGTGCTTTGCTATTACTTTTCTCTGACCAGAAACAATGGCTTTTGTATTCAAAAAGTGCATACACTTTAAATGAACGTATGAGTAAATGACCATATGTGACAGTGGCAGTTTTTGCCAAGTTCTAGAAAACGTTTGATAAGTTTATACAGCAAAAAGAAATAATGTCAGAACGGCATACACACACTGGGATGCCATGAGGCAGATTCCAGTTGCATCTTGCTGTCTGACACAAGAAAGCTCTTTGAATGCTCAGAGTTGCTTTGAATAGTGAGACAGCTAGCATATAAATTTAATAAATAAATAGAGAAAAACCAAGATGCACAAGCCACTGACAGTCTTTGCATATTTCTCTGGGATGCACGTGGACAGCTTCCCCCCCCCCCCCGCAAAATAGCCAAAAAAGAATTTAATTTAATTTTTCTACAGACATCTAGTAAGCATTCCTATCAAGATGCCCTGACTTAGGACTTTTCCTCCCTTTTCTTGTTCTCCACCCTTCCTGGAGTCTCCAGAAAACTATACTAGCATGAAATTTGTTCTCCTTGTTGTCAATCCATATCCCAACTCTGTCAAGAGTCTGGTGAGAGTTAATTTTCAGAGTTATTGAAAAACCAAATGAAAACAAATCTGACCCTTGTAAAAAATAAAGGATAGATGGAAACAAAACTAAGCAAATGAAGAGATCAGGTAATGAGTTAGGTAGGATAGGATGAAAACTCAAGCCCTCCCCCACAAAAGATTAAACCTTGTCTGTGTTAGTAAGATTACTGCAATTAATTCCAGTTGTTGATATTCTTTTAGTACTGTTTTTTTTGACTTTCTTCAATAAATATTACTTATATTTAGTTCTTGCATTTTCTTGTAATCTTCTTCAAGATTGACAAAGCTGTTCCCAATAACTGCCAGTGCTTTGATTTCAACGCAATGTAGTAGTGACAAAGTTTAACTATTTGACCCACCATTGCATAGAGTGACTCCCCATGGGGAGTTCAGAATCAGCAAGGTGGTGGGTGGAGGATTGGGATACAAGTCCCACCCCTCTGACTATTAAACATAGACAGGGCATCATGAAGCCATCCGCCATCTTGCCGATTTTGAATCTCCACCCAAGCTCCAGAACATGTTGTTTGAATGGTCTTTAGATGGAGTTGTATGGAGTTGCTTACAATAACACTGGTCGAACTAAAGATCATTGAAACCTTTGTGTTCATGGGCTAGGAATGGCCATGGGCACATGGTAGAATGTGAACAAAGAATGTTTGTGCTGTGGTTAGGTCCAGGTGGGAAAAGGCTTATAAACCCATATTAATATGTATTATATAAGATTACAATCTGAAAATGTTTTAAAAGGAATCTAGGAAGATGTGTTTCTAAGGGGAAAGAGGGTGGGTCAAAAAAGTTAACCATGTAAGCCATAAACATTGTTTATGGCTTAACAATGTTAACCGGATATGCCTTTCTCAAACAGAACCTGAGCTGGAAATGTAGATTAAAATTTCTTTATTTGTGTACATAAGTAAGGCGAGGCTTAAAAAAAAAAAAGCCTGAATCCAATTTGACAGTAATTCAGAGATCATATGGCCTCATACATAATACTTGTGGGTCAATCAGAAAATCCCTGCGGAGGAATCAGCATAGGATCTTTGAGGAAGAAAGAGCTCAAAGGAGAATTCATTGAAGCGCTAAGTGAATCTTTTTCCATTATCAGTAGAACTCCCTATATTTGGTTTGTCAAAGCATTTTCGCTCACAAAATATTCTGAAGTTAATTTGTAGTAATTTTCACTTCATTTGGCTTCAAACATTAAGGACATGCAGAATTTGTCATAAGCCTATTATTTTTCCCTGCAGTTGACCAATAGGACTGTAAAATACCCATTCTGTGCTGCTTTGATTGGAAGTATTGCCAAGGAATCATTTTATATACAATTCAATTGCATTGGGTTTGGGATGAGTTCTTTCATATTTAACACCGTTTGACACATCTCTGACACAGCCACACCTGCATACTAACTCTAATATGTAGCACGTAATGTTCCATAGCATCTCACAATATTATTAGCATTATCGTATTAATGTTCATTCACATATTCAGGAGGTATGGGTTTTACATTATAATGAGGTTTAAAGAGTTTGCAAGTAAACTCTTTTTACAAATCAACATCTTTGACAAGTCAACATCTTGACCCAGCTATTATCAAACCCTACATTCTTCATGGACAGCTTGCTTTGTTACTTCAAAGACATATTAATCTCCTAGTAACATTAATCAGAAAACCTCCTAGTTACTAAAGACATTAATCAAAGATGCCTTCCTCTGCTGTTGCCATCAAGTGGAACCCCGCCCCCAAACTTTTAAATGTGCATTTCATGGCTTCAATTGCACAGTCACACCTACCATCTTGATTTTTGGGGGCCCTGCCTCCCACTTCATTTGCAGATATTCCCATTAAAAACAGTCTGAAATCAGACAAAACCTTCTTTCACTGGACTTTTCCTTTAATTACATTTGTTTTAATTTCCTTTTGCCTTTGCCTGGCTTTTTAAAAAGCAAAAGCAAATTTGTTGTCTTACTGGATTCTGAAGAATGTTTGCATTAAGAAGATCTGAAAGCTTTTGGATGCAATAGACAAAAACTATTAGTCACTTTATGCAAGGATAAATCCCCATTCTCTTAAACATGCATAACATTTGTAAAATGCATTGCGGAAAATTCCATCTGGATTTAACAGAGATTCATAGTAATTGATGCCTTTCCCTCATTAGCCTGTTAAATTGAAGGTTACTGTATATGTAAGATTTGATTTCCTGACGTTATTGACATGCTAGGCAGGAATTCTCTGGTGCAACCTTACGAATGCTATTTATCTGTTAGTTAGAAAATAATGTTTTGCAAAAGAGGTGGAGTAATCCACATTAAAGCCACGTTATCCAAAAGAAAATTTATGCTACATAGACATATCCAAATCTCTTACTTTGGACTCATCTCACTGAGAGCTGCAGGGCTTTTCTGATCGTTCTCCTGCACAGCTATCTTGAAGGGTTCAGGTTTCTAGTTTTGAGAAATCTTGCTTCTAACCTTAGCCCTTCAAGAACAAATCAGCTTCACAATTATGGAGAAGAAGAAAACCCAAGGTCCTTTATGGCTCTTATTCTCCTGAAGCACAGAAAAATGAATATTTGGGGACAATAAGTAATTGAACTTCGGAGTAACTTCAAAGGCAAGGAGAATTAAAAGGTAGTCTGCAAAATCAATAATCTTAGAACTTCATATAAAAAGGCATTAGTCACCAGCCAAAGATCATCTGCTGTGAAAAAGGAACTCAGACACTCTTCCTGATTTTTAACGGAACTATAGTATAGGCATGTAAATCTGTCGTGGCTCCATCGGATCCCGGTTCAGAGGAGGGAGAGGAGTTGGGTCATCCTACGGGATCGTCCCACGGAGATGGCATATCTCCCCTGGAATGTTTGGAGAGGACAGGGGCTGAGGACAATGTTGTCCCCAGCCCCTCAGGCATTGGGGGAAGGGTGGTTGACCGGATGGGGAATTGCCTGCCCTCACAGACACAGAGGATTGGCTGCAGACAGGCAGTGGTGCTGAGAGGCAGCAGAGCCTCCCTGATGAGGAACAGCTGCCTTTCCCATTCAATCCGAGGGCACAGAGAGTAGAGTGAAGGCAAGCTGAAAGGAGGTCTGGGAGGCTGCTTGGGAGAAGATTGCTCTACCTCTCCTCACAAGAACACCTGGCTAGGTTGACTTAAGCAAAAACCAGGGGAGATTGTCTTCGTTGGGAACAATTATTTTGCTTTGGCACACACTTCCCTGGCCTTGGAAAAACTCTGCCTTGTTATTGTGTTTCTGCCTGTGGATTTTGATCCTTGCTTATAGACACTTGACCTTTGTGGGCCTGGAATCTTGTGTACGACTTACTTATTTACTTACTTACTTACTTACTTACTTACTTACTGACTGACTGACTGACTGACTGACTGACTGACTTTGCTGTGTGGACTTGCACCTTGCTTTTGGACTTCTGTGCCTTTGTGGTTTGGGTCTGGTGATTATTGGCTTTGTTTGTGGAACTGTTTGCCTTCACGGAAGTTTAGAGACTTCTCTGCCTTTGCAGTTTGGGTCTGGTGATTATTGGCTTTGTTTGTGGAACTTTGTTTGCCTTCATGGATGTTTGGGGTATAGCTTTACCAGCAGTTGCTGGGCCATTTGTTGTGGGAATTAGCAGAACAATAAAGGTCTCTATTGAAGCCTGCCTCTGCCTAGGCAACCTGGGTCATAACAAGACCCTTCATTGACTTTTACTCTCCTGGGCTGCTTACACGGCTTAGAGATTGGAGGCAATGTGTTGCAAGGATTTGCTGTTACTGGAAAAGGTCATTCAATGGTTAAGGTATGTGCACCAATAACACCTAGCTTTCATTGGCATCCTTCAGTCTCGAAAGACTATGGTTTGGAAAGAGTTCCTAAAACAGCATTTGGTGTGAATAAAAAGGCCAGTTCAAGAGTGGCAATCCCTTCCACACTGAGGGCAGATACATTCCGTCCCCTGCCCAGCCCCCTCCCCTGATTTCGCTGGTTTCGGGACTGCCTCTTTGTCTCGGCCTGCCGAACAAGTGTCTCTTCGAATTGGAGAATGCCATGCTGAATCTTTAGCCTCCAAGCTGAACGATCAGAGGTCAAGATTTACCAGCTGTTAATGTCCATTCCCATGGCCTTTAAGTCACTCTTGCAGATATCCGTGTATCACAGCTGTGGTCTCCCTCTGGTGCTTTCTCTGCACTAATTCTCCATACAGGAGATCTTTCGGGATCCGACCATCAGCCATTCTCATGACATGACACCTAGCTTTACAGTGTATCATTATCCCAGACTGTGATAGAGATCCAATTGATGCCTTGTCTAGGAGGCTGTCATGAGTCTGGATGGAATAGAAGAAGTTGAAGTAAAATGGCAGTGCCATTGTCCATCACTGTTGACACCAGTCTTGTCTCTTGACAGAAGGGCACATCTCGACAGTCACAATGTTTTAGTATTTTATGAAGTGTCAAGAGTCATTTTTGTTGCAGTGAAACATGAACCTAACAAATAAGTGAATATATCATTATCACAGAAGGAACACATTACACGGATGTTGCACAATGCCTTTTTAATTAATTTATTTTTTGCAGAAAGAAGATTTTTCGTTTGGTTGCACCAAGTGACAGCTCAACAAAATGCAGATGTGTGGTTTCCTGAAAGAATCCTGGCCTTGCAAATCTCTTTCAAACTAGTCAGAGGGACATGGAAACCGTGCCCCCATGATTGTATTTGGAGGAAGTTACTGTGAGCCGCAGAACGCTTTACAGTGTGAATTTGCTACTAGAATTTGCATTCCCCCCCCCCATTTTCCGTGAAGGAGTCACTGGAGAAATGAATAAAGAAGTATCTGGTGAAATTCTCCCTTCTCTACAGCAATTAAGGAAACTGCATCTTGGGAATAAGATGTTGCCATATGGACAAAAAATTCTATTGCAAAATACTTTCAATCGTATTTTTATGGCTTCCCAGCAAGCTGGAGTGTATCTAGATTCTAGATACTTCCTAATGTTGGCAACAAATGTATTCCTGGTAGGTTTTCCAGGGACCACTTTTCTAGGCTCATGGCTGGCGCTACCAGTCTGGCTGCTGATATTGCAGCTCTTAGACTGCCTCACCGACACAGCTTTCCTGTTTTTTATGGTTTGGGCATGGCAATGTGTGTGTTCTGGGAGATCAATATTACTAGCGGCTGTCAAAAATAAATGTTTTACACGACTTATCAGGCGGCCCTCCCCCATTGTGCCGAAGAACTGACTTTCATTATACACATCCCTTCTTCTAGAGCTGAAAATTGCACCATGTTTTCTTTTTAAAAAATACTCCAACCCAAGGAATGCCTCTTTATGGCTAGAACATTGAAAATCCATGTCATGATTTTTATCTCTGAGAACAGGATAAGAAAGACTCCGGCTTAGGGGCCAAATGCCCAACGCTGCTTAGATGCTAAAGTTTTCTGAAAGAAGCAGCAGAAGGTGTGAAAAGGTAGGCGGATTGGCCTGCTCGATGAAGACCTGCTGCTAGGAGGTTCCCAGGTTGGTGGCAACTGCAAGCTGAATGGACAGGTGGGGTTAAGCCAGTAAGGCAAGCTGACCAGGTATCCACTGAGACAGGTAGCTCAACTCCAAAATGGACATGAGAAGGAGCAGCAAAGCCCCAAAGTTATTTCTTAGGGGCTTCAGTGTGACAACTGCAAAAACTACAGGGTATTTTTTGTTAAGGGAATATTGATCTCTCCATCTTCCAGGAAATCAATATTCCTGGGCAATACATAAATAAAAATAATAATATTGACCCTGAGCTGCCAGAAAATAAAACAAAACCAAATACTGTAACTGTTTGGCTTGAGCATAAGGAGACTGGCCCTCAGAGGGGCCCTGCCAAGCTTCATAGCATCTGGCAGAATAGAATAGAATTAGAAAAATAGAATAGAATAGAATAGAATTAGAAAAATAGAATAGAATAGAATAGAATAGAAAATAGAATAGAATAGAATTCTTTATTGGCCAAGGATGATTGGACACACAAGGAATTTGTCTTTGGTGCCTATGCTCTCAGTGTACATAAAAAGACATTTGTCAAGAATCATAAGGTACAGCACTTAATGATAGTCATAGGTACAAATAAGCAATCAGGAAACAATATAAATATAAATCATAAGGATACAAGTAACAAAGTTACAGTCATGTATAATTAAGAGGGTAAGGATCATGTGGACGTCAACTAAGGTTTTTAGGAGCAAAGGGCAGAATCTTGGCAACAGCAAGAGGAACCCCCAGCTCATGTTTCATAGAAATAATTAAGGTGGAGTTTCTCTGAATGTTTTGAATCAGTATTTCCAGGACTTTGTGCAACTTCAACCCAGCTGCCATTGATGATATATGAACCAAGGGTGTCCAGCTTCACCAACTTGAATTGTTGACTTCACTTCCAAGAATTCCCCAGTCAGCATGAATTCAGCATTTCCTTCCCAGCAGAATTCTGGGAGTTGAAGTCCACAGGTCTTAAAGTTGGTAAGGTTCACCAGCCCTGATCTAAACAATTCAAGAACTTTTCTCTAACCTTATAGTTCTTTATGATGAACATTCTTTATGTTTGCCGGCCTCCCTACAATCTCTCGCAGGGGGAAAGATTCCTGGAGATACTACCCCTGTCCTGCTCCATCCCAACCCTTACACAATCAGGATAGTAATTGGGGTTCAGTTTCCTCTTCATTAAGAGGGGGGCGAGGCAGACATGTTTGTTGAGCGGGGGAAGGAGAGGGTGAAACCTATCAGTCACTGCTCTGAAACTACCCTGCACAAATCTTTACAATTATAGCAATCCTGACCAGCTCTTTGATGAGATGCAGTAAAGGTTGGCCATGTGGCAGCGCTCTTTCTATTTAAATACGTTCCTCTTGACTCATGAATCAGAGGAAAAGCACATTTATGTGGTTGTAAGGAAGTGCCAATAAGCCAGTTACTATTACCGTAGTGTAACTTGCAGTTATGTTCTAATAGCCTTTACTCATGCAAAGAATCTAAGGATTATCTCTTAAACAGATACAACTGAGTAGTGAAACCAATAGTGAGCCTGTTTTGTTGTCTGAAAGATAGGGAACACACACACACACACACACACACACACTGGAGTGTTAGTAATCATGGTACACAACGCCAGGTGGCGCATCAGGTCTGAACTATAAAAGGTGATCACCCCTGAAAATTGCAGCAGAACAATTTGGCTTTGGCTATAGATAGCTTATTCTGTAGAGAAGAATTTGGTCTTTGATGCTCCTTCCGATCAAAGTGTAATGAAATGAAAATGAAGAACTATAAGATGGAAGAAAAAGAGCCATGAAGTTATCCATCACATCATGGAACAGAGAAGCAGAAGTGGACAAGCAAAAAACATTCCCACCCTCCCAGGGCCCTCAGAGCAAAATACTTAGTTGAACTATGGAAACTGAGTGTGATTTATTTACTGTAGCATTGTCAGTGAAAACCCAAACTCACTGATTGATTTGAACTGATGATTGCCTTCTCTCCTAAGGGATCCAAACTGATTGAGAAAAATCTAAAGGTCACTGCAGTGTATTTATAAAATTGTGTGTGCATACCCATGCACACCCAACAACAACAATGGAAGTAGGCTACTTACAACCCACAATTGCTGACTTTTTCCCTTGCCTCCTTTTTGTATGAATGACCTTTTAGCTTACCCAGATGATATTTTAAGAAATAATCACTGAGTAATCCATCTTTAGTGCTATGTGTGCTATTTAGAAACATTTCTTACTGTTCCTGATGAAATGCCTGGTGTTAGAGCTGTAAATTAGTTCTGATCCTAATGCCCAGGGGTCCCTTTCTGAGATAATGTCTGAAATAACTTATGGGATTGATTCATTTAATTTGCTCTGCATTTATACATGTTAACATATTTTCAGTAAGATACAAGAAATAATTGACTATCTATAGGTTTTAAATGACTGATCTTTCTAAATCTTAGGTAAGGCATTCTCACTCTAAGGTGAAGGCTTTACTCAAGAACTTTATTTTCCTCACACAGCAATTTTTAACTGGTTGCATTCTGGGAGCTTTCTGACCTTGGTTGTTTTTCTGAAGACCGTATAGAATTGTTTTAACATTCCTTTTTTTTTTCTTGCAGCGTCCCATCCAAATATTAGCCAGGTCTGACTCTGGATAGTTTTTGAGATCTGCTAATCTCAAGATCTGCTAGGTGTTGCCCCTGATTAAATACGATGAGATGAATCTAGATAAGTTGCAGTAATGGAATATAACTTAATCCATGCAATTTAGTACTGTGTTTTATCCTCTTTTCTGATGACTCCAGCAATAGTAGCTAATACTAGTAGCTAAAATCTGGGGTCAACTAGGAAAACTGAACAGCGGGAGGACAGATCAAATCAAAGAAGTCACAATGCACATCAAGGATGACATTTCTTCCCATGGAATGGGGTAAGCAAGCGGGATGGCCATTCATTGAGGAAATCACTGTGATGAACTGATAGCAATACACAAATATTTTTGAAGGAACTCAAGCAGTCCAAGCATGCCAGCTTCCAGATTTTTGTCTTGAATCACAGTCGCCAAACCAGCTCTGATCACAGGTAAGTTTGGCCAACAGATATATCCAAGCACTGATGCTGGAAAAGGAGTAATTTGACCAATGTCAGAGGTGAACAGAGACTTAAACCAAAATCTTTCACTCTAGATTTTAAGATCAATGGACTACATCTGCAATTACCAAGGTACTGCCCTCCAGATAGCATTAGCTCTTAGACTTATATACTGCTTTTACAGCCCTCTCTAAGTGGTTTACAGAGTCAGCATATTGCCCCCAACAATTTGGGTCCTCATTTTACCCATCTCGGAAGGATGGAAGGCTTAGTCAACCTTGAACTGCTGAACTGCAGCTAGCAGTCGGCTGAAGTAGCCTGCAGTACTGCAATCTAACCACTAAGCCACCTCAGCTCTATTACATTGGACTTTAAGTCCCATAATCTAAATCCGTCATGGCGAACCTATGGCACGTGTGTCACAAGTGGCACGTGCAGCCATTTGTTAGGGCACGCAAGGAGTTGCCCTGTAAGCTCCAGCATGCATTCGCACGCTGGCCAGCTGATTTCAGCCTTCATTTTCAGCTGTTTTATGCCCTCCGGAGGCTTCCCTGAAGTCGCACACATAAAATTATGAGTGTGGGCACACTCACACACGATCCCCCCTGAGTTTCCCCGCTTTTGGCATGCGATGGGAAAAATGTTAGCCATCACTGATCTAAGTCCTGTAGTTCTGAGAACAGCCAATGTCATCTGGGCACTAACTGAAGCAGCCTAATAATTCTGAAGAAAACAGTTGGGAAAAGCTAACTTTAGGATCAAAACTTATTTTCTTTGAATTACCAAATTGAAGAAAGGATAGTTTTCAGTTGAAACCAGTGGTGGGTTTCAAATCCTGTTCCAACTGGTACATTTGGAATGGGGCCAGCAGCATCCTCATGGACAAGCGCAGCGTGTACATGCATTCTAGCACCTCCATGATGCTCCAAGATGCTGCAGCTGCTCCGTGGAGCGTCACGCAGACGCTGTACAGCCATGCATGTGCGCGGCAGCACAGAAGCTTTAAAACACAGATAAGGAGCGCAAACAGGCGGGTGGGCCCTCCGGAGCACCATACCAGAACAGTATCCAGTGTTCCGGGCTGGCTCTGGTACGCCTGTACCGGGGCGTACCACCGGCAACCCACCACTGGTTGAAACACATGGTCACTTTAAGGCAGGAATTTGCTCAGTAGAAACTAAGTGGTGGTGGGGACAGCTGACATCGGAGAGAGAAAAGGGAAGAGGGAGCATTGCAACCAAACAATGCTACCACCTGAATGACATGGGAACAATACCTGGAAGTGCATGGCAAGGTAGCAGAAGTCATCTGTAACCATATTCTTATTGTGATTCCCCTTTTTGTGGCAGGTCAGGAGGTACCATTAGCCCCCACTTCTCTCTACTTTTAAAGTCCTCAGCTGTTTCTTTTCACAAGCCGAACACCTGTTTCCTGTAGCTGAAGGAACCTCTCCCTACTACAGAATGGCTTGAGGTGATGACCCAAGCAGCTGTGGTCCTTCTGGGCAGAGGATGATATTTTGCAGGGGAAATGGATGTCCTTGTTTTCCTCGCTGTTGTTTTAGAAACCGTCCCGCACCAAATGCATCAGAAGTAGCTCGCTGAGAGAAAAAGGCAACAGAGAGCATCGCCAGAAGTGGCTTCAGATCCATGCAGGAAGCACTTTAAACCTGTCAGCCCTTCAAGATAGTCCAGGCAAGAAGCACAACCATAAGTGCTAACACTACTGTTATTAAAAGATTACAGAATCTTGCAAGTCTGAAATCCTCCCTCTCCTCCCTTCCTCTTGCTTTTCAGAAAACTAGGGATGGTACCTTTCTAAAATTCCAACAGTGCTTTTCAAAAGACAACTGGACTTTTTTTTTGGGGGGGGGGGGTGGACTCTGACCTCTTTTTATCAGACTGCTGTCTGGACTGGCTCTCATTCCTATCTCCCAAGCCTGTTCCCATCTACCAATAACCAAACCTTCTGCCAGTTAGTTGATGATCTAAAAGGGTATTTCCAAACTGCTTCCAACTTGGAGGATAAGGCTGGGGGTGGGGGGGTTCCTTTCTTTGGAAACTGGTCTTTAGGACTAAGTTCAAATTCCTTTCTAAGTTGTACAGGGTGAAAAAATATGGTGCTGCTTGAAATGGATCCTTCTTATACAAATGTATCCTAGTAAGTGTTGAATTGGTTTTCAGTTTAAATGAGATTTATGAGGCCAAAGCATTGCTGGCCTTTTGTAAGACTTTATTTTGCAGTACAATAAAGAATTGAAACCCAGCTTTGCAGCTTCCCAAATCATAATTCTTGTGGGTGGGGCAGTGGTGGGTTCCGGCTCCCATTGCAATCAGTACGCTGCAACGGGACCGGGCATCCACCATGTGCACGGGTGCAGCGCACGCATGTGTACCCACCACCCGCGACGCTCCAGCTGCTCGTCGGAGTGTCGCACAGGCACCGTATGCCCCATGCATGTGCGCAAATGTCCTGGTTGGCTCAAATAGAGATAAGGAGAGTGGGCAGGTGGGTGGGCCCTCAGGAGCAACATACCGGAACAGTACCTGGTGCTCCCAACAGGCACCAGTACGCCCGTACCGGGGCTTACCGGTCGCATCCCACCACTGGGGTGTGGGTTGTTGGTGTGATCTAACCTTACCTTCCTTTCAGTAGTTCAAGGCCACATTCTCACCAGTGCATTTTTTTTGCAGACAACAGTTACAATCCTGTGAGGTAGACTGGGCTGAAAGGTAACCTGGCCCCAAAATATCTAGGGAGCTTCTGTGGTTGAAGACAGATTTGAAGCTTGGTCTCCCCTGACCAGGTATAACAGTGTAACCACTACTCTATACTGCAGAGGTGCCTGCAGGGGGTGGGGTGGGGAACAATGCAAACAATAACACAGCATTGCTTTCATCATTCTGAAGTTAGCAACAGCTTGTGGGTACATGTAACGGTATGTGGGAATGACCTTGGGAGCTGAGGAAGAGATACTTAGGGAACGTAGATAAAAGAGAGGGGAGTCTATAGCTGAACAACAGGCAGAGAAAGAAACTTAGGAAGGTTCTGCCCTAACATCAGGTAAAAAAAAGAATTAAAAAGAGACAGCAGGAATTTAATACTTTCAGACTTGTAAGATTCTGTTAACGTAGCTTTACAATAAGGTAGAGTTAGCTCATTTTGTGTTTCCTACCTGGTCCACTTGGGAAGCTGGCAATATCACTACTACCACAGGACAACAGCAAAGCTGATACAGATTTATTTAGGTTTATACATTTCTAAAAAGCTTGTTTATAAACATGGCCTTTCCCCACATGGGAAAATTGACAAAGAGTGAGGCTAAGGAATTCTGAAGAAAAGAGACTCTCATTCAGGCTGTGGTGTCCCAAATTCAACTACTAGGAATTTGGTGTTCAGCCAAGAGTTTTGTGCAATATTCGAGTAACTCTTGAGGATGCCACACAGGGCCAGTGAGAGAGCAATAGAAGATAAGAGTTTAACTGGTTTGTTTGTGTGATTCATTCTATTTTCCTTAACTTGAAAACTTCCAGATATGTTCAAATGAAAATTCCCAGAATTTCCAGACAGCGCAACTAAGTGATGGATACTTTGGATGATGCCTAAGGAAGTTTAGCCAGTCCTGGCCCCTCCAAATAATTGTTGTGTCAGATGTTCAGAACAACAGCATGAGCTCTAATTCTAAGGAAAGTCTGGAGGACATGAGAGTGTTTAAACAATCTAAATGAGTGTTTCTCAACCTTGGCCACTATAACATGGGTGGGAATCAACCCTCAGAATTTTCTAGCCATCAGGGTTGACTGAGGAATCCTGGGAGTTGAAATCCATCCATCTTAAAGTGGCCAAGGTCGAGAAACACTGATCTTAAGTGTAGCTGAGAACAGAATCTCTTATGTATCAGAGTTCCAAATAGGTTTAGCTTTCATCAAAGTTCCAATTTATAAGAGAGACAGGTTGGCACATCTGTGGGAAACCCAAATCTAAAAACTTCCTGGGGTTCCCACACAGTTGAAAATTCATGATCTTGTCCCCACACTCACAAGTCCATCACATAGTCCAATCTTCCTCTGCCACACTGGCATTTCCACCCATCTAGTTCCGGTCAGGTGAAGAGGTGTGGAGACGAAGAAGAGACTTTGGGCTTCTAGAAAGGAATGTTTTATTTTGACAACACACATTCTACTCCTTACTATTCCACCTCCCAATTCACCACAAATGAAACAGCATAGTGAAGAAAGAGAGAGAGTGCGGCAGGCCAAAGATCCTAAAAGGCATATGACTGCAAGCCTGACATTACGTAGTTGAAAGTTGTGGGGAGAAGGAGATAGGCAGTTTTTCCTGGCTACCCTAAGAAGGTGCAAAAATATGAGAAGCCTTTTCTAAAGTGAGAAATGTGGCTCATGAGAGGCATTATGAATATTTTATCAGATTTCCAACCATTTTTTGTAAATATAACATCTGCGGCACGCACATATTCTTTCATGCTGCTATGGAAGTTAGCAATGTCTTGCATCTTTTAAGTTCCCTTTGAAGCTTCTTAAGAGGATTAAATCATATTTAATAAAAGATATTCTCCTATTTTCTGATTTGCTTCCAATATAAAGGTGTTACACTTTTAATTTCCAGTTGCTAATTAGAATTTACCTGATGCCTGTTTTCATCTTGGGAGCTATAGGAAACAAACTATAAATTGCAGACTTCATTACAACAGTGGCTCCCTTTTTTCAGCCCTCATCCGTTTTCTTCTTTTTAATCGAATGGCTTGGTTCAATATATGTGTCTGTGCATGGGTGAGAGAATGTATTGATCAATTAGCAAGATATTCATTTTAACAATGGCTTGTTGATATAGTGTACTATTTGTCAATTTTTAAGTCTATATTCCACAAGACTGTGCTGAAAGGGATTTGTGAGCAATTTGGTCAGTTTGTTTAAGACAGATTTTTTTTTCTTTTATTACCTTTTCATATTATATCATTGTTGAGACTCTTAAATGAAGGCTTACGCATGTGTTTCTATCGGAGGCAATAAAATATTTTTAAAATAAAAAATAATACAGAAAATAAACTTGGCCAGACAAAGACCAAATAGTTTTTTGTTTAACTTAGAAAACTACATATATAAAGTCTCATGGTGCATCTCAAAACTGCAAATGGAATACAAACACAACACAGCTTCCCGAAGGGGTCTTGGGTTAAATCTACTGCAGCAAAAACAAGAAATTTCATGATACTTTAAAAGTGAATCAGAACATTGAACTACAAAAAGCCTACAAAAGCCTACATTACAAAGAATTGTTTTAGATTTTGATCCTGAGAATCCTTCCATGAAAATTGTTTAAAGACACCACTGGACTTCAGTGTCACCCCAACTTCTGCAGGATTGGAGAATTAAATGCTTTCAAAGTGTTACCTCATGTGAAATGTAAATTCATAGTTAGAAAAAAACTTATACAGTCTTCCTTAGTTCAGTATACCTAATATTTTGTGGAAGGATATGGGAAAAAACCCGACCAAGATTTCAGCATGTGACACATTTTTTTCTTATTTGCTTCCACTATCCCTTACAGGAATTTAAAATAAAACTTGAATAGTGAGAGTGGATTTGCGATTTTCACTTTGGGATAGACCTGCTCCTGTCTAAATCCTAAATTTCACTGCTTACCCTGATTTTGCTTTGATTTCAGCACATTGCATGAAAGATTAGCCTTCTGGATAAGGCGGGGACTTTCTGAGTTATCAAAAGTATGTACTCAAACTTCAGATTTCACATTAAGAAATGTTATTAATGTACAGGATAAAAGAGAACAAACTATCATATAGATGTCATGAAAAGAAATAAAAGTTGCTAAATTACCTTAGATGACAGGAACCAAAATTTAGGGACTTTTTCCACTTGTATCTAATTGTGGCAGAAACAAACCCTGACAAAATATTGTTCTGCTGTGATGCTACTTACTGTATTTTTCAGAGTATAAGACGCACCAGAGTATAAGATTTTGAAGAGGCAAATTTAAAAAAAAGGTTTTGCACTCTACAGACCTCGCAAAAACAAAAAAAGGGGGCATGAATAGCCTTTAGGAGACTTGTAGAGTGCTCCTGGGGGGTGCCCCCCCCAAAATGAGCAAAAAATGGCCCATTTTTCATGAAAATGGGCCCATTTTTTGTCACAAAGAAAGGCCATGCATAGCCTTTAGGAGGCCTGTAGAGTGCTCCTGGGGGCTGGAGGGGGGCAAAAAACAGTCCGTTTTCTGCTCATTTCTGCCCTCCTCAGCCCCCAGGAGCACTCTGAAAGCCTCCTAAAGGCTATGCATGGCCATTTTGGTGAAGAGGGAAGGGTTTCAGGAGGCGAAAAAATGCTGTATTCAGTGTATAATATGCACCCAGATTTTCAGCCTCTTTTTTTGAGGGGAAAAAAGTGTGTCTTATACTCCATAAAATACGATATATCTGTTCCCAACACATGAATGGGGTAGCTTTAACTTAAAATGCTAGCTGTATTGGTGTTTTCCTTCTTTATTTGAATATCATTCAAAGACAGCTACATACTGTGTAAAATCTGTACATTTTGTCACCCATTACTTTGGAAGAGAGTCAAATGAATTGACACAGAGGCAATACATTTCTTGGAATAAGTGGTCACATTCCATCACTCTTCGTGACAGCAGTAATAAAATAGAGCCAGTTTGATCTAGTGGTTAAGGAACCAGGCTAGAAAGCAAGAAACCATGAGTTCAACTCCTGCCTTAGCCATGAAAGCCAGCTGGGTGACTTTGGGCCAGGAACTCTCTCTCAGTTCAACTCACATCACGGGGTTGTTGTTGTGGGTTAGATTGTTGTGGGGAAAATAGGAGGAAGAAGGTGTGTTGAGATGTGATTTGCGTTATTTGTAAAAATAATAAAGATGGGATATAAATTACCAAAAAAATAAAAAAGTTTACTTTCCAAAAAATAAATTCCTATATATACCCTTGTTGCCAACCCAATAGACATTTCAGGTATATGCTTGGAATTTCCCACCTAATGATTCATTTCTACTAAAAATTGTAATGGAGATTTATGAAAATAAGCCCAAGCCTAGACCTCCTTCAGGACAAAAATAAGCATTTGCTTCTCCAGGAGATGTCATTACCATAAAAACACAGGAGTTCTAATAAGGAACAGGACATTTTGTTTTGTTTGAGAAGTCTCTTTGATAAATGAACTGAAATAACAGTGTTATTTTGTCTCATTAATGAACTCAAGAAACAAAGGGGACGTTACATACAAATGATATATTAGGACACATCAGAATTCAACTTTCATTTGAAGGATATCTTTAAAAAAGCAAGAGCTGCTGTCGTTTAAAGGACATATAGAGCAGAGTGACCTAGATTAGCCTTCTCCAATTCAAAGGGCAAAAAAGGACCAGGCTGCACTCTCAGAAACCTTGCATTTATTGCTGATTGGGATGTTGTATTTCAACACATCAGGCTGCTATGCCGGGAAAATCTGAGTCATGTTATTTCCAGTTGCTAAAAAAACTTAGGAATGCAGTACAAAAGTTAAACGAGAATGGTGCTGATTCTGTTATCAGAAGACTTTTATTGTTTCTTGCAAACCCTCTGCATCTCCACTAAAGTGTTTATCTCAGCAAGATAAATGGGTTTATATGCTTCCCCAAGGTTCCTGGTTTTTATTTCACAAAATCCAAATTTGGCCATTTTTCTTGTGTGCCTGAGTCTGTTAATTAGGTTTGACCCAGGATTCTAACTCTTTTAAGTTGCCAGCTGTGAGGACTGGCCTGCCTCTCAGAATTTCCTTTTCAGAATCTTTCTCAGCTGAATCTGTTCTGAAAAGAAAAGAAGAAGTTGGGAACAAGGAAGTCACGAAAGACACCTGAGGAAACAAAAGCATTGTTCTTATTTGTGAAATTAACGTGACAAGTTCAATGAGTAATGCTGAAAGCCGGTGTCAACTTTTTCTTTTCTAAAAATCTTGAGCAGATGTCATGCTTAACCGCCCTCCTCCTCAAAAGCCCCATCTAATTGAATTAGGGATTAAGTGGCAAACACAAAGGCCATTTATGGAACAGGTTAATGCCCCGTCCCACCTACTTCCTCTCACTGAACACTCCATCCACTGTACATATTTCGGCTGTGAACTGAAATTAATTTATAATTTCATTTCTGCCTTCACTTCCACCTTTGTACACAGCGTCCTCTGTGCACTCGGATCAGGTACAAACATAGAAGGAGAACTGAAATCCCGAGATAATTTATGACGTTAAGCCAAAGTATTTTTCACTCTCATAAGTGGCGCATGAGTGAGACCGATAAATTTTGTGGGTGGAGAGCAGGTGACTACATCAGGATTATTAAAAACAGTGGGGTCCTTGGTGCTCTCTGAGCTTGGTAGTTTTCTTGCAGACATTTCATTACCAAATTAGGTAACATCATCAATGCTAGAAGGGAATAGCATTTGCTCTTATTTTTGTTCTTTATTAAGTCTTAATATTAAAACATGAATATGAAAATATTAAAAAGGCAGACTAGGAGACGCCATATAAAGCTATGAGTAGCACTTTATTCTAAAGGGGAAAACAAAATGGGTTTTGTTAGGTTCTGCATTGCATCAGACTTCAGGTCATGGAAAGAATCAGTTCATAAGTGACACAATAGCCATGTGTCTCAACAGATAGTTCTAATGCAGGGATCTAACCTGGGACCTACTGTTGGAGATCCACAACTTCAGAGCCACTGCGAACTTGGTCTCAAATAAAATTACTTTTATCTTCACTTTTTTTTTTTTAGTGAACTTCCCTAACTGATTTAATGGTTTTACAAAGAACTGCTTTTAGGAGAGCTGCCAAATGTCTGCCTATCATTGCAGCAAAGTGTAAATATGAGCAATAGCTGTAGCACAGATATGCTGCTTTTTAAAATAAGTTTGCTAACTGCATTGAGAGCAGAATTGGTTTCCTTTGTAATACTATAATATATATATTTATTTATCAGTACAAATACAACACAAATATAAAAAGGCAACATTAAAAATAAAAATATGGTTTTCTGCCTGCATGATCTTCTGTGATGAGCCGAAGGACAGAAAGAGGGAGTAGTGACCTTCCTCCCATATTTAGGCATACCAGGGGTTGTAACACACATACATACATACATACATACATACATACATACATACATACATACATACATATATATACACACACACATATACATATATATACATACATACATACATACATACATACATATATATATAATTACAAAGGAAACCAATTCTGCTCTCAATGTGTGTGTGTGTGTGTGTGTATATATATATGTTGTATTTGTGCTGATAAATAAATAAAGGGAGACTAGTATAGATCTATTTCAAGCTATTTACCTCTCATCAGCTAGCCATATCCTTACTGGGATTTGAATGCACTGCATGTGCCTGTGATTCTGTTTGCTGCATGCACAGATTACATCACACAAGGATAATAGAATAACAAAGCGTTGATGTCAATACCCTTAAATCTATTGGCTCCAAGTGCCATCGATTTAAGACTGTGTTAGAAAGTGGGCCATTAGGCAAAGCAACCCTGGCCCTTCAAAATCTATGTGGTAAGGAGGAAGAACAGCCTCTCAAAATTCTTGCAATGCTGAGATAGAAGAAGTCACCAAAAGTTCAGGGGAGGAGATGTCTTTTTTGTCTTTTTTAAAAGTCAAAACAAGATCTGGCAATCTCATTATGTTACAATTCATTGTTTGCCAAGCCATTTAATTCAAGTTTCCCTTGTGCACAGGATTCTCTCCATCTCACTCAAAGCACATGATTCCCCTCCCTCATTCCATCCCATTTTGCTGCCAGCACACATCAGGAGGAGGATGCTCAGACAGATGTTGTTTATGATCGAAGAGTCTGATGACCTGAGATGTGTTCTTTTCCAGCTGATGGTGGAATTTCTCGTCTGTCTGAGTTTACATCTATCAAAACAGAATAGCATTTCCTCCAACTGAACAGGGAGGGAATAGAAAGTTATTTTGTGCTGGGACTTCTAACAGTTTGCAAGCAATCAAAACGAAAGAAACATTTGGGTTAGCGTCTGCATGTATCTTACATCTTCTTCTAGATGTATATCATCAGCTTACCAATACATAACAAATATCCTAGCCTAGCACTTATTATAGTCTTACTGATCATTATACAGAGAGAGAGTAGGACCAATCAGCCATCTTGATCTAAATTAAGACATCTCCGGCCCTTGTTTCAAATATTTAGATTTGGCAGGATGCAAGTCACCTACATTAGAAGCTAAGATGCCAAACTAAAGTTTCTGGCTACCACATCTTTTCCAAAGTCCATGATATTTCTTTGATTTTTCTAACTTTTGGCATTGGACAGTCGGTAAAGACTAACAACACATCCTTCTTTATGAAGAGGAAGCTGGGGTTTACCACTCAAGTTCTCAGAAATATGTTTATGCCAGAAGAATTAAATTATTCATAATTATAGTGAATGATCTGAGTTGCTTTGTGACACAAGGTGTAAATCATATACAATAGAGTCTTGTCCACCATCTATCCTTACCGATTTCATAACTCCTTTGAAAAATCTAGCCCTTTCAGCTCAGTTTCTCATTTTTTTCAGTAGTCAATTAATTTATCATAATTTGTGATTTTTTTTAAAAAAAGGATTAGGCACCAAGAAATGGCAACCATGCATCCTTTTGTGAGGGAGAAAAGGGGGTGGGAGAACATGGTCTTTGTCTCAATTCCCCATATTCTCTCACTACAATGACCTTCTCTGTCCTGCATTTCAAATACTATTGTTAGTATTGCTGTGTGCAGGAAATAGAGGCAACTGAATGACTGAGCCAGACGTGGATTTCTCCAGTTCGGGTGAACTGGTAGTGGAAATTGCGACTGGGTCACCGAATGGGTAGGGATGGCAGGCTTGCCACGTCCCTGAACAGGTTCCCTGGTCGCCCATGCCGTTGCTGGCATGTTTTTTAGTCATTTTATAATGTTCTGCGCATGTGCAAAACAATTTATAGACAACTGCGCAGGCGCAAGCAAGATGCGGTGGGGGGGGCACATGCACGAAGCGAGCAGTGCACGTGCAAAGGGCGCATGAAGCAAACCTGCAGTAACGCCGGCAGCAACCCACCCCTGGACTGATCTATGAATTTGGATGTCAGTTCTCATATGGTTAGAGGTTGTGAAAATAAGTTACTTAGAATATGGGATACGGAGCCAAGAAAAGAGGAACAAAACAGTCTGCATTTGAAATCTGTTAAAAGCTTCAGGAAATGTAACATACTAAATTTTAGAGGTATTGAAACTACCTGGGATCAAATAGAATTCTCTTGGTTTTTTAAAAAATATCTACGCCTGTAATAGTTTCTCTAACTTTTTAAATAAATAAATGACAAGGATATCTAAGCCTCCATTTGGTGCCTTTTTTTCCATTTGAAAGTGAAGGTATTAACAGCTGCCTCTGAGCTGGGTAGAGGGAATTAATTCCAAAGAAGTATCATCTGTTTCATGTTTCAATTCCTAATCTTAGCATAAGAAGGAAGTCCCCACTAGGGTAGCCACACTCGAAAAGGCAGATTAAACCATTCAAATGGTTAGTCCTCTGCACAGCTGCATCCATGAGTCTTTCTACAGCAATCTCTCTCTCCTTGATGTTCATAATGTGGACATGCTGTGCACAAGAACAAGCAGAGTGGCATCCTCCTACTACTGGATTTCAGAAGTGCCAAGAAGCCTTCAACCGTCCTATGTTGGGAGTTCTTCCTGGAGGTGGCTGGGATAACCTGAGGAATTTGGATATGGGTAGAGTGATGAACCTCAATTACTCTTTGTGTAAAACTACAAATGATGGGGCTTACATCATCCCCAATGACGTCTTCACCATTGCTCTTAAACAAAGTTTGCTGGAGATGAACTCGGAGATCATTGAGTCTTGGATGGATTATCAATGTACCACTGCTGTTTCCATCAATGCAGGGCTGTCTTTTTCCCATATCAACGGCAGGTTCTCCAGTGACTTCCGCAGGGCGAAAACTCACCAAGTGAGAGATAAGTCTGTGTCCACAAAAGTTCAGGTCAGGAATGTGATGTACTCTGTAAAAATGGACCCTACCGCAAAGTTAGATGAAGGCTTCCATCAACAGCTTTTCACCATTGCTAACCACCTGGAGAAAAACAAGACTCAAATGGCTAACTACTTGGCAGAAATCTTAGTGTTGAACTATGGCACTCATGTTCTCACTGGAGTAGATGTTGGAGCCAGCCTTGTTCAGGAGGACTATATCAAAGCTACCTTTCTGAAAGATGGTCAGTCCATGAGAAGTGCTATCACTGCTGCAGCTGGTATTTCTTTCCAAAACATCATCAACTTTAATATGGGTGTTTCAGTGGGCACAGAAGACAATTTAACCAAGCAATACCAAGGCAACCGTACTAGTTCTAGAGTGGAGAGCTTTGGGGGTCTGCCTTTTTATCCTGGGATTACCCTGAAAACCTGGCAAGAAAGCATCACCAATCAGCTGGTGGCTCTTGACCGTTCAGGCTTGCCTTTGCCATTCTTCATAACCCCAAATAATTTGCCAGGACTTCCCAGCCCCCTCCTGAAGAAATTATCCAAGACTATAGAATCTGCCATTGACCGCTATTATACATTCAACACTTATCCCGGCTGCATAAATCCAGCCTCACCCAACTTCAACTTCTATGCCAATGTGGATGACGGCACCTGTGAAGGGACGGCAACCAATTTTACCTTTGGAGGAGTCTACCAAGTGTGTGCTCGATTAGAAGGCCCTGATGCTGATAGGCTCTGCCAAGCCCTGGAGCAGAAGAACCCCCTCACTGGAGACTTCTCCTGCCCTGTGGGTTACACCTCCATCAAACTGCAATCTCAACAACGTGAGGAAGGATTCAGCCACTTAGATTGCCACCGAGATTGCCTTTTTTGGAAACTCTTCTGCAAGTGGGTTTGCAATGACATTTTCACACTCTCCAAAGTGCAGTTTAGCTCCTACTGGTGTGCAGCAAGGGGCCCAGTCCCTGAAACCTCCGCATTGCTCTTTGGAGGGCTCTTCAGTGCCAAGAGTACCAATCCTGTCACTAATGCTCAGTCCTGTCCATCCAGGTACTACTCACTGAAGCTTTTTGACCAGCTAAAAGTTTGTGTGAGTAGTGATGAGAGGGGAAAGCGACATTCGGTGCCCTTTGGGGGGTTCTTTAGTTGCCAAATTGGAAACCCCCTGTCCAGATTGCCTAATGGGACTGAAAATGACTCATACCTCAAAAGATGTCCGTCAGGATTCAGCCAGCACCTGGCTCTGATCAGCGATGGATGTCAAGTGGAATACTGTGTCCAAGCTGGCCGTTTTACAGATAAGTCTCTACCTCAAGCCCGGCTGCCCCCCTTCACCCACAAGCCCGCCATCAGCTTCCTTGCTACTGATATCATCCTCGTTACAAGCAGCAATGGAGATCAGACCTGGATCAAGGATCCACAGACTCAGCGATGGAAGTTGGCCAACTCGGAGGATGTGCTCCGCTACCTGAAGAGAGGTGGGAATGCTGGTGGGAGTCTGTCAAATGGAGAAACAGCAGGGATCACCATTGCAGCCACTGCTGGCATGGCCATTTTAATCGGACTAGTTGTCCGTGTATGTAAGAGATACAAGAAAAGGGAGTTTAGCAAGATAGAGGGAGAGAAGACACGCCTGATATCTAATAATCCTGTTTATGGCCTCCTGCCTGAAATGGAGGATACACTCCAGCCAGAGCAGGAAAAACTACCAGTTTAGTGGCTTCATGCCTTTTACCTATAAGTCCCAAAATTTTGATATGGCCATTAGTCATGCTGACTGGGTCCAAGGTTTGAGATTGCTGTATCCTAACAAGCTTTGCTCTGGGCTTTTACTCATCTCTTATTACAAGTAATTTATAATCCTAAGCAAATTTCTACTGTATTTCTCTCTACTCAGGAGTTGGATGCAAAATCAGGGTCAAAAAGTCTCTGCTTTCCATTTGATTAGGAATATTGGCAGTTGCCCTACCCTGGGCCAGATCACTGATCTCTCTGGATGGCTGCCTTTGACATCAAGTGGCGACAGCAGCTCTGGAGTTTAAGAGCGATGGTCACATGCAGATTGGCTCAAGGGCACCCATCACCCAAATTTATTCCAAGGGTGTCCCACTGTTGCATGTAGTCAGCTTGCAAGTTACAGGTTTAAAAAATGGGTAGATTAGGGTGAATTTGAGCACACGGAAGAAGGTTGTTGTCATTAAATGTTGTTTAAAAAGCTGGAAAGAGAGTGTAACATCACTATGGGCAATTTTATTCACATTGAAAGTTTGATTAAAGCTATTTGGACAACCTTTGAGAAAATGTGCAAATCCCAAGTTGGCAACATAGTGAGATAAGACCTGTAAATAACCATGTATGTCATATTTTTTGTTCTGTGCCTTTTGTGTCTTATACTGCCACATCATGCCCAAATCAGTAATGTAAGAATAAATCAGAAAGGATCCTGCTGGCATGGTATGTGGATTGACCTTCTTTCTTGCGACAGCTCATGAAAAAGTACAGACGTTGCAATGGCATCTAAGGTAGATACACTTCTATCTTGCATTTCTTCAGGAAGTCATTGCAATCAGAAATGTGGAGGGCCAAGCACTGCCTGTTAGATGTAAGCATTTGCTATCTCCCAGCATCTGCTCTTTTGGGTCTATCTCCTGTGGGACAACCTTCTTCAACCTGGATGCCCTCTGGATATGCAGAGTTCAACTCCCAGAATGTTTCACCTTGCTTGGTTATTGCTGAGAATTCTGGGAGTTGAAGTCCATTAATTGGAGAGCCTCACAATTTAGGGAAACTGCTGTAGAACATGGCCTATGGAATATAAATGTGGAAAACATATCCAAATCTGTTGCAGTCTTCAGGTTTGACAAGACCTATTATCTCACTATAGCTGATTGCAAAAACTGTGGAAAATCTTCCATTTTAAATCAAGAGGATTATCCCTTCTCTCATCAAAAGAAAATGGGGAAGCTACTGTTTAACCTGTATTTAGAGTCCTTAATAGCAATAGCATTTAGACGTATATGCCACTTCATAGTGCTTTTCAGCACTCTTTAAGCAGAGTCAGCATATAGCCCCCAACAGTCTGGGTCCTTGTTGAGTCAACCTTGCAATTCTGCATTCTAACCATTGTGCCACCACGGGTCCTTAATAATTAGTTATGCTAATGAGTCATCTTGAAAACATAGCAATGTTTGGCATTAGTAAGATGCAACACTCAAGCCAAACTGTTTTAGTGACAATCTACACTTTTACTTTGCCTTTAGATTATTAGTCAAGTGGGGAAAGCAATTTATAGGAAGTAACTGTGTCTAGAATCCAGCGGCTACTTACAGATGGTTGATGAATGTCCAGGTTGAACTTAGCTGTGGATGACTTTGTAACGTACTTCTTTCGGTAATTATGCTGGGAAGGTTTGTCACTGTCTTCTACTAAGGTGCCTTTTACACCCTCCAGACTAGCATTTACTCCTGGGATTTCTTAACCGTCTCCCATCCCAATATTTCTCAAGCCAGATCTTGTTTTGTTTTTTAAGTTGAGAAGTTAACAAGATCTTAATTGGGTTGATATCATTACCACTGATGGTAAAATGGTAAGATCTTTACCATACACAATAATCTTCTTTCTTCTTGCATCCCACCACTGACTAAAATCCACTTGTTGTAACTCACATTTCTTTATAATTAGCAATTCTAGATTTTGAAAAAAAAATACTGCTAATTTCCTTTTCCTTTTCTCATGCATTTATTTTAGCTCTGGCAATATGTGAACATTGGAAAAGTTGAATGTTGTGCTCTATTGTAGTTTAGAAGTATCTGGATAGTGCAACTTAGCTAAAATATACTTTTTCCATCTCCTAATTGTAAACTTAAAATGGATAATATGAGGATTTAACAAGACTATATTCTAGACTTTAATAAGCAATGCTGTAGAATCAAGTTAGGCAATAATAAAGATAAGTCGCAATTTCTCTTTTCAAGAGGTAGATCTAGTTTGCCTAGAACGTCAGGCATGGTTATTATTTCTCTTCTTTTTAGTGAACAGGGACATTTTGAAATGTTGTTCGAAGGATGGATGGATGGAAGAAAAAGGGGAAAAACAAAGAACAGAATTCAAAGCAACTTCACATGTTAGATCTTACTCACTGATAACAAGTGCAGATGAAGAGCAGTAGAGAGGGCTTTTATCTTTCAACAAGACAGTTTTATTTCTCTTTTCCTCCCCCCCCCCCCAAGTAAAACACAAGTCTGGTACATTAACACCATTTATTCCCTTGAGAATAGGAACTCTGTGCTTAGTTCTTCTCTATATGAATGCATATCCTCGTGGGAAGGGTGTTAGAAAAAAAGGAATTTTCCACAATGTCTCAATGAGTCACTCCACCCCCCTCCCCACTCCTGGGAGGAAGGTCCAACTTTCGGACATGGGCTTTTGTGGTGCCCTTGTTGGGCTTCTACACAATAACCTATTTTTACCCACACTTGAGATACTTCCATTCTTGGTTCTTTTCCCCCTTAAATCACAGTGCTTGTCCTCCTGTTTTCCGAATTGGCCCCTTATTTGCCTGAAAATCACAGCAGGCCACTTAGAAAATCACATATATTTGGTTTATTTGATCCAGCAAAGAAAACTGCATGAATAATAATGCGTTAAAATATAGTCTAAATTGCAAAAATATATAAATTGTGCTCTTTTTAAAAACGCAAATTTAACCGAAATACACTTTAGTAAACAGCATTTTCTACAAAGGAGCCTTAGGGAGTAGTCAAAGAGCCACATCAACCTTCTGAAAGCTTGTTTCTACTTTATTTCATTGTCCTGTTTATTGCTTAATGTTCTGAGGATTAAGGAATCCATCTTAAAAGAGAAGGAAGATGCAAAAACGTAGCTCTTAAGTTATATATAAAAAACTAAAACATGCAAAGGTAGAAACTCAGTGAGAAAACATTTTGACAGCTAAAATCATATCTAATGCTTCTGCATAAGAATATCTTTGGATTCAGAAAACTAGTGCCATATCGTGAATGAATACACACACACACACACACACACACATCATGGAATGGGAGGATAAATAGGATGTGTGTGTGTTGTATTTGTGCATACCAGGGGTTGTAACACAAATACATATATATGTATATGTGTGTGTGTGTGTGTGTGTGTGTGTGTTGTATTTGTGCTGATAAATAAATAAAGGGAGACTAGTATAGATCTATTTCAAGCTATTTAGCTTTCATCAGCTTCCCAGTAAGGGTATCTATGGCTAGATGATGAGAGCTAAATAGCTTGAAATAGATCTATACTAGTCTCCCTTTATTTATTTATCAGCACAAATGCAACACAAATGTAACAAGGCAACATAAAAAATAGCTTTCTGCCTGGATGGCTCCTAGGGTGAGCTGAAAGACAGAAAAGGGAAGCAGTATGCTCCCTCCCATATTTGGGCATACCAGGGGTTGTGACACAATACATACACACACACACACACACACACACTCTATTTATCCTCCCATTTCATGATTCATGTTCATATAATATGTGTAGAATAATTTGGTAGAGAGGATCATGATAGAATTAAAAAATGGGAATTTAGTCTCTAGAGCAGTGGGTCTCAACCTTCCAAATGCTGCGACCCTTTAATACAGTTCCTCATGTTGTGGTGACCCCCAATCATAAAATTATTTTATGTTTTCCATATTTTTTTGAAAATATGTGTTTTCTGATGGTCAGGCGACCCCTGTGAAAGGGCCGTTCGACCCCCAAAGGGGTCCCAACCCACAGGTTGAGAACCACTGATCTAGAGGATCATGGAGACGAATGAACAGCTGTAAAGTTGTTCTTCAATTTGAAAGCCCAAAGGAGCCCCACCCTGTTTTTTTTCCTGAATTTTCACAGATACTCCACATTAATTTCCGATATTTTTGGCAACCAGAGAGAGAACAACTCCCAACTAACAGCAATAATTAAAACTAATGTAGTAAGAACAGCAACTGTGTGACTGTCTGGCATATTGTGTTCTTGTCAAGGAAACAAATAGAACAGAATATAATTCCAAGTTTTATAAAATGCCTTAAAAATTATTCAAAAAGCAAAAAGAACAAAAAAAAAATTCAAGCCAGTCTCTTTCTATCTGGTTCCTGAATTGGATTTTGTTTGCATCTGACCCACATTTGATATTGTAATCACTTTGCAAGCCCATATTTCTCCAGCATTACAGCTGTAGCTTGAGGAAAAAGAGGTGCTTTGATTTCTGCTAATTGTGCAGTCACGGAAACCCTCAGGAAAGCCTTATACAGTCCTTGACAATGAACCTCTCTATAAATATGTTCCAAGTTTATTTATAACTCAATTGGTTTTTGTTTTTTCTCATTCACATCATTTTCTGACACTGAAGTGGGACGTTTCGATTTATCCCCCAAATGATTATATTCTACTACACAGTTTAGAACTACTCCATTGTAGTGAACAACTTCTGTTCGTTTCTGTTGAACTGATTTTCCAACATTTATTGTGATTGAAAAAATACCTCCCTCAGTCCCCATCCCTTACCAGTTCTCCAGGTAAGTAAACTGTACATGTTCACTTTTGAAACAAAAAGAAATAAGCCACAGACAGAAGCACAGACTTAGAAAAGACAAACACAAAACATTATTCAAACTGGCAGTGGAATTTTCCTTTTATTGTTACACCCCAAGGGTGCCATCCTCAAGCAAGGCAACAAACTAAGAGACGGGCAAAACGCACCGTTCACAAACAACAAACAATATACAATATGGCTCCCATATCCCTCCCTCCCGCTCCCTATCCCACTACCAGCGCGCCCACACAATCTGCTTTGGGACCCAAAACTTGGAAACCAAAAACTATCATTCCTGACAGGAATCTTTCATCAGGTTGCTTATACGCTACAATGCAATTAAAAAAAAAATCTGGAGAGTTGAAAAAAGAAACCAATCCACCCAAACAATACAAAAGAAAAAAGCGAATTGACTCCCTTCCATTGGGAGATGCTGGTGGCAGGAAAATAATCTTGCCAACCCTCTCCCTTATCTTGGAGATTAAGTTGCATATGAAGGAATGCCATGGTTATAGAGGAAATTTGGTACAAGGGAGAGGTGGTATTAAGAAACCTTGAAAGGGAAAATTTGTTATTCTTGTTTATTAAGACGAGATATATGAAACTGCAGATCCAGCTGAGAAATGCTCTATTCATTTATTCACTGCAAAGGGGATTTCAGTTTTATGATTGACGCTTCAGAACTATTGATAGCCCTTTTGAATATTACTATGGTGAAGATTTACGAATTTAAATGTTAGGAGAAGAGAACTAGGAAAAGAGCAAGCAGGATATTGTTTTAACTTCTATATCAGACTGTCCAAAAAGAGAAGACTGTGATACATACTTTGACTTTTCGAAAAAAATCAAGCCTATGAGCGTGTTTCCATCTTCTTGGAAAGGGAATACCAATAAAAATGAGAACTTTGGGAGGTCCTGAATATTTACATGCTGCAGTCATTACCCACATGGATACGCTTATGGTCAACTCCACAAAGCTGCTCATTTCTTTTATGCTATCATCTAGACCCACTTCACTGGTTGAGATCTTTATAGTGCCTCAAGACTAATGGAAATGAAAGCGGTGAGGAGTGAAGGATATGCAAATCAAATAAACGTAGATGTACAATATAGATCTATTGATAATTGTATTCATATCCTGCCTGCCCCAATCACCAGACTCATGGTTTTAATCCTGGCCTAGCCCTTTCAAAATGGGGGGGGGGGTTTGTCTTATTTTAATACCATGGCAATCAATAGCAATGGCAATGGCAGTTCTTAGCCTCCAGGTCTAACTTTTAAGTACCATTGTGTTACACATTCTACCCTCAAAGTTGCTTTCTCATTCATTGCAAATACATACATACATACACCCACACACAATATATGTGACACATCCCCCAAACATGAGGTAAATAAATTCAAATTGGTATCCGGGGACTCCCCCATACAGAAAGTTCAAAGAACCCACCATGAACTGTGGGGACAAAGACAGGAAGTGCCTTTCCCTCACGGTCCCCCTGATCTCTGTTGAGTCTAACCCCCAACAGAAACAGATCAGACGTAGAACAACCTCCCCAATGATGCAATTCACAAACAAAACTGGGACACACAGCTCAGCATTGATCTGGGAAGTCAGTTGATGCGATCTGACCCAGAGGGCTAGTTGGCACGTTCAACCGAAGCCCAGCTTGATCCAGCACACCCAGCTACAAGAGCAAAAACCGGGCTTGGCTTTGGGAGACAGGCATGGCCCAGGAGATTTATTGCCCTTATTTCACATTCAGTTCAAATACTAGCTGCAATTAATTCATTCTGCTCTCATCTACACTGAAGTGGGCCTCAGAGATTTGGCATGCATTGACCCAGTTTGGAATGCATTCAAGAGAACAAATTTCCAATCTACTTTGCTAAGGAGCAATAAGCAGGCCTCCTGCTCAACTACCTTGGGTGGGAACTGTAGATGCAGCCTCTCAACAAAGGAAGCTGGAAGGGAGTGAAGTACCAGACCGGCAGACAGCGTATATCATGACTCACACTGAGCCCATGACACAAAAGCAGCAAGGACATGACAACATGGAACCAGGCACCTAGCTGGGTAAGAAAGAAGGAAAAAACAACAACGAGAGGGCTGGTTTCAATGTTCTATACCTCTGAAACAAAGCCACATTTTTGACTTGCACATGATTCTGCCATTCCAAGCTGCCTGTTGCCCACAGCCATCCTTGATGGTTCATGGACAGAAGATGCGACTGCATCCAAGAGAGGGCTGAAACCTGGTTTTTGAGATACAAAGCTAAAGTAGCTATGGGTACTGAGGTTAATATAACCTCAGGTCTCAACGGGAAACTCTTCCTCATGCTGAAGAGGAACACACAAACCTTCCCAGGTTTATTTGCTTTTTATACGTCAGGTGCTGTGGGCCACATATGAGAGCTGCCTGGGAGTTCTTCATTTAAGCAAGCCCACTGCTGCATAGCCACAGCTGAGCCTTTTAAGAGGCCTACGGTAGGAGGATGAAGGACAGAGCAGGCACAATGGAAGAGGGAGGAGCTTGATCCATGCACACGCTGCTATACTTGTCACTCCTCCCTTGGACAAAGTCCTTCCCCTTTCTTCTCACACTTTCAGTCCTTCTCCTGCATCACACTCTCTTCTGTAATTCCCTGAGCTGTCAGCTCAGTAAGTACATTGTCTAGATAGTTGGGATCAGGGTAGCCGTGACCCGTGAGATTGGACCCAAATTCCGTCTTGTGGTGAATCTCATTCCAGATGACCGTATCCGATTCCCCAGTGGTACTTGAAGTGCCGATGGCAAAGATCAGCCTTCGATCCCAGGCCACCAACAGCAGTTTCAGCACCTGCCAGAGGAAATGGATGAATATTAGAAGAGCTGGGTATCTAAATGAGAAAGGGGCTTACATCACCCAAGCAAAATCACTCACAATTTTTTTTTCTACTGATGTTCTTGCAAACATTTGGATTCTGGTGCAAATTTACCCAATGGATATGGATAAATTCCACAAGCACATCTGTACAACTGAAATAACATTACAAGCATTAATAGAGGCTCCAAAAGCCTCTCCTGCTTCAAACTTTCTTCCAGTGTTTTACACAGAAAGAAGCGTTTATTTCCCCCTCTTCCAAAAGGGCGATACGCCTGATTACGTCAAGCACATTGAAAGGAGGATTCAAAAGGGAAGATGTTGGGTTAAGATTGAGGAGACCATGACATCCTCTGACTGGCTTTGAATTATTTACTCAACTACAAGCAAACTCTCCCTAGGCAAATTGGATCCTCCTCTCCAATGCTAAGATATAATTACTCTCAATTGTGGGTGGGAGAGGGATACGTGTGTGCAAGGTGTTGAACTGCAACTTCCATCACCCTCAACTACTCTGTTGGTTAGAAACAACTAGAATATGATCCCTCTTTTCTTTCTAGGCCTCTATTTTCTTCATAGAATCCAAAGCAACATAAGCTACCGTTGTTTAAGTTGCTCAGAAGAAACTCTCTAATGTCAATCAATGACACACTTGTGCCCTAGACAGAATACATTGTTTTTGGTAACTAGACTTGTCACAAAGACACACTTTTTATTATTTATTATAGCATTAAGATGCCTCCTACCTTTCTGCCTCTTTCACTGTCTGGGAGGTAGCAGTGTCGAGGGAAACCCCGGGCAGTGAAACTCTTCCCAGGACTTGGATGTTCTGGTCCCTAAAAAGGAAATAATTATTTTTTCTAGGTAAACGACTGTGCACATCCAACGGAGACAACCATCATACAAATTAACTAAAGTCTCTTTTTTGATGTGTCTAAAGAAAATTCAGCTCCAGCAAAATGGCATTATGTCATTGAGACTGTAAGGGCGGAGAACTAAGTTGGCTTTGGCCTACATGGACTGGAGATTTCTAGGCAATGCTTTGGCCAGCCTGGGAAGCCAAAATGACCTTGAAAGAAGCTGGTGGCTAAAGGTTTCTATATTGTTTCCCAGAAAACTGAAAGATATGACCCTGAGGTCACCAGGAGTAGTTTGAAAGAGGCTTCACTTTTTACAGAAGGTTTACAGGAGCAGATTTTTTTTAAAAAAAACCAGTTAAAATCTAAATACCAGATTGCCCACTATGATCTTAGTTGCAACTGCAATCCTCTTAAGACCCCTGCCTAGGAATCGCACCTGTATTCCTGGTGGAATGTTGTAGATTATTCGGATAGTTTTATAGTCAAGGTGTCCTGGCAGTGAATGGGGGATGAGGTGATATTCCATTTTTCCAGGAGGCTGGGTGCCAGTCTTCACCCCATAAATGGTTTTGCAGGTCGGACACTGCAAGCTCCCATCCTAAAAGCAAAGAACATAAATAACGACATCAGCACAGAATTAAAAAAAAAAAAAACCCATCAAGATGATATTATGTAATTATACTACTAACACTATAAAATAACTTAAGTGGTAAAAGAGTAATAGAAAGATAAGATCTCACTGTCCAGAATGCTTCATAACTTCATACATCCTCAAATTTAATTTTTCAAAAAACTCTAGAAGTAGATTAAGGAAGATTGAAGGCAAGGCCTCTCCCATCTCAATTTGCTCTATTGGCCTCTCCCATCTCAATTTGCTCTATTAGCCCCTCCAGGCATTTTATTCAAATTACTGTACTTTTCAGAGTATAAGACGCACCAGGGTTTTGAAGAGGCAAATTAAAAAAAAAGTTTTTGCACTCTGCAAACCTCCCCAAAACAGCCCATTTTTTCACGAAAACGGGCCCGTTTCCCCCCCCAAAAAAGGGCATGAATAGCCCTTAGGAGGCTTGTAGAATGCTCCTGGGAGATGGGGGGGGGGTCAAAAACGAGCAAAAATGGCCCATTTTTCGCACAAACAGGCCCGTTTTATGTCAAAAAAGGGTATGGATAGCCTTTAGGCTTATAGAGTGCTCCTGGGGACTGGGGGGGGGCAAAATTGAGCAAAAAACGCCCCATTTCTTGCTCATTTCTGCCCTTCCCAGCTCTCTGGAGCTCTCTGAAAGCCTCCTAAAAACGATGCACAGCCATTTTGGTGAAGGGGGCGGGGTTTCAGGAGGCAAAAAATGCTGTATTCAGTGTCTAAGATGCACCCAGATGTTCAACCTCTTTTTTGAGGGAAAAAGGTGCGTTTTATACTCTGAAAAATATGGTACATGTGGTAGATTCTTCCAACCATAGTTTGCAGGTTAAGCATAGAGCCAAGTTATCTTTCAAAATGTAACTTGAGAATATAATTTAATAAGCAGCACGAGAACTGAATTTTAAAAAGGAGCGAAAAGATGTTCCTTCAATAGTTAAGTCCATCATCACAGGTCCAGCAATGTTTTGAACTCAGCTGACAAGAGAAAGCCTCTTTCTTAGCCCCGGGAAAAGTAGTGAAGCTGCTAAGCTCTTGAAAATACTATTAAATGGAGATTTGGAAATGGGTCTCTTTCTATCCATGGACCCCAAATGATGAATTTGGCAGTTTCAATTTAATTCTGAGTCAGGAAAACCAGATTCTTCAATCAAAGTATCAGCATTTGCCTTTGATTTGAGTAAAAATCTATTCACTACAATAGATCTCAGCAGCAAACAAGTAAAAGCCATAATTGGATGGGTTTTTTTTTAGTTTGTTCCTCTTAAAATAAGATAATCTTTGTTACTTTTTAATGTGAACACACTGGCACACATTAAAACAGGAAATTCTGATGCCCGCTCTCAAAATACACACACAGAGGCCGGGCTTGGCGTCGCCATATGGACGCGCACGGCACGGACATGCTTCCGCAAGCCTCCGTGATGCTCCAGCTGCTCAGCGGAGCGTCACACAGGCGCTGTACGTGCCATGCGCCTGTGCGGAAGTGCCAAAGGCTTTAAAGAACAGGTAACGAGCGCGGGTGGGCCCTCCACAGCACTGTACCAGAACGGTACCCGTTGGTCCGGGCAGGCTCCAGTATGCCCGTACCAGGGCATACCGCCTGCAACCCATCACTGATATAAATATAAATATAAAAATCAAAAATAACATGTATTTTTAATTTTGATCTTTTAATCAAGAATAAAATAAGCCCAACCCTATGGTTTGCAGGATACATTAAACTACAGCCAAAATAAATAAAGTTTAGTGTGATCTGTCATCTGAGCCCCATGTACATGTGCTCGAAAATGGTGGCCTGATTGAACGCACATCTGTTAAGGTGGTTTTTTTCCCCCTTAGTTAAGAGTTGATTTTTGTCTGTTTAAAATCATATTCCTGTTCAAGCACTAGAAATGTAATTATATTTTTTTAAAAATCAAGGAAGATTTGGCAATGTAGTTTAATGGGTAACACACACACACACACACACACACACACACACACAGAGGAAGCAAGCAAAAGCCAGATAACAGGGCATAAAAATGTCAGGCCTTGTAAATGGAACAATCTTTTAGTACTTTATTGTGGAGAAGGAATGTAGATCAAGGGTGAAAGCAAAACTAAGGCACCAGCCCTAAGATCTAGATTGGTGTGATTATTTATTGTTACTATAGAGTTGGAGGAGGGTCCTCTCTAACAAATGTAATTAATTATTCGTGTCTGATAATGCATATTTGCTATACAATTCATTGCAAATTTGTATTTGGTGTTTTAGTCTGGTTGGCTGGGGGCACAGTGATCAATGTTTTGGAGTATTTTAATTTTTTTTTAAACTGCTTTGGTTCATCTTTCCATGGATCACTTTTTTCCATGAGTGAATACAGTTAAAATGGAGGTTTTTTCATCAAATGGTTGCAAGTTAAGTTAAGCTAAGAGACATCCTGCCTAAACAATGCCATATAACCAGAGACTGAGAATCTTGTTCTCTCAAACAATGCATTAATAATTAGATTTTCAGACTGATGGGCCATCGTAGAATCATAACTCAATTAGAGTGTGAAGAAGTGTGGGGAAAGACGAGGCTTGACACACTGAGGAACGTCCAACTCTATTTTATTTGAATTAACTACAACGAGCAATACAGGAGAGAATCACCCGTTCCTTAGCCTGACAGCTATTTATACGAAGAGCTGTCAGGCCGAGGAACCAATCAGGAGAGCAGATCAGCCCGCCTTCAGCCATGCCGCGCCTGATTGGCTAAGGCGCAGCATGGCTGTTGCTGGCTGACAACAGGGGGAATCCCCGGTCGTAAGTCGGGGAGGAAAGGAATATAACACTCCTTCCCCCCTAGCGAGGACGCATGCGTAACAGTGGAGCATGCGTAGTCGCTAAGATAGGCTGGGCGGCGTCGGACACGCCCAGAACGCCTCAGAACTGGGCAGATCGTCGGAGGAGGAGGTGGTGTCCGTGGGAGCGCCTCCCTGAAGGGAGTGGAGCTCCGGGCGCCATCTTGAAGGCCTATCTCAGACGGAGGTGGAGGCGGAGACTCAGGAGCAGGTAGGCAGGGCCGGGGTGGCGCGGCCGCTGGCGGGCTTGAGACAGGGAATTTTGAATTGCTACTAGGGAAAGGCTGGCCTGATTGAGGGAAGGCCAATATCGGGTGCAATGGAGGAGCTGGTAGCCCAACGGGGGCTGGGACGCTGGAAGGCTGTGGAAGGCGGAAAGCGCTTGGAGCAGTCTCTGTTGGCACTTCTTGCGGCCAGGGCAACGGCCACGGCGGGGGAATCGGTTGCGGCGCCAACCCCAGGGCTTGTGGTGGGATGGCAGAGGCCGACCCTGCAGGGTTGTTGTGTGGATCCGAAGGTTGGCGACGCCTTAGCTGATCCACGTGGCGGCGCCAGTCTGCACCGTCGGCGGTCCGGACCCTGTAAGAGCAGGGGCCGGTTACAGAAGTGACGGTGGCAGGCACCCACTTAAGATCCCCGGAGAAAGCCCTTGCCCAAACTGGATCGCCCTCACGGAAGGAGCGGGGAGGGGGCCCCAGGTTGCTCGGCTGTGCCTCAGAATAGGTTGGGTGCAACCTATCTAAGGTGGTCCGCAGGCGCCGGCCCATCAGCAGCTCAGCGGGGGTTTTCCCTGACAGTGGACACGGGGTGGAATGCTGAACCAGGAGGTAAGTAGCCACCCTCGTGGGCCAGTCGCCCTTGTCCATTCGTCCAAGGGCGTCCTTGGCCGAGCGGACAGCGCGTTCCGCCCGGCCATTGCTGGCCGGATGATAGGGAGCGACTGGGGCGTGCCGGATGCCCTGGGTGGCCAGGAATTCCTGGAACACGGTGGACGCAAACTGAGGCCCATTGTCCGACACAACGACGTCTGGCAAGCCGTGGGTGGCAAACAGGCGCGTTAATGCTCGGACAGTGGCCTCAGCTGTGGTGGAGGTCATGAGGATGAGCTCCACCCAGCGCGAGTAAGCGTCCACCACAACCAGGAAAACCTGGCCTCAGAAGGGCCCGGCGAAATCCAGGTGGAGGCGTGACCATGGGCCGCGAGGAATCTCCCACTCCCGCGGCGGGGCCGCCGGAGGCGCTGGACGGGAGACCTGGCAGGTCGAGCACCTGGCAACCCAGGTAGCTATCTCGTCGTCCAGATGGGGCCACCAAACATAGCTGCGCGCCAGCGCCTTCATGCGCGCTATGCCAGGGTGGCCCTCATGGAGGTGAGACAGCACCTGTTCGCGCAGTGTGGGTGGAATGATCACCCTGTCCCCCCACAGGAGGCACCCACTGTGAAGGGACAGCTCTAGCTGCCTGGCCTTGTAGGGGCGATGGTCGTCGGACACCGGCCCCCCAGGCCACCCCCGCAGAACCCAGGTCATCACCTGGGAGTGGGTGGGGTCGGCCAGAGACGCTGCCGCCACATCGCCCGCAGAGAGCGGCAAGGCGAGGTCTGCAATGGCCAAAACAGACAGGCAAGGCACTGTCTGAGGGTCGGAGACGGGCAAGGGGCAGCGGCTGAGGGCATCAGCGTGCCCAAGCTGCTTGCCAGGGCGGTAGACCAGGGCATACGAGTATGCCGCTAGGAACTCCACCCAGCGTGTCATCCGGGGTGACAGAATGGGGGGAGTCGGACGGTCACCGGCCAGAAGCCCAAGGAGCGGCTTGTGGTCAGTGAAGAGCGTGAAATGCCGTCCGTAGAGGTACTCGTGGAACTTTTTAACCCCGGACACGGCAGCCAGAGCCTCCTTGTCGATCTGGCTGTAATTTCTCTCCGCTGGAGAGAGTGTCCGGGAATAAAAAGCTATGGGGGCTTCCGAGCCGTTGGGGAGGACGTGGCTCAGGACAGCCCCCAAACCCACGGGGGAGGCGTCACACGCTAGAGTCAGGGGCATCCTGTCACTATATTGGACTAGGACTGCCTCTGACGTCAGCATGTCTTTGACAGCCGCGAACGCATGCGCTTCGCGGCTGCCCCAGCGCCAGGCCGCCGATCGGTCGAGCAACCGATGCAGCGGCTCGGCTAGTGACGCCTTGTGCGGCAAAAATGGCGCGTAGAAATTTAAAAGCCCTAAGAACGACTGCAGCTCCGCCTTAGAGGCGGGGGTGGGGGCGTTCTTAATGGCTGCGACTTTCGCAGGGGTGGGGTGGATTCCGTGGGCGTCTATGGAGAAGCCGAGGAAGTCCACTTTAGGCACAGCAAATGAGCATTTGCTGCGCTTCAATTTGAGACCCGCGCCCCTAAAACGGTCGAGGACCTTCCCCAGTACTTCGAGGAGTCCTGAGCGGCTGGATGCAGCGATCAGGACATCGTCGAAATAGGGTACAACACCAGGGAGCCCATGGAGCAATCGCTCCATGAGGCTCTGGAAGATCCCCGGGGCCACGGAAACGCCGAATTGGAGGCGGCGGCAACGGAAAGCCCCTCGGTGGGTGACGATAGTCTGCACAGCCGCCGCTTCGTCATCCACTGGGAGCTGCTGGTAGGCCTGCGCCATATCCAGTTTCGCGAAAATACAGCCCTGCCCCAGGGAGTGGAGCAGGTGCTGTACGACAGGGACTGGATAGGGGTTTGCCTGAAGGGCCAAATTGATGGTGGATTTAAAATCGGCGCAGAGGCGTATGGAGCCGTCGGCCTTCACAGGGACCACTATTGGGGTCTCCCAACGCGAGTAGTCAACAGGCTCCAATACGCCCTGCGCCAGCAAGCGGTCAATCTCCTCATCAACTTTGGCCCTTAAGGCAAAAGGCACCCTGCGGGCCTTCAGCCTAATGGGCGCAACCTGGGGATCTAAGTTAAGAGAGATGGGGGTGCCCTTGTATAGTCCCAGCTGGCCGTCAAAAACGTCCGCGTAGGCGGAGATGACAGCAGCTACGTCAGGGGGCGTGTCTGAGATGGAATGCACCCCCTGCACTGAGAGACCAAGGGCGGGGAACCAATCCAGCCCCAGTAATGCGGGGAGGGGCTTCTCAACTACTAGGACTGGCAGGCAACCCGAAAACCCCCCGTATTCAACCCGGACCGTATAGCAGCCTAGGGTTGGGATAAGTGACCCTTGATAGTCTCTTAGGGCCACGGGGCTGGCAGTCAATTGGCGTTTAAGGACGCCGGGGCAAAGTTTGTTAAAGTCAGCCCAGGCAATTATGGAGCGGGACGAGCCGGAGTCCACCTCCATTTCGCAAGGCGCGCCCTCAATGAGGACTGCCGCCTTGATCCTGTCCGCACCTGCGGAGGCCTGGTAGATCGCCTCAGCAGGGGCGGCTGCTGGGCCTGGCTCCACGGCGTAGCAGCTGGCTCTCGTGCGCGGCTGGCGGCGGGGCTGCTGCGGTCCTGCTGTCATCTGCTGGCCCGTGGCTCCTTGGGGTGGTGGTGGAGGCAGCACAGCCCGGCAAACTTGGGCCAAGTGCCCCTTCTTTGAACACCGGCGGCAGATGGACGCCCGGAATGGGCAGGTTGACCGGTCGTGGCTGCCCCCGCAGCCAAGGCAGGCTGTCGAAGCCTGGCGCGGAGGTCGCGGATTGCGGCGTCTCTGTAGGTCTGCCAGGCGAGCCACGAGCTCTTCCTCCTCTTCAGCCGGGCTCGGCATGGGCACCAGCTGATCAATGAGGCAGGTGCGCGCTGGGGAAGATGGAAACGGGTGGCGGTCCATCTCAGCGGCGGATTGTTCGGACAACTCCACCGCCCGTGCCTCAGCGACCGCCTCGGCCAAGGTGACTTCTGGCCGAGCCAGGAGACGCCTCCTCAGCCGGCGGTCCTTGACTCCGCTGACAAATTGTTCCACCAGGTTGTCCTCCAAGTCCGGGAACTCGCAGGGTATCGCTGTGGTCCGCAAGGACTGGAGGAACTGGCTGACGTCTTCGTGCGGCTTCTGGACGCACTGACGGAATGCGTACCGCCGGGCAATTTTCGATGGGGTCGGGGTGTAATGTCCCTTCAGCTTGGCCATCAGCGTATCCCAGTCGAGATCGTGGACGGGTAAAGGGGCTGCCAACGCCCGAGCGGCGTTGAACATCGGGGTTCCACAGCTACTGAGGAAGAAACTGCACTTTTCCTCCATCGGAATACCCCTTTTCCCGTTGGCTCGCAGGAAGCACTCGAAGCGCTCCAAAAATCCCGTCCATCCTTTTCCGTCGGTTCCGAAAGGAGCGAACGGGGGAAGCGAAGACATAGCGGCTTGCAGTTGTGCGGCTCGGGGAGCGAACTCAAGCGGCTGTATGTAGAGGTCGGGCTCCGTCAGGGTCGTCGCCTCAGAAGGATCCCACCTTCGTCGCCAGTGAAGAAGTGTGGGGAAAGACGAGGCTTGACACACTGAGGAACGTCCAACTCTATTTTATTTGAATTAACTACAACGAGCAATACAGGAGAGAATCACCCGTTCCTTAGCCTGACAGCTATTTATACGAAGAGCTGTCAGGCCGAGGAACCAATCAGGAGAGCAGATCAGCCCGCCTTCAGCCATGCCGCGCCTGATTGGCTAAGGCGCAGCATGGCTGTTGCTGGCTGACAACAGGGGGAATCCCCGGTCGTAAGTCGGGGAGGAAAGGAATATAACAGAGTGGAAAATCAAAATACTATTTATTAGATGGTGATCATTAGAAATCATCCATGGGATTTCTAAGCACGGGGAAATACTGCCATGTGTGCTCTCAATTCAGAGAACCAATTCTTATTATACCTCTGTTGTTTTCCAGGATTAAAATACAGTAAAAATCAACAATACAATTAAATATGAGCAGCACAAAGACTTTTCTTACAGCATGTGCAACATGTCCTAGAGGAAGTCAAATAAGCTATGGTATGTATTTCCCCTAAAGCTTATGAATATAACAAATTGGATTTGTTGAAGCTCCAACTTGTCCCTTGTGACTTCCTCCACTTCAAATGCAGAACAAAACACCACGATTGGCATGAAGTCACAGTAACCCCCCGAGGCCTTTATTTTTAAATATGAGGACTGCTAGCTATTCATCCTTGAATAAGGTTCGTGATTTACCCAGTCTTTCCCCAAAGAACAGCAATACACCGCAACTCTGCCTTCCTATCCCAGGAACACACCTTATTTCCATTGTTGTACATGGCCACAAGGCAGTGAAGGTGATACATGTGACCACATTTGGACAGTTTGCCCACCAATTCTGGCTTAACGACCGGTTGTGGCCCTTTGTAGCCGGAGGGAGCAGAGAGGCGTTCCATGCAGATGGTACAATCCTAAAGAGAAGCAGGAAATTGTTAGGAGAGAAAGCATCAGAATCCTTGGTCCTCTGCAGCAGTGTTTCTCATCCTTGATAACTTGAAGATGTGTGGACTTCAACTCCCAGAGTTCTCCAGTCATAGTGTTGGCTGGGGAATTCTGGGAATTGAAGTCCTCTCATCTTCAAGCTGCCAAGGTTGAGAAACAGTGGTCTATAGGAAGATTAAGTTACAGTTTTGCTATCTTACTGATCTCCTTGGTAATAGATACATCTAAAAGAAGTTCGTTTGCTTCTGCCATTCCCAGCATTAAAATGAGAGGAAGCTACATGTGGAAGTGAGGATGTGTTGAATTGACCATCTAAGTCAGTATTATCTGCTTGATCTGCAGTGATTCTTCTCCTCCCAGTCTCAGCAAAATTCCTCAGGACACTTTGGCCTTCACTGTAAACCAAGGGCAAAATGGGAGGGGGGGGTTGTTGCATTTTGTTAACCAAACTTAATGGCAGCGTTGTGTGTGAACAGTTAATGGTGGGTTCATATCACACACTAAACAAAGATCAAATTCATTGCACTTAAGTTTAGTGCAATATAAATTTAGCCACTTTGGTATTCTGGGGAAACATCCACCAAAGAGATAAGCTACACAGCAATCTATAGTTAATCAGCATACTGTACCACTAATTGTTACAGTTCAATTTTTGCCCTGAAATCTGCAACCTAAGCACATCGTTCTGCATCAACAATATTTCGCTACACTTGCAGAAATAGATGCCCTATATAAAGAGAACCAGACGTACCTCATCTGGAGGATGGCGTACCTTCTGCAGGTATTTTTTCAAGACTTCCTCTGTGGTTTTACCTAGAAAAAAATGAGAGAAGCAAACTGAATATCTCTTTCCTGATAGCCATCAAGAAAACGGAAGATAAGGCAGGAAATGGAAAGCAGGGAGGAAGGGAGCAAAACTTCCTAGTGCTTTGTTACAAGTTTTGAGAGAATTACAAAAGAGAGAGATTGAAAGAGAGAGAGAGAAGGAGGGAGGGAGGGAGAAAATGCCATTCAGCAGCATTGTGGAACTTGGTCCCCCCCCCCAAGCCTTTGGTTTTACATACAGGTAGGCCTTGACTTATGATCACAATTGATCCAAAATTTCTGCTCTTAAACGTGATACTTCTTAAGTGAATTTTGACCCATTTTACGACCTTTCTTGCCACAGTTGTTCACTGGATCACTGCAGTTAAGTTAATAACATGGCCATTAAGCGGTTCTGGCTCCCCCATTGACTTTGCTTGTCAGAAAGTGGCAAAAGGGGATCACATGACCCTGGGACATTGCAGCAATCGCAAATATGAGCCAGTTCCCAAGCATCTGGATTTTGATCACATGACCATGGGGATGCGGCAACAGTCATAAGCATGAAAAATTACCATAAGTCACTTTTTCCAGTGCCACTGTAACTTCAAACGGTCACTAAATGAATGATTGTAAGCTGAAGACTACCTATACTGGATCAATTCAGATGTTACTAAGTCAGTTAGTTTGTGAAAAATAACCACAATCTGCCCAGACATTCAAACTATCAACTAGTATTTCTGAGTGATAAACCAGAATCAGAAGCTACGGCTTGAAGTATGTTGCACACCACTTCACTTTAACTATAATACCAGGCAATTTTCTTCTTATTTTTCCAGGTCAAAAGCATTTTGGTGTATTATGCCCAGTTGGAGCTCCTTTCGTGTCCCATGTAGTTGCTCACTGAAATGGTACACCCCTTTATCTACTAGCAGTCACCTACTTCCAAACTGCTGGATTGGCAGGAGCTGGAGCATGCGATGGGAGCTCATCCCACCCTGCAGCAACAATGGATCTTGAACGCAAGCCTGCTGATTGTCAGCCCAGCATCCTAACCTTGTGAGCCTCCACCCTCCTATACTATGCAATGCCCTCATTAATGAGTGTTATCTGAAGCTGCATCCCTCTGTAAGCCTAAAAACAGTGATAATTTTTTCCCCATGAATTTCTTAACGAAGCTTCCCAATATTCTAACCCCATGATGGCGAACCTATGGCACGTGTGCCAAAGGTGGCACACAGAGTCATATTTATTGGCATGTCAGCTCTGGCGTGCATGCCCACGCTGACCAACTAATTTTCAGCCTTCTGGAGGGCTGGGGGAGGCCATTTTCCCCCTCTCCAGCCTCTGGAAGCTTTCCTGAAGCCTGGGGAGGGTCAAGATGGCCTCTCCCGGCCCTCCAGAGGAGCTCTGGAAGCCAGAAACAGATAATTTCCAAACTTCCGGTTGGCCCATTGGGGCCATTTTTCACCCTCCCCAGCCTCTGGAGGCTTTCCTGGAGCCTGGGGAGAAAAACAGCCCCAGTGGGTCAACAGGAAGTTCGGAAACAATCCATTTCCGACTTCCAGAGGGCCTCCAGGTGGGCAGGGGGACGGACTGTTTTTGCCCTCCCCAGGCTTCAGGAAAGCCTCCGGAGCCTTGGGGGGGGGTCATGCGCGCATGCACAGATGGGCGGGGAGGATTGAATTGGTGTGGGCACACATACACACGCAATAATGCATGCAGACACAATTTTGGCACGCTATAAGAAAGAGGTTCGCCATCATCGTTGTAATGTATCTACAGCTCTGCTTTTTGCTATGAACAGCCATGGTGGCAAGGTTCAGAAAGAATGTGCTTGTTTTAATCTTAAATATGCTAACAATCATGTCTGCACCTCTAAAAAATTAAGAAATAACAACAACAAGAAGTTGCTCAGTGAGCAACTACATGGGACACGAAAGGAGCTCCAACTGGGAGTAGTTTTAAATCATCACACCCACTTGCTCAGACTCCACAGTGAGTCAAAAATTGCACCCCTCCCATGTACGGGAGAGTCAGTTTGTCTCTCCTTCTGATGTTGCAATATTCTTGAATGTGCCTCCAGATGAAAGGTGGAGATGCAAACCAAAGTCAGGCTCAGCAGTTTCAAGCCTGACTCCTTTACGTGATGGCCCTTGTCCTTCTAGCCTCCTTCTATGCTTCCAGGAGTATAATTCTATGAAGGGCTTTATAATACCCATAACCTTTGCGTTCAGCTGCACGGATGAGTGACTGAACTCTGCGCTGAGGAGATAGCAAAGCTTATGGAAGAATCTCTACTCAGTGCCCTGAGGAAAATGTGCCTTTGTCTTCAATACATAAACAAACAAAGACTACAACAGATTAATCTGACAAAAAAATATTAAACCTTATCCTGTCATAAGAACAGGAAATACCTTGCGGCAGAGCGCAGACAATGGAATCCTGTAGAACAGGGACATGCGATGCTTTCATGGTTATGTTTTTGCTCACTTTTTGATCTTTTTTTCCTGGATATGAGGGGCATCTCACAGGTGGAACTGTATCACTTCATTAGTCACGACCACAATTTCTCATTTTTTACATTCTCCTCCAGCATCTGTGAGGAATTCTAACCTAGCCAAGGTTCTTGCAGGAGTGAACAACTTAAAAGTCACAAGGGTTGCCTCAAACCTCTCTCTGTGGCCTTCAAAGCACTCTCCAACCACAGCAGCTGAAAACTGGCCTGCTATTTGAGGCAAAGATAATGTTCAGGGAGTGAAGCAGAAGCAAAAAATAGTCTTAGCAGTTAAAAACCAAAGAAAAACACCAGAATCTGGGAAAAGAACCAGAAAAATGTGGTTTCAACTATATGTGCCACATCTCTCCACTTGCTTTATCTCAGTCTAACCCTTCCCCATCCTAACCTCTTCTCCTACAAAGTATTACATGGACACCGGCTACTGAAAGTTGCCTCTCCCCCCATAGCTTTACAATATTAAAGGACAATACTATTGTACAACATTATCCCTCTAAAAGGTCAGACATTGTATCATTGGCTTCATTGTTTTGCTAACAAATGTCATATATGATCAAAGATGGAACTTGAGGCTGCCTAATATCCCCACCTCTAATCACCCTTATCCCTGATGTATGCAATTCTCTATATACTTGATGAGACAACTACACTCTCTATGTGCTCCCTTTGAGAAAGGTGGAAGGAAGGCGAAGAACAAAATGACCAGCAGCAAGGTGACAAGAATCAATTCCAGCAGTGATGGGTACAGTGTTGGAAGATCTGAAGGGCCAAGCTGGGGACAGATCATCCTGAAGAAGATCTAGCTATGTGGTTGCTCAGGGTGGATAAGGAAAGTGCTCAATCAACTGACAGCAGATTACAGTGCACAAATTAAGTGTTAGCTCTTTATCACGAAAGGCGCACGGTATATGTATCTGCCCTTGTGGCCGTTTAACAAGGCTGGTGGACGAACTCATGTGCTCACTCTAATGACAGTGATTCTGTGTTCTTTATAGACACACAAGGGACAACAGGCTTCTAACACCTCTTTTACTCCATTGTCACCCGGAAGTAAGGCTTACTATTTGCCAAGCAGATGTGATGCACCTTGGGGAAAGGTCAATTTAAAAAGGAAAAGCCGCATACCAGAGAGAGTATGCAATACATCATGCTCACTACAGCCGGCTGGGAAAGCATGAGACAGTGGCGGAGGTGTGCAAATCATCTGCTGTGTTAGGTAATGCAGAAGAGCGCTTTTGGAAGAACATTGGTTGGATAGCTGCCACTGTCCAACCATCACCGGATACAGAAACGCCTGTGGATGGGATTGCAAAATGGAAGAGGGGAGAACAAAACGCGCTGGAACAATGCCTGGGTGATAAGTTACAAGAAACGAGGAGAGAAGAGAAGGAAGAAAGGTTCGTAGACAGAATCCTGCAAAGACAGGAATATACTGTCACCCCCCAGAAGTAGCCAGCCAAAAATAATAAGAGAATCAGAACACCCGATCTCCCTCTGCCAAAAGCCATAAGCAGCCAGGGACACAGTCAGGAAGATGCAGGTGCTTACCCAGCAAGCTTAACCTGTTTTTTTTTTTTTGTTTCCAAGGTACAACTGGCGCCACAAACTACAGTACCTTTCAGTTTCTAACTTCAGTCAGCACAAAATCTGGTTTGTTGCGATGTCTGAATAAGTTACAGTGTGCATTCTTTCTCTTTATGGGATTGTATATTTTGGACACCTGCACCTTCCAGTTATGCCATTCTAATGAGGGGAGGCAATAGGAAGAAGCAGAGCAGCTCTCGTTCTTACCTTTCTTGGTCTGCTTTTTGGTCGTCTTACGGCAGGTATTGGAGATGCCGGGGATGGATTTAATGTCACTCTTGCTGACTGGAGGGGGGTGCAGAACCAGCTTTGGAGGTCGAGTCAGACAGACAGGGAGCCCTGCAGCGCTCATAAGTATCCCTGTGATTCCTGACAGGAGAAAGAGGGTCCAAGCATTTGTAAACAGCCCTTTTCTGTGCTTTATTTCTGTCTTCCACGTATGGGCTAGAATCTTGTTTCATCTGTGAGGCTATTTTACCCATTTATAGCAGGGTGGCTCTTTGCCCAGTTGCAATTTTTTTTATAATGCTTTAAAGGAAACCAAAAAATTAAACAACCTCATTACAATGTCATATCCTCTTCAAATGTTTGACTAAAATGCCATGTTGGCCTCAAGGTTTGGGAAGCCAACTTATTTGGAAGGCATTAACTTTGAGGTTTTTCAAATACAAACTTCTAAAGCATGCATAAACACTATCAATATGTATCAGCATTCATAGCAATGATATGTTTGAGCTTGAACACATAGTTAGTTAAAATGAGCATTTTCCCCTCTTTTAAAGTTGCACTCCCTCCCTATGGCAGGTGTATACTAGTTTTCCCAAAACGTCTACCTTTTGTATGTGTTGCACTGTCTATCTCTATCTATCCCCAAGCAACATGGGAATTGACCATCCCATCTTATAGAACAGCAATGGTGAACCTTTTTTGGCTCGCGTGCCATAAGTGGGGGGAGCGCAGGGGGGTCATGTGCGGGCGTGCCGCACCCATAATGCAATGTGCGACCCCCCCAGTGCACATGCGCACACTACAGGCGCTCCCCCCCCATTTTTTCATGCTTCCAGTTTGCTCGGAGGGTCATTTTAAGCATTCCGAAGGCTTCAGGGAAGCCTCCGGATGGTCCCTGAAGCCTTCAGAGCGCTCAAAATGACCCTTCGGGCAAACCGGAAGTCCGTTCCCGAACTTCCGGTTTGCCCATATGGCCGGTTTTTTATGCTCCGGAGGTTTCACGGAAGCTCATGAAGCCTCCGGAGGGCTTCCGGGGTGGGGGAGGCTCTTTTCGCCGTCCCCAGGCTCCTATAAAGCCTCTGGAGCCTGGGGAGGGCGAAAAATGGCTTTTAAAAAGGGTGAACTCAGCTGGCCAGCGCGCACATGCATGCTGGCCAGCTGACAGGGCAGCGCCTCGCGTGCCCAGAAAAATGGCTCCGCGTGCCACCTGTGGCATGCGTGCCATAGGTTCGCCATCACTGTTATAGAACATCACCATCACCTTTCTTTTTCTTTTCCTCACCACAACTTGTATCTTCATTCATGCACCTGCTCCATAACCCTCTTCCACTTCTTGAAAAAGTAGGAAAAATTGGCTCCCTTCCTCCCTCTTCCATCAGTTATCTTGGAAAAACCCTGCAGAAGTCAGAGTTTCAAGATATCTTCCCACTTAAGGATCCCTTAGTTAGGTCAATCAAGAGCTATTAATAGTTACTCTGGTTCCATAGGATTTTTTGGTCCCCTTACCTGCTAGGGCAGGATTGACTGGGCTTGAGCCATTGAGGTTTTTTACAGGAACTGTAGGGACACTGTGAGAGAATAAAAACACAGGTTATTAGAGATGGCTGGAAAATGATTCTGCATCTCTGTAAAAGCTGGAGCCCCTGAGAAGTAAGCATACATGAAAAGAGACCGTGAGGAGGTGTCAAAGCAAACCTTGGATTCTCTGAAGGATGGAGTTGGGACACTATGAGAACAGAGAGGAATCCATTGTATCTTCTATATGTAAATGCTACATAGAGGCTGGAGAGAAGTTTCCACCTATTCATTGATCCCTGGATGTTTTCTTTAATATCCTAAAACGTACCAGGCCTAGACTGGCAGGTTACAACTCTGCCTTTGGCTGATAGCAGCCTAAGGCACAAACATCCTTCCTTGTTGATCGAGAAGACCCAGCCTCAGAAAGGCAAGCAAATGGATCTTGAAAGAAGGGTGGGTAACAGTCAATAGCCTGTTAACAGGCAATGCACACACACCCAGAAATTTATACCAATTTGCCCATGAAGAGCTTTTTCATATATTTCATAGACTCATTCACTACTCTGATGCAACTCTCCAATGCCCAAATTCTGTCCATGCACTGATAATCAGATTGGCATTGACCGTATCTGTGAGCAGTGGAATTGGCTGTCATCAGACATGGATACCAAATCTGATGGTTTTAAAGGGGAACTAGATAAATGCATGAAAAGCTCCACTCTCAACTGCAATTCACTGCGATGGCAATCTGAACCAGACAGCATACTTCAAATCTCGGCTTCTAGAGGGTGAAAGGAAAGCTGTTGCTCTCCTAGTCACTCTTATGAGTTTCCAATCAAAACTGTTAGTCAGTGTTGGACTCAAAATGCTTGAGCACTAAGACTTTTACTTAATCTTGAATATACTTTGAGAATGCGGAGAGTAGCAGATAACCACGTCGACATGTGCAAATGGATGCAGATGGAACTATGGATAGAACAGCCTTCAAAAAATAGTGTTGGGGTTCTTTTGGAGATAGACATGAACAAGGTACCTTGTCTACTCAAGGTGGTCTACTCAAGGTGGAAAAAACCTCTTGAGGCATAAAATGGGACCACATTATGAAAATACAGGTGGTCCTTGACGTACAACAGTTCATTTAGTCACAGTTCAAAGTTATAACGGCATCGAAAAATGTGACATGACCATTTTTCACACAACCTTTTCAGTAGCCCCATGTTCATCTGATCAAAATTCAGATGCTTCATATTTATGACCGTTGCTGTGTCCCAGGGTCAGGTGACCTTCTGACAAGGAAAGTCAATGGGGAAGCCAGATTCACTTAACATCCGTGTTACTAACTTACCAACTGCAGCGATTCATTTAACAACTGTGGCAAGAAAGGTCATAAAATGGGGCAAAACTCACTTAATAAATGTCTCACTTAACAACGGAAATTTTAGGCTCAATTGAGGTCGTAAGTCAAGGACCACCTGTAATATCATAGATCCACAAAACCTTTAGAAAAGCTTTCTTCATCTTTGTGTCATGCAGATAAACTTCTACAATTTAATCAATCAATTTTTGGAAAAACCATTCTTAGAATGTGTCCGTATGTCATCTTCGGGGATCCTGTTTGCTCACCGCACCACATAAACATTCCTGCAAAATCAAGCTTTACTCTCATGGAACATCCTCAATTTAACTAGAAGCTCTGTGCACCAATAACGTGGACTAAGTCTGCCAGCATTACAAGGCCAGCAGAAGCCAACCCAATCCATAGAAGCCTGCATGACACTGGGCTGCTCCAAAGCGCCTCGAAAAAACTTGACATCAGCTTTGGAACAGAAGAAAGTATCACATTCCAGACATAAATCCCTGCTTTCAAAAGTGAACAGTCTTGAAGTGCAGCAATTATCACAGCCCTCTGGAAGAGGCATAGATGGGAGATGTATGAGACAGAAAGGGCTGAGATATAGACAAAGTGGGGCACCTTTTAAACTGGACAATAGTTGCTGTAGTTACAGATTAAGGATCTAGCTGGAGACAGAGAATCCTCTAATCTGAAGAGAGAAGCATGTCCCGCCCTCCCCATTCGCCTGCCTTCCCTTCATTCAGCTCTTTAGAAACCTTGGTTGTGTCTCCCAGTTATTCACAGGGCCTTTTGTTCTGGGGAAGCATCGCCTTCGCCCCTTCCTCCCTTCCTCCCTTCCATGGGAAAGTCTTTGAGAAGGGTCATGGGCAGAGGGGGGGTGGGAGCAACCAGCAACAGACGGCCGATGGCAAAATCATACAAAAGAGAAGGAACACGCTAATTAGATGTCCAAGAAAGAGTGTTTTGGTCAAGGGAGGCCCAGCAGGAGGGGGATGCTGAGGGTGGGGTACCTTCCAGATTGGGCAGCAGCCTGAAAAAAAATTGTATGGGCCTTTTGATAGGAACCCACCCCTAAAGAAGAAGAATGTTTCATTTCCTCATTAACATTCAAAAGGGGCTTTAAGGCTTCGCCATTTTATGGTTCAAAGGGTCTGTGGGATTTGATGAACAGAGGAAGGGGGAATGATGGGTCAGCGTCAGTCAATGTCAGTCCCAGCTTTTCCTTAGGAATTTTCTATCCTGCTGGAATTTGGGCCGAGATATATTTACAAACAGCTTACTTCTGTTTCACCGACAAGAGTTCGTTGCTTCTTCAGAGCTTCCCAGTTATCCCCTAACTTTTCCTGAGAAATTCTGTCTCACAACATAGAGTTTCCTCAGTAAGAAAATATCAGAAGCTACTTTTCTTTCCATGCCCAGATCACCTGACATATCACTCTTCAAAATTCTGCAATATCTCCATGGGCTCCTCCTCATAAACCTTGACAAAACTGAACCACACTTTATAATCTATGCAGTATGTTTCCTATCTTCAGATATTTAACTTGACTCAGAATCCGTCTGCATTACTCCCTCCAAATTTATTGCATTACATATTACCTGCATACTTCCATCGTCACTATAATCTATTAAATCAAGGGAGCATTGGATTGAGAAAGGCTCATCTGAATATTCCAGAAACAGAGGTGACTTTCCCATGGTCTAAATATGGATAATGGAAAAAACAATACTGGGCACACACACTGCATGCCTCCATGTGAGTAGGAAGAGGGACACCTAGATGTAGTATTAGGAGTGATAAACAAGTACATAAAGGCAGTTTGGTGCAATGGTTAAGACAGCAGCTAGGAGCAGGAGACTATGAGTTCTAATCCTGTCTTAAGCTAACTGAGTGATCTTGGGCTAGTCGTTCTTTCTCAGCCCTAGGAAGCAGACAATGGCAAGCCACTTGCAAAACTCTTGCCAAAGAAAACTGCAGGGACTAATCCAGGCTGTTGCCAGAAGGAAACACTAACTTGAAGGCCTAAGTAACAACAGAAATGAGTGCTTACCCTGAGGCAATGAGAACACGGGACTGGGCGATGGCTAGGCGCTGCAGATTGGTTCGGTTCAATGTATTAAGGCTGGCGCGTGTCACTATGCCGTTGGCATTAGGAGGACTGGCAGGGGAGTTGCTCATGGTGAGGGCAGGTGTGCTAACTGCCTGCCTTCGGCTCACTTGGGACGCAAGGGTCTTCAGAGAGCTACGCATGGTGGCTGTTCCATCTTGTGGCTTGTGAACTGATGCTGGTGTGGGAATTTTGGCGCTGCCAGAAAGGGAGACAGCTTTACGTGGCAGTGGAGGTTGAGGCTGCTGGCTAGCTGCAGCTCCAATTCCTCCATTGCTCCCAGCTGCCACTGTTGCCTTTATGCTCATGACAAGAAGGCATTGCGGACAAGTGCAAGCAGGAGCAGGAGGCACATTGGCTGCACCAGGGCTTGCTGGCCAGGACTGAGATTTGGGCAAGGTGCCTGTGACCAGCGGGTAGACCACGTCAAGGCGGCGACGGACACGGCGCTTGCGTTGGGTCTGGCGGTTGATCTGCCCCATCGTGCTGAAGTCAATGATGTAGCAGAAGCCAATGGAAGTGAGATCAATCCAGGGGTGCTGCTTTTCATAGGCGTGTTGGATGGTAATGCCCACCTCCATGTCGTAGGGGGTCCAGGTGCTGTTGTCGTTCTCCCACTCCCATACCACACCCTTGCCTGGGGCTGAGGAGGGGTCATAATAGCTGCGACGCACTGGACGGATGGTCCCTGCAAAGGGAGAAATGGGAAAGTAATCTCAAAAAAAAAAAGGCAACAAAGAAAATAACATTACATCAAGCATGCTAGAAAATCACGCGTAGGAAAGAAGCGTGTCAGAGTTTTAGACAACTAAGAGGGGGGGGGGAAATGCAGCACAGAAACAAACATCATGTGCTTTCACAGATATTTATCCCCTAAAGAGGCAACTAAACCAAATCCAATGTTTAAGCTCTGTTTAATCTGCTTCTCACATGACAGCCCAAATGCTATTATTTCCAAGTTTACAAGTTCATCATAGATGTGGAGTTGTGCCGAAGATCCATGCATAAACAGAGAAGGGAACAACAGAATTTCCTGGGAAATGAGTTTTAAGGACAAATATCAACAAAAACTGAACTAGTTTACTGACTCAATTTCCTTTCCATACGCACTTTGGCTAAGCCAGGGGTGTCCAAACTTGGGAACTTTAAGACTTGTGGACTTCAACTCCCAGAATTCCCCAGCCAGCCATGCTGGCTGGGGAATTCTGGGAGTTGAAGTCCACAAGTCTTAAAGTTCCCAAGTTTGGACACCCCTGGGCTAAGCAAAGGGACTTGCCTTTTTTCTCCTCCCTTTCTTTGACCGCCATGACCTGGCTGAACATAAGACCACATAACTATGATCGAAAGTTTGAAATTGTGTTGCTACCATAACACTGAAAATGCACACAGTCTGTATGCAAGTTAGTTAAAAATAAGTTACCACTTATTATTTGGACCTTCCCCACAGAACATGTGGCGATAATGCTAAGATCGAGGTGTGGAAGGAAAGGGAGATTTGGCTAAAGATCTCTCTCTCCCTAAAATCCTTCCCGGAGGAAGGAGGGAATGTTGCAGGATCCAATCCGAGTCAGTCACCAGGACCAGAGGTTTAGTCTTCTGAGCTTTCAGACTTGTGCTGGAGCCCATCCTCAGGGAATGTCTCTCTCACTAGAATGTAAAAGGATGTCTCTATTGGGGTCATGGAACCCAGATTAAGGCATGTTGTCTCCACACTTTTACTTCCCCATATATGTGCCATACACAGGTCTCCCTGGGTGGTTATAGCTCCCTCTCCTCTCTGCACCACATTTTAAAGAGGAACTAAACAGATGGTTTTCATCTTCCTGTCACATTATTTGCTATTTTGCTGGCCCTTGCCCCTGCGACCCCCTGCCTCTCAATTCTCGTGTCTTCTTTATCTGCTCTCAATGACTGTTCATGCTAAAGAGAACTCTGGACCCTTTGAAAATTAAAAGAGAGTGATCCATGTTCAATTCTCAGCCTTTCAGTCTCTTCAAATGAATAAGCTGACACCCCACCCCACCCTTTAGGAGCTGCTGAAATAACAGCAAAGCATTGGAGGAGGAGAAAAAAGAACATTGACAGAAAAATAAGGAAATTTATCTCCTGTTCCACCTATCAACCTTTTGCTAAATACAGTTTATTCCTCCTGGATAAAAATCCCCTGGTGTGTCAAGTAAATAACCATTATTGGATAAAAATCATTATACTATTAATGCAAAATACTCGGAATCCCAGCATCAACTCTGGGCGGTCATGTTTATATAACCAGGGGCCCATCAGATGATCAGAGCCAGGGATAATATAGAAATCACACCCAGTGGCAAATATTTATACAAGCCATAGGGGGTATCCTCTGCACTGAAGTTCCAGGGCTGGAATTAACCCTTGGTCTCCCAAAACTCTTTTGCCAGTAGCAAAGACTGGCAGAAAATTGGTTGCTTGCAGAAAATGTCTGCCCTTGATGTCTTCCAGACAACTGTAATGTTTTTTCTAGCTTTATTTCAAAATATCTAGCTTGCCATTCCTCTCCCCTGAAAGTTGGTTCAGAAGAGTAGAAAACTGCAATAGATTAATTACCATAAATAGTAGCAATGAAATCCCCGGCTATTATAGTAACAGATATATCTCAGGAGGTTGCAAATTCATGTTATATTTCAATAATTATACCCTGTAGTCCCCAGATAAGACAGAGGCAGCCTTCTGAAAATGCTGACCTATTTCATCCAGAAAACTAGCTAATGAGAATTCTAGTATTTTATCTATGCCTGTAGAGTCAGTTAATGGGTTTAAAGATAATCTGATTTGTTGCATTCCAAAACCATAATCCACAGCCTTTATATGTGAAAGGTGGACTATCCCAAGGAAGTGAAAGCAGCTGCTAAGAAAAACACAATCTTGCTCCACAGCCCTGTTTTTTTCCATGAATATTTTGGAACAAGATTCAGATTATGCAGTTCCCTACCACCTCTGCTCTAACACAAATGCAGGGGGTAGGCAGACATTTGCAGGAGAGAATTAGAAAGAAGGAAAAAAATACTCAACCCTAAATCTTAACCATTATTATGAAATATGTTTTTATATATTATAGATGTATATACAGGTAGTCCTCATTTAGCAACTGCCTCATTTAAAGGCCATTTGGAGTTCCAAAGGTGATGAAAAAGTAACCTTACAATCAAGCCTTGTATTTACAACCTCTACAGGTTTATAAAGAAAAGAAAAGCTGAAGATCATAAGCACAGTTGCAGTTTCACTTAGCGGCTATTTTGCTTAGTAACCAAGTTGCCAATCCCAACTGTGGTCACTAAACAAGAACTACCCATCTCTCTTGCTTTGCCTCAGGTCTGTCTGTGTGTGTGTGTGTCTGTATATCTATCTATCTCTCTATCTGTCTGTCTGTCTATCTATCTATCTATCTATCTATCTATCTATCTATCTATCTATCTATCTATCTATCTATCTATCATCTATCTATCATCTGTCTGTCTGTCTGTCTGTCTGTCTGTCTGTCTGTTTGTCTGTCTATATACCAACCTACCTATTCTCCTCCCACACTTTCAAATCTATCCATCTATCTTGCACAGCTACAGATGCAGGATCTTGTGTCATTGAACCATGGATACATAGTAAAAATTTGCCAACCAAAAGGCCACATTCACAGCTCTGAAAGTGGCAGGGTTTATTTTAATTACAGAACCCCCCCAACAAATTTATCAATGAAACTGGAATTGCACATAAACAATAGAACGTTATTAAACAGAATTAGAAGCTTTAAGCATTAGGTGACTATTAAGAACAATACTGCAGCAAAATTCAGTGAAGAAAATGAATTATGTTGATATTGATAAGAGTCTGTTTAAAAAAGCTGGGGTGGGGGGAGGAGGGGGCTGACCGGGCATGATCTAAACACAGAATTGGAAACCACTCTTCAAGTGGCATCGAAGAGAACCGGTAGATGCAAAACTTCAGAGAAATTTGCAGATTGGGTTCAGAGTGAAGACTTGAATCATGGGACCAATCCATGCATAAATATATCTGCCATCAGCTGCTGACCTGACTGTGATGGAAGCTGGTGTGGTTTGTGTTGAAGAAAGAAGGGGAGGAAGAGAAAACCATGTTGGTTAATGTTCTGCCTGCTTGGCAAGAACTCTTATTACCTCTCCAATTCCAGAATTATCAAGGATTTGTTTTAACCCAGTCACTGGGGAATTTAGCAAATCAAAAGAAAACAAAGTGGTATTTTGGGGGTTTGTCTATCTAGATTTTGGAAATCATCAATGAAGTGTCAGAGACAAAGAAGAAAATAAGGAATCTGCTTTTTCCTTTTCCTTCTTGGGTTGAAAAAAGGAAGAAGAAAATTCCTTAGCACAAAGCTACTATGGGCAGTCCTCAACTTATGATCACAATTGAACCCCAAATTTATGTTGCTAAGTGAGACACTTGTTAAGTGAGTTTGTTCCATTTTACGATTTTTGTTGCCACATTTGTTAAGTGAATCACTGCAGTTCTTAAATTTGTAACACGGTTGTTAAGTGAATCTGTTTTCCCCATTGACTTTGTCAGAAGGCAGCAAAAGGGGGCCACAGGACCCCAGGATGCTGCAACCGTCATAAATATGAGTCAGTTGTCAAGCATTTGAATCTAAATCACGTGACTGTGGGCATGTGGCAACGACCATAAGGGTGAAAAATGGTCATAAGTCATTTTTTTCAGTGCCACTGTAACTTTGAACAGTGACTAAATGAACTGTTGTAAGTTGAGGACTATCTGTAACCATTTGTGGGGGGGGGAATCTTAGTTCCATTGAGCAAGAGACTTTTCAGGTCACATACAACACAGTGTTTCAGGATATCTCAGAAGAATTTAATGAACACAATGAGTTTTTAACACACTACAACTGTTAGGGAATAAGGCACTTGTAAATCTGTCTCACGCGTAATTTGCTCCTGCATAACTGCCCTGTCTCCCCTCCCCCCCCATTTCATCCCAATTTAAATTCTAATCAGTTTAGCTATTCTGTGCATCCAGTGAAGTAAATCTCCAGCTCCCAAAACATGCTTTTTAATTTAAAAACATGTGTTAGTTGAAAAAGGTGCTACTAGGTTCTCCTAATTTGGCTGCACTATGGACTTTCCTCCTATATCCTTCAATGGCTATTCTATACAAATTGACATGATTTTATTTGGCAACATTGATACAATACAAACTTGAATACTGGCATTACGGACTATTCCAATCTGTCAAGGTTTAAGTCTATTTCTTTTAAATTCAACATCAAGAAAATAAGTACTGTATAAAAATTGGGGTTGCTTAGAAATATACTATAAGGTACTATATAATTTATCCTTCCCTTAAATAGGAAGGCTCGCATCAACGTAGAGCTTTCTTGGTGACTACTTGGAAATGACCATTGGCTTACCTGAAGGGTCCTTTTCTGTACACTGCGGGAGAGTCCAAGCAATGGGTTAATTCAGTCTGCTTGCCCTTAGGACTGAGGAACTATTTTTCCTTAAGCCACACCTCCTCCTGGTGTGCTCAATCCCCCAGAATTCTTAGAAGGAGTCAGTTCGTGCGGACGGAGCGAAGCGTCCAAGATGATGTACTGTTGACACGAGGAACCCGAATCCCGGCCTTGAGAGCCAGGGTGGGTTGGACTCTCCCGCGGTGTACAGAAAAGGACCCTTCAGGTAAGCCAATGGTCATTTTCCTGTACACCGCTTGGAGAGTCCAAGCAATGGGACATACCAAAGTTATTGTCCATCTGGGCGGGCAGAAGAAGGCTCCCGGGATTCGGTCTCTGACACAACCGCCTGGAGCACACGCCTGCCGAAGGACGCCTCAGCCGAGGCGAAAATGTCCAATTTATAGTGTCGCACAAATGGAGAAGGAGAGGACCACGTAGCGGCCCTGCAGATGTCCAGGATCGAGGCCTGGGTGGTCCAGGCCGCTGAGGTAGCAGCACTTCGTGTGGAGTGTGCAGTGATGCCGCGCGGAACGGCCTTGGATTGACTTTCATAGGCAGTCGCAATGCAAGCACGAAGCCACCTGCCAATTGTGGAGGAAGTGACCTTCTTCCCTAGGGAACCGGGCTGGAAGGAGAGGAAAAGAGCCTCTGACTTCCTGAATTCCGCAGTACGAGCGATGTAGACCTTCAGGGCCCTCCTGACATCAAGATTGTGCCAGGATCGCTCTCTGGGATGCGACGGATGAGGACAAAAATTTGGCAACACAATGTCTTGCGCTCTATGGAACCATGAGTTTACTTTGGGGGTAAAGGTCGGGTCCAGCCTCAAAATGACCTTGTCAGGGTGGATGACGCACAGATCCTGGCGAACAGAAAGAGCCGCCAGCTCCGAAATCCGGCGAGCTGACGTGATGGCAATCAAGAAGGCCGTCTTCAGCGTCAGGAATCGAAGAGAAGTAGTGCGTAAAGGCTCGAATGGAGGGCCAGAGAGGGCCCGCAGGACCACGGACAGCTGCCAAGTAGGGTAGCGATGAACGGTGGGAGGGCGAAGGTTAGAGGCGCCCTTGAGGAAAAGACGCACCTTCGGGATTTTGCTGAGAGGCAAAAGGTGGTCGCCCGACCAGACAGTAGACAAAGCCGCCACTTGGCGTCGAAGGGTGTTCGGGGCCAGGCCCTTGTTAAGTCCCGCTTGAAGGAAGTCAAGCACTCTGGGAACAGGCGCGGTCGTCGGCTCGATGAGCAGCTCCTCACACCACTTGGCGAAGGCGGCCCAGGACGCATCATAAATCCTAGTGGTTGAAGGGCGTCTCGCCGCCTGAATGGTGTTCACTACCTCCTCCGACAGGCCTTGGCCTTTTAGTTGGTCCCCCTCAAGTGCCAGACGGCCAACTGGAGCCACTGGGGCTCTGGGTGAATCACGGCCCCCTGGCTGAGGGAGATCTGGTCCGGAGGAATGCGCCACGGAGGAGACACCGACAGGTGGACAAGGTCGGCGAACCACGACCTGCGGGGCCAATGCGGGGCCACGAGAAGGACCTCTGCTCCCTCTGCGATGACTTTGGAGATGAATTGAGGAAGGAGAGGCAGGGGAGGGAAGGCATACAGTAGCTCGCGGGGCCACTTGCAACGCAGTGCGTCTGTCCCCTCCGCCCCCGGGGTGAAGAACTGGGAGTAGAAGCGGGCGAGCTGCTTGTTGTCCCTGGACGCAAACAGGTCTACAGCCGGAGTCCCGAATCTGTCGGACATCTGGTGGAACAGGCGAGGGTCCAGTTTCCACTCCGCAGGATCTATGGTCGTCCTGCTCAGCCAGTCTGCCTGTGTGTTGTCCACTCCGGAGATATGGTCGGAGCGAAGGGATTCCAGATGGCGCTCCGCCCAGCGGCCCAGGGACTCCGCCTCTCTCATCAGTGCTCTGGATCTGGTGCCGCCCTGGCGGTTGATGTGGGCCTTGGTGGCCACATTGTCCGTCATCAGAAGCACATGTTGACGATGGATGGACCGGCTGAAATGGCGCAGGGCCAGGCGAGCAGCTCTCAGTTCCAGCAGGTTGATGCTGTAGCTGGATTCCACTTGGGACCACTTGCCCTGAACAACCAGGGACCCCATGTGGGCTCCCCAGCCGGAGAGGCTGGCGTCTGTGGTGATGATCAACCTCTCGGGCTCCTTGAATAGGTGGCCCTTGAGGATGGCCGGAGACACCCACCAGCGGAGAGACCTCTTTACGTCCGGCGTAACTCGAATCGGCCTGGTAGAGTTGCTCCTGGATGCCCTCTGGTGCGGCAGCAGCAGCCACTGAAGAGCCCTGGAATGCAGGCGGGCCCACGGCACTATGGAAATGCAGGAGATCATTTTTCCCAGCAGCTGCGACAGAAGGACCACTGGAGCCTGCCTCAAGCTCAACACCTTGTGGGTCATGGACCTTAGACCGGCCAACCTGTCTCGGGAGAGGAAAACCCTGCACAAGTTGGTATCTATCACCGCCCCCAGGTGTACAAGTCTGTTTGTTGGAGTGAGATGGCTCTTTTCTATTTTTAGAGTGAAGCCGTGATTTCTGAGGGATCTCATAGTGGTTTGGAGATCCCGTAGGGCCTGTTGCCTGGACGACGACTGGATAAGTATGTCGTCCAGGTAGCACTGGAGTCTTATGGGCCTGCGTCTTAGCTGGGCCGCCACTACCGCCAGCACTTTGGTAAACGTCCGAGGAGCGGACGAGAGGCCGAATGGAAGAGCTTTGTACTGGAAGTGGCGACCCGCATAATAGAAGCGCAGGAACTTCCTGTGCTGAGGACGGATGGGGATGTGGAGGTATGCCTCTTTGAGATCTATAGATGTAAGTAGATCTCCCTGTCGAATCCCCGCTAGAATGGTCTGCAGAGACTGCATCTTGAACCTCCGGTAGGCGATATGCCTGTTGAGGCTTTTGAGGTCCAAGATGGCTCTCCACCCCCCCGAGTTCTTTGGCACCAGGAAGAGGATGGAGTAAAACCCCCTCCCCTCTTCGCCCTGGGGAACTGGTTCCACGGCCCTGATGTCTAGGAGGTGACTGACTTCCTGGTCCATACGCTCCCTCTTTTGGGGGCAGGATGGGACAGGGCACCGGATGAAGGTCCGGGGGGGGAGGGACAGGAACTCCAGAGATAGGCCTTCCCTGACTGTCTGCAGAACCCAAGCATCCTCGGTGTTCTGGGCCCAATGGGAGGCAAACAGCTGGAGGCGACCCCCGATGGGCGCCAAGCCCGGGCAGTCACTTTGACTTACGGAACGGCCTGCTGGAGGCCCCACCGCGATTATACTTGCGGAAGCCGAACTGCTGCCTGCCTCTGTCCTGAAAGGACGCCCTGTCCTGGGATCTGTCGCCCTGCTGGTCGAAGGACCTATTGGAGGGAGAGAAGGAAGAGGCAGAGGTAGAAGGCTCGGAGGCACGAAAGGACTGCCTCCTAGAATAGGGAGCGGCCTTACGTTCCTGCTTTTTGTTTAGAGAAGGTAGGATCTTCCTCTTGTCCTTGGACTCGATGAGGAGAGGATCCAGGGACTCGCCAAATAATTTGGACCCCTTAAAGGGGGCGGAAGCCAGTTTCACTTGTTTTTCTGGTCCGCTTGCCAATGTCGGAGCCAGATCAGCCGACGAGAAGTTATATTAGAGCCGAGCGCCCTGGAGGCAAATTTAGTGGCATTAAGGGATGCATCAGCGGCATACTGGGAGGCCGCGATTATTTTTGACACGTCCTGGTGGAGACGGACGTCTCCCGCCGGGAGCTTGGTTAGGAGCTCGCGCAGCCAGATCACAGAGGCCCTATTAAAAAAGGAGGCGGATGAAGAGGCCCTGATGGCCCAGGCAGCCGCCAGGTGGGTTTTGTGGCACGCCTTTTCCGCCTTCTTATCCTCCGCCTTAAGGCCTTCCAGGAGGTCGGCCGGTAGGGAGGAGTTGGAGGTGAGCGCAGCGATGGGCGGGTCGACAGTGGGCAGGGCCAGAAGGTCCTCCAGCACTGGCTCCATAGTATAAAGTTTCCTATCTACCCCACTGGGAGAGGACTGCGTGGCTGGCTGAGCCCACTGGCGCTGGATTAGGTCGAGGAACAGCCCCGGGACCGGAACCAGCTCTTGCTGGGGCGCTGGGACATCAAACATGACCGCATTGGGATTAGCCGGAGTGGCATCCGCCGCCGGCGCGGTCGGTTTGGGCTTGATCCCCACCCTGGTAGCAGCCTTGACCTTGTGAAGGACAGATTTGAAAAGGCTGGGCTTGAACAGACCCGCAAAGGCGGGCGCTTCGGGGGGGAGGTCCTCGTCGTCCGAGAGACCTAGCACCTCTGGGTCAGGGTCCTCAATGGCAGAGGCCTCGCTGACCACCGAGGATTCCAGGGAAGGATGGCGAGCACGCTTGCTTGGAGGGGGAGCTGCCTGATCGGGTTTGGGGCCCTTAGGGGCCACTGCAGTGGGACTCTTAAATTTCATGGCCTCCGTGATGCCCTTGGCAATGGCACGGGCCATTAGTTCCTGCATGCGGGGCGATAACTCCTCAGAGTCAGAATCAGGATCCAAACCCTCCTCTAGGGGGGGTGAAGCCTCACCCTGCATATCGTCTATGCTAGCATCCCCAGGGGGAGGGGCCTGCTCACAGGCCCAAGAGGGCGCCGGGGAAGCCGGCTCTGCAAATGACCTATTTGGGGATAGGTCCTGGGACTCCACCTCCTCGGCGAGGACCATCTGGAGCTCTTCCCGGGAGGGAGGGATTCCTGAGAGTGACTGCTCCCTATCTGCCTGGCGTCTGGCCTTCTCAAATTGCTTGTCAAGGGCCCGCTGGCGCCTTTCAGCATCCTTGGCCTCAGCCACAGAAGGGGTCCTGGAACGCTGTTTCCCAGCGCTACCCCCACCACTCTTGCCCGCACCCCCACTCCCCGATGAGGAGGAACCCTTGCTAGGGGCCTGCGAGAGGCTCGGCCTAGTATCTTGGGAATCGGGGGGACTGGGCAGATCCATAGTCAATGACCACACAAGATGGAGCAAGGCTATGATAAGGCAGAAGGATAGAGATAGACTGGTTGCTGCAATGGGAAACAAAACGAAAAGATTCGTTAAAATTGCCATATGCACAGTGATTGAATCAATACGTAAGAAATCATCCCATGCTTAATACCAGTCGGAGGCCCAGGGGTAGGATAGGAGCCTGCACCGAGGTGCAAGGCTCCGCAGGAGAAGCAGGGAGGAGAACGACTATCAAAAAGCTTTGGCCTGCGCTTACTTAAGGCCTCCTCCCTGAGCCGGTATGATGACCGTTGGAATGGCACAGGAACCAGCGCCGCTCGCAAAAATAGACAAAAAAGCGAAGGTGGCGATCCTAGCCCGAGAAACCCTTGCTAGGCCCTGCCACCTCCAGCGGTCTCCTGATAACGAGGCTGATGCAAAATGGCGGCCATGGCTGGGCGCGCTATTTTCGTGCCTAAAATGGCCGCCGCAACAGCGTGGGGCTAAGGGAGAGCGAGGAGCGAACGCGCCTCGAATGGCGACGATCGCCCACTCCTCCCTGCGGTCGAGGTCTTCTAGCAGGCCGGGAACGAAAAATACTTCGTCTAAAACAACAAACGGGGGGCCTGGGAACGTAGGGACCTCGCCGCTGCAGCCGCGCCGTTTTAAACGACAAGCGGCAGGCCTCCGAAGCCGTCCCATGAGGATCGGCTGAGGGGCACCCCCCCACCACCTTCCAGCTTACCTCCTGGCCTTCAAATGCAATTTCTACTGGAGAGAGTCGCAGAATTGAAGAGAGAAACGTCTCACAAGGTTGGGGAATATTAGGAAATAGAATTTAAACGCAAATAGAGAGTCCAAGCCAAAAAAAGGATTAATTTAGCTCAGAGCTCTAACTAATTACGTCCAAACGGGCTGACTGAGGAAGAATTCTGGGGGATTGAGCACACCAGGAGGAGGTGTGGCTTAAGGAAAAATAGTTCCTCAGTCCTAAGGGCAAGCAGACTGAATTAACCCATTGCTTGGACTCTCCAAGCGGTGTACAGGAAAATTTTGCATGCAACAATAGTAAGCAGAAGATGCATTAAAATATCATCAAAGATAGTTGCAGAAGTTCACTTACATTGTTTGACTCGTGTCTTCCTGAATTTTAATAATGGTGAGGTTTCTCTTGTTTCTTGGCTAAGCTGAAATGGAGCTCCTATTTTCTACTGGAGGCTATCTTTACCAAAGTATGTAGAAACTTCCACACCCTTCCATTCCCTTCTCTGTCAATTCTCTGCTGCATCTAACCCCATGGTATTATAATATCTGAAGACACAAATTCCTTCTGAAACTAAGCATGTCTCCTGGGCGGAATTCCAACAGGGAAGAGAGGTAAAATATAAAATAATATATGCATACACATATACATTAAAAACCTCCCCAAGCTGGACTACGAATTCCCCAAGAGTTCAGCTTGGGGAGAACAGAAACTAGAGGGGACGTGATTTATGAGAGAGAATCAGCAAGTGATGAATTGGGTAATCAGTCTTTCATCTCATCCATAAATTCATCTTCCAAATTGTGCTCCTCTGTGTAATTGAAACAAACACAGGTTAGGAACTCACATTTGCTGGAATAACAGTTCGTTCTTTCCACATTTACCCTGAGAAACAAAAGCTGGCTCCCTGCTCTCATCATGGGACTGGAAATATTTTGACAGCCCCCTGTTTGATTGGCAGCTGTTTTACTGTCTCATCTTCTCAATCCCGATCCAAGGAATAAAAGCTAATCAAACAGTGATATAGCTAACAGCTGCCTATATATTGCTTATTTTGACAACCCTTTAACCCAGGATAGTCTATTTGGGGTAACTCTTTGCCAAAATAACAAACATGAGAGGGTCTTGCTGCTAAGAACAAGAGCGAAAGAAAGATTAACAAAATTCCTTCTCCAGATAGTTTTACCTTCATGAGGTGCTAAGAAATGCCACAGAAAAGGCATTTTTCAATGTCTTCAATAAGCAATAAGCAAGGCAGGGGAAGATTTAAGATCACCATAAACCCTCAATTATATGCAATTATTGTAACTGATCCCTTTGTTGTAACAGTGCTTCTTTTGCCCCAGTTCACTCAGTTTCAATGTTCTAAGGTCTCTGAAGAAAAGCAAACAGGCAGAAGGGAGAATTTTAATGGTCTCATGTTTATACTGTATAATGACTTTATAAAAAATATAATCTGCCTTATTCCTAAGAGATCAGGTCTGGGGGGGGGGGGAAGGTCTTTAAACCTGTAGTTCAAAAGATGGCTTATTTACACGACAAAGCAAGGGACTATGGAGCTCCACCAATATAAGTGATGCATCCTGGTGACAATGTTAAGACATTAATTAAATGATAAGTCTTGCTTCACCAACTGCCCATCACGCTACATACTTTCTTTCTCACCCAGCTCTTTTTCCAGCACCAAGGAAAAAGAACACTGCAGGAACTGGGTATGTTTAGCTTAAGAGAAAGACGGACTAGGGGAGACATGATAGCAGTGTTCCAATATCTCAGGGGTTGTCACAAAGAAGAGGGAGTCAAACTATCCTCCAAGGCACCTGAGGACAGAACAAGAAGCAATGGGTGGAAACTAATCAAGGAGAGAAGCAACTTAGAACTGAGGAGAAACTTCCTGACAGTTAGAACAATTAATCAGTGGAACAGAAGTTGTGAATGCCCCAACACTGGAAGTCTTTAAGAAGATGTTGGATAGCCATTTGTCTGAAATGGTATAGGGTTTCCTGCCTAGGCAGGGGGTTGGACTAGAAGACCTCCAAGGTCTCTTCCAACTCTGCTATTGTATTGTATTGTATTGTATTGTATTGTATTGTATTGTATTGTATTGTATTGTATTGTATTGTATTGCATTGCATTGCATTGCATTGCATTGCATTGCATTGCATTGCATTGCATTGCATTGCATTGTAAAGTCAAGCTGGAAAGGACGGCCTGGATATGGGAAATTGGAAAATGGTGTGTGTGTGTGTGTGTGTGTGTGTGTGTGTGTGTGTGATGTTCCACTGTGCAATTACAAAAACTGTTTTGCATTTGACACCAGCCACTCCTTCAACATTAATTTAATAACCTCCTGCACGCTACTTCTCATCCCAGTGAACACAGAAATGGGTACCTCACATTCTCTTCCTGCAAGGTTCAACAGAAGCTAATCCTGGCTATTTGACCACCACCCCTCAACATCCCAAACTATTCTTCAATATTTTGAAGACTATTTATGTGGAAGTACAATGATGTGTACTCAGAATTTCTCAAGAAATAAGGCATTCCCTTATTCGGGCAAACAAAATTAAATGTAAAATTTCCAGACAATATGTACTTGCATGGGTAAAGGACAGTAAGAGACAAAATGTAATTTCAGTGGTGTGATGAGGTGAAGGCAGTTTATGACTCTTGGCTGTTCTTCATAATTTAAGTGGTAGTTAAAACTGTGGTACTGACCAAGGACACAGGCGATTGTGCAGAAGTCTCATTAACTTTGATACAAGACATATGTAACTGACAGCTGTAGATAACTGAGATTATTTGAAGAATGCAAACTATTGGCATCTTTTAGATGTATATTCAATTCCATTAACTTTGTTTATAACTGCAGTTCCAGAAAAATAAATATTCAGATCAGGGGCATTCTCTGTAAAAGAAATATTCTAAACAGAGAATGCCTATTTACTGAAACACATTTTCACTAGAAAATATGATAGGCGATTCTTGCTTATATAGTTAGAAAGAACAGGAAGTTGGCAAATTCCCCAGAAGAGAGTTATTCAGAGAAGAGCACTAGGAAATAATTGGCTTGTGTACATTATGACCTATATTTACCAATGCCTTAACTAGAACCAACAAGAGGGGGAAATAAAACAATTAAAAAGGTCAAAATCTCTGCTGTAAAACATTTAAAGATGACTACTTAGTATTGAAAAATGTTACGCCTAAATTATATTTTTCTCCTTCTTGTTAAAATAGCATTGATTTTCACTGCAAAAAGATTCACAACATACCCACAAATATTCCATGAAGACTGATCCACAGGCTTCATGCTCCAGGCTAGCAACTACCCTGATGAGCTGGATAGCAAGGACATTATTGCAACAACACACTGACTTCTTCTTTCTTGTTCCTGCAGAACCTGTTCCTGCAAAACCAACACCCGGTACTCCTTTGTACATCTATAGCTTCAAGTACACACACAACCAAAGATGATGACTGCCTTTGTCCATTCAAGTGTATACAAAAGCCACTTTAGCTAAAACCAGCATTAAAAGAGAATGTGTGGAGTAGGGCAGTGAAGGACCATGCTAACCAATAGATGTGCCTGCTTCATTAGACTTAGAAATGCAATGTCATATACTTGTAATCTCTGCAATGAAGGAAGAAATTGATGTCCTAAATATCCCTAGTGGACTAGCGATAGAGACAAAATGATCCAACCTGTAAAAAAATCATCATGTACTGGGCAATCTAGAAAACTTGGTTCCTAAATTGAAAGAAAGATGTCTCTTATCTAAGCAATTCTTGCTATAGGTGGGAAATTGTTACAGAGATGTGCCTTAAAGCTACAAATCCACCTATATTCTAATATTAGTAAGTACTGTAAGCAGTATGTAAGTGGAAAACACTGTGCCTAGTAAAGTGTATTCTAAATTGGATGCAATTTAACCAGCCACAAAAGCCATCTTAGTTTACCCTGATTCTTTTGCAGCTTTGTGCATTCGTGTACATTTTCTCTGAGCTAATATGTGTGCGTATCTCTAGGCAGGGTGATTTAGACAACTGTTCATGACTTCAGCTTATTAAATTACTCAGATCCAAACCTTTGATGAGACATGAATGCCTCTTGACTTCTCAAGCAGTGAGTATCTAGCTGTCTAAAGGTTGGTGAGAAGGGGGACTGACATCCCCAGTCTTAAATTACCTGTCTTCCACGGTGATATTAATATGAGGCTAAAAAGGGTACAGAACGAATTTCACAGCAAAACACATTTAAAACCTATTCTTAAAATGAGAAGAATTTGATTAAAATGTCAAAGCAATATCAACATTTGCGGTCCCCAAACCTAGCCTTAAGCAACACAAATACTGAATGGTTTTTAGAGGTGTAACTCCAAATAAAAGTAGATCTGCTGATCTGTGTTAATTGGAGTTCCATTTTGTTAAAAACAGAAAGATGGGTATCAGAAATTACATCTGTGCTACAGATTAAGGGAACCCCTCTAACTACATAGTACTAGGAACAATTGCCTGCTGCAGATAACCAAAGAGTATGAATTAGCAGTGATCAAACAAAAGGGTAAACCCTGATAATTACTTTTGTTTTTTTTTTAGATCTGAATTATATGAAATGCTTTATGTCATAGCCATGTGCAAAACACAGTTCAAAAGAACAAGGTTCTTGTGATTAGTCCTTGTTCCATGAAAAAAAATCTTGAAAAATATACTGCTAAGAAGGCTGAAATACAAAGTAATATATGGATCTATTGGATTAAATGTTGTACAATTCAACATTTCATCATAACAACACTTGAGAGGTGAATTGGGTTGAGGAGAATGACTGGCCCAAAATCACCCAACCACCGTCTGTGTCCAAAGATCAACAGAACTCCAGGGATACCGTTTCTGTCTAGCTCAGTGTTTCTCAAACTTGGCGACTTCAAGTCCTGTGGACTTCAACTCCCAGAATTCCCCAGCCAGCTATGCTGGCTGGGGGATTCTGGGAGTTGAAGTCCACAGGACTTAAAGTCGCCAAGTTTGAGAAACACTGGCCTAGCTCCTTAACTACTACTGAAAATTGGCTCTCAATGTAGACAATCAGTTTTCTACTAATTAACACTTGGATATTTCTAACTCTACCCGATTTCTAATCTCTGGGGGGGGGGGGAATCCCTTCTTTCAACTAAATAAAATCCCATCAAAAATGTTCCTGAGAAATTAGGTAGCAAGGCTGATTTTTAAGAAACAGGCATTACAATGGAAAAAACCTACTGCAAGCCAAGTCACTACACAGACCCCATAATTGATTATAATCCATCACGAGGATGAAACCAGCAGATTTGGGGGTGGAAGAAAAGGGCGTAGGAATCTCTGCATCTCCCCTGTCCTGCTTCATCCATCAGTTGTGGGAAAATCCTCCCTCCCTGCCTAATTCTGAGACAGGCCATCAGCCATTCGAGAAGGAAAAAGAAAAGGGACAATAGCTATTGAGACCCTGCCAGGGTCATGGCCTCTTTACCATCAGAACTCTTTAATGACCCCAAACAACAACATTCATAGCAACTGGGGAAAGAGGAGAGGGAAGTCGCCCAGAACAATAGTCCATTCAACAAGGCAACTTGGGTGTAAGGAGTCTTCAGCCCATCTTCCCCAAGGTGGCCTCACAGCATTCTAGCTTTAAAAGGCCCCGGGAGATCCTTTCTGTTAAGGTTTGCTAATATCCTTAGGAACTGAACTTCTGCATTCATCGCGATTAGGATTTATGCTATATTCACATACATAATTACTCCATTTCTAATGGGTGTTTAATGCTGTTTCATGCCTGTTATGACTGAAAGGGTTAAGGGGAAAAACTTCAATTAAGGGTACATTTCTCAGCGAATTTAAGGCAAATGTCATCAGACTGTTTGAGTTTATCAAGGCAAGAAACAATGCTTCATAGAAGGGAGTGGGGTGAAGGAGAAGGGAGTAGATTGTCTCTGCATGCTGGCTCTGCATGCTGTATTCATATGAGACACTAATATGTGGAAGTTTTGTTTTTTCACTCAGTATCTATCCTGTAAACACAAATTACAGGAAATCATGCAATCTAGACCTTGTCAGCATATGAAGTTGATAAGACAGCTCTAAGATATAGATTAAAAGCATTGATTTGGATAGTTGACTAAGAGACCACAACTATTTTGGAGTAATACATTAGCTTTGTCTATCTCTAAACAAGATCATGGCTCTCTTAAACCTAATTTTGTTCATTTTTTTGGCTGCTTTCTTTAATGTCTCTCATTTCTCTACCAACATCCTGTTTTTCAAAAGTACATCCATTTTTATGACATGTGTTTTTTTCTTAATATGCATGTTTACAGGGATGTATAAATGCACAATTTAGTGTGCATTCTTTTTTGTTACTGATGTTTTGGATTGATTTTTAAAGCAGCAAACAACATTTGAAAAATTTGGAAAAGCAGAGGTAATCAGCATGCAAGGGTGCTTCAGTCTGTGTATCACATGACATAGGTAAATTCTCATTTAACATGAATCAGTTTTCCCATTCTCCTTTGAATATTTCAGTATTTTCTCAAAAGAGCAAAAGTGGGGGAAATAAGACTGGGTCCATAAAGCTAAGTTACAGCTCTGAACAGAATTAGATCTAATAGGATTGGTTACAGCTTCTGTGTGGCAGTTTATTCTTTTATGAGGAGCTACCAGTAATGTAGAGATATTGTATATGAAGAAGAAGAAGGAAAAAGAAGAGCAGCATTATATCACAGCTGGATCGGAAAGTATGCACAGAAGATTGTTTCTAGTAGTCTCCACTTGATACCTACTGATATAAAAGCCAATTCTTATTGGAAAAAATAAAAATAAACAACTGAAAGGCCTTTATGGAATAAAGACCCACCTGTGCAAATGGATTCTTCTAATGGTTTTGTCCAAAGTCTTTTATTGCCTCCTTTATCATGGCTATTCAATGACCATATTTTTGTATCTGTGGGCGGAATTCAGTTTTTTGTTTTTAATTCTTGAAGGCAAGCAAAGATGTTAGAGGGAACTAGATATATTCTTTACTGCAGAGTATTAAATATTAATCAAATCTTGTAGCTTGAAATTTTAAATAAACCAGCTTTATATTCTATATCAGTCCCCCCAAAAACATCCATCATAATCTTATTTGACAGTCCAGAACCACTGGACTATAATGCATTAATGAGTTGTATATTGAAGCACATATATTTTAATTGAAAGTCCAATTCAGTTTTGAAACTAGATATCTTAGGCTGATCAATCTCAGACTAAATGCATAAGCTTAGTATGAGAATGAAACAAATGAACCTCCTTAGTGCTGACTTAAATTCTGAAGAGGAAGGGTGAGGAAATATACTTGTCATATACAGTATGTAAGAAACTGTTGGGATTCAGTATGCATGTATGACACATCCAGTCTATCCAGTAGGGTTGGAGCCATTAAAAGGCATGCATCCATAGAGAACATTTGGCTTGAGTTAACTGTGCATCTATCAACATGGCTTACAAGGCTCAGAAAGTTGCACAATCAAGTGGGTCTGTGCAGGAATGTTCACAAAAAACATAACATGTGATATAATAGTCCACTGGCCTCTTAGATCTGTCTCTGCAAGAAGAAGAAGAATTTCACCACTGCTGTGAGTACAAACGGTAGAGCACTTTGAGAAAGCTTTGGGGCAGTAGCTAAAACTCTAGACCAGTGTTTCTCAAACTTGGCGACTTTAAGTCCTGTGGACTTCAACTCCCAGAATTCCCCAGCCAGCTATGCTGGCTGGGGGATTCTGGGAGTTGAAGTCCACAGGACTTAAAGTCGCCAAGTTTGAGAAACACTGCTCTAGACCCAATAGCTGAACATTCTTTCCTCTTTCATTTTTCCAGGCAAATGAATGGCCCTCCTAACTCTGGGGACCTCTAAGCTGGATGGCAACATGTTGACGTTGGTATTCTTTTCAGCCTTTCATTTAGCAAGAGCAAAGCAAACATTAATCTTTGCCTGTCTCAGGGCTGACAAAGGGTTTAATAGACAGAGCTGCAGCCAGTCCCACTTTCTTTCTTGACCCAGTGGCTCTATTGCCAAGATGGGACGACATAAGACTTCAAAATAAGTATGATTTGGTCTCAGCAAATTCAGCCGCGAAGATGGAAGGACAGGCAGACCCATTGCTGATCACTGTGGCAACCATTGGATAAGAACAGAATATATATAGACAAAGCTTTTATTCGGGGAATGGGTTTAAGAAAGGGGTCAGCAGTGAGTAGACCTATAATACCTCCACACAGACAAGGATTCAATGTGCATGCTAATTATTCTTTCAGGGGGAGGGAAGCCCCTCTGTCCAGTGCAATCTTTATAGAGGTTTTTTTTCCCCAAGGGAGGAATAACCCTGCAACAGCCTTCCTATCATGAAGTGAGCCCAATTGGGCAATGGAATATTTGGAATGCTAGCTGGTGTATGCAACATACATCTATTCAAAAATGCAGCCATCCACAACCAAAGTCTGTACAAAGGATGAACCACATATGTTAGTAATTGATGCCTATCAAATTCTCTTTTCAACAGAGGAGCAAAAGAAGAGCAGGGTAGTGTCACAAAACTTATTTCTGCTAAGAAAACAGGAATTTATATGCCTTTTCTACCGAATCCCTCCCCAAGCCACTCCCCTGAAACTTATCTAATATGATCCAATTAAACAAATCAGCAGAAGCACTACCAAAAAACCCCAAAATGTCCAAATGCACAGAGTAACCACAAGACTTGGACGGCTTCAAGCACATGTATTTTTTATATGTTTTATATTTATATTTATATTTATATTTATATTATATTATTTATATTTATATTTATATTTATATTTATATTTATATTTATATTTATATTTATATTTATATTTATATTTATATTATATTCATATTCATATTCATATTCATATTCATATTCATATTCATATTATTTATATTTATATTTATATTATTTATATTTATATTTATATTATTTATATTTATATTTATATAAAATCAATATTTTTTAGAAGTAGGCAAGTTAGGTATTTTTTTTTTTAAAAAAAAGGCTTAATCTACAGTAACTTCATATTAAGGTCGCCACATATCAGAAAAACTAACAGGGAATGTCTACCTCAGTCACCCACATCATATGTATTGATAGTCAGAACAAAATAATACGTACCAGGAAAAAGAAATGGCTACCTGTAAACATCTTACTCTTTACGTATACACAGTAATACTAATGAAGTTCTTGTACAAGGCCTTCAGAATTTTTCATACAAATTTTCTTATTATTTTTTTCTAACTGCTTTTTTAAAAAAGTAGACCAGTATCATATCCACTAGTATGGGGAACGCAGACTGATGCAGGGGTGAAATTCCGCAGGTTCTGGAGAACCAGTAGCAGAAATTTTGAGTAGTTTGGAGAACCGGCAAATACCACCTCTGGCTGGCCCCAGAGTGGGGTGGGAATGGAGATTTTGCAGTATCCTTCACCTGCCACGCCCACCAAGCCACGCCCACAGAACCGAGAGTAAAAAGGTTTGAATTTCACCCCTGGACTGATGTATAATGTCCTTAAATTTACACTACAGGTAGTCCTCAACTTACAACAGTTTGTTTAGTGACTATTCAATGTTACAATGGCACTGAAAAGTGACATGATGGTTTTTCACACTTATGCCCATTGGAGCATCCCCATAGTCACATGATCAAAATTCAGCCATTTTGGCAACTGGTTCATAGTTATGTTTGCAGTGTCCTGGGGCCATGTGATCCCATTTTGTGACCTTCTGATAAGCAAAGTAAATGGGGAAGCCAGATTCACTTACTACCTTGTTACTAACTTAACAACTGCAGTGATTCACTCAACAACGGTGGCAAGAAAGGTTGTAAAATGGAGCAAAAGTCACTGAACAAATGTGTCTCTTAGCCACGTAAAATTTGGGTTCAATGATGGTCATAGGTTGCTGACTACCTATATAAGAACTTCAAAATTAATTTACATTAACATTTCTACAACCGATACCATCAAGGAGCACTAAAGACACCGAAGCAAATTAAGAAAGAAAACCTGCCAATATTTTAAAAGAAATAAATGGCTTGGTAGGAGCAAAATGTCCTAAATGCTTCCCTTAAAATGGCACAGAAGATAGCAATCCTCTTCTCTTTGTGAAGGAATTTTGTCTGAACACTCTAGATGGCCTTCGGTGGGCAGAAACGGACAAGTCTAAAACTATTCCATTTCTGCTGAGTTCTGAATCAGTAATAGTCACCCATTTCCTTAATCAACCAAAGAACAAACCCTTCATCAACCACATTATACCACTGCAATACCAGAGTCAGAATCTAAGTGGGGAATGTGCAAGCATTTATATTCCAGACAGCAATGGCGCCACAAAACATACCAAACACACCAACAGCTGCTAAGTCTACTGGGTGTGTATAATGCTTTAACTCAAGGGTGGCAACCAGAGCCTACGTAAGTTCTCTCCATGTTCATTTCTACAGCCTCTCGAACACCCACCCCCCCCCACCAGGATGGTACTACTGAAATTCAACAGTAAAATTATTTGTGGTAGCCTGATTTTTCACTTTTTTCAAAACATGATCAAGGACTGACACTGTTGTGCAAAATCCCACCCCCAAATTCACCCGTGTCCACTCAAGCGCCTTCATTGTGAAACTGCCTATGACTCAGAAGCTGAACAATTACTTTCCAAAGTTCAGCTCCTGACTGCCCAAAAGATCACACATTTATGCTTTAATTGCATACCAAACATGACTTTTGCATAAAAACAACTAAACAGTGTCATTACACAGGTGGGTGGTGCAAGCTGCTCCCAAAATTTGGAGTAGCAAGGGAATCATGGAAAAATAAGCGCCTTCTGGATAGTAGAAAGGGTGGAACTGAAGGAACAAAGACCCAGTTCATGGGAATGCAGTGCGCCTCCTCAAGTCCACTATGTTCAGGCAGAGACATCTGTCCCTGAGTGACAGCAGGATTTGTGGCACATAAATGGAGATTAAAACCTTCAGGACCATGCCTCGCCTTTCAATAGATTGGTTCTGCTAGATCAGAGCCTTAGTCGTGTTCAGAAAGACTGTGAAAAGCATTTCCTTTTAGAGTATGTTTTCTCCTCAAGTCTGATATCTGTTGTTTAAACCAACTAATCAATGTTTAGTGGAGTTTAGTGGGTGGAGTTATATTGCCCTTTGTGTTGGTTTTATCTAAGCTGTAGTAGAGAATTATAAGAAATTAAAAATATACCTGTGGTTAGGCCATCTGCTTAATTAAAATATCCAAATACTATGATTTTTTTGAGCAAAGCCACTAATAAATAGTTCATTTGGCTCTTCTACAGTCGCCTTCTTTAACCTCAATATTGATCATTCATATCTAATGTATTTAAATATTTTTCGGTTGTATTAAGTGTATAATAAAATAGTCTTACTGCAATAATTTTATAATAAAATAATATTATTTTATTAATATTTCCATGTTCTTTTTGCCGGTCTCTTTTGTTCTATTTTTTGGAAAACAAACACTTTTTATTCTGTTAGCACCCTAGTTTTTACTATTCAATATCTTTTTTGACACTACAAAAGACCTGAAAGATCAGTGAGTGTTTCTTTTCCAAAATCAGGAAGACTTTGTAAGTTTTCTTCTATAGAGATGCTTACACCCAATTCCATGAATCAACTCTAAACCCAGAATCTCTTTCTACACCTTTTGTACCAAATCATGATGTTGTGGTAGATAATTATTAGTTTAGAGAAAAAACAGCTTATATTTGACTCCAATGGACCAGGACTTAATTTTGCAAGGCATTAGCTCCTCAGCCCAAAATGCAACAGCAGTCAAAGGTAAAATAGGTCTCCACAACAATATTTCACATCTGGATGCAAACTGAACAGAAAAGCAGGATATTTAGTGCTCCTGCTTCAGGATTGCAGGTAGCTGACCTAGAACATCTTTGCCTACCCAGCATGGATGCTATCTGCAGGTTGCTTTTAGTTCTTTGATTTAATCCTTTGGTAATATTCTATAATCTTAGATAAAGCCATTGGTCCTACCTCTTCTGCACTACAGATGGATGCAAGGAATTTATTCAAGTCTGTGTTATTTTACTGTATTTCTTTAATGCACCATTAACTTTAACTCATCTAGAGATCCATTTGTCACATTAGTTGCTTAAAAGACTTCTGTAGCTCACCCTAATTGTTCCTCGGTCCTTGAACCTATTTAGTTTTGCATTCCCCAGTTCACTGCCTCCAACTAAATTTGCCAAGACATGAGCTCCGACTTTTGAAAGGCAGAGGGGAGGTTGTTAGTCTCTCACAATGTGGAGCTGCACTTATAGAGATGATAATGAATCACTTTGAGAATTTATATTAATTCACCTCTGTTGCAACATTCCAGGCATGGAATGTATTGGACTGGGAAGTATGTGATTAACAGGAATATACGGTAAGCACCAATTTTGGAACAGTCTATGAAGCTACCAGGACATGAGCAGGACATGTAGTGGAAAAACCTGAGAGAGGGGTAAAAGGAACCATTTATAACATTGAACAGACCTCTCTCAACGGAGAGGGAAGGATAAGACATCATCTTTTTCCTGTCTACAACCCAGTCCTTTCAGCAGTTCCAAGAAGATTCCACTCCCGTATGCACTCATCCACAGGTGACCCTGTGGGTACAGAGAACCCCCAAAGAGTCTCAATGGCTGTCAGAAAGAGTGCTAATGACCAGATGACTGCAAAGAAAAATGATCCTTCCATTCCCTTCCATACTGTCAGAACCAATCCTTCCATCGGCCCACCGTCCTGCCAGAACCTATGAAGCTTCTTAGATGAGAAGTGAAACACCTTCCTCAAGAAAAAAACAGCTGCCTTTTGAAAAAAGCACCTTTGAGACAACTAAGACCTGGATGACTGAGAATCTCCACAGGTATCCCACACCCTACTTTCTTTGACTGTGTGAAGCTGTCAAATACAGCTGTAACTGAACTGGAATTGGTCCATAGAGGAAAGGCTCCCAATCTATCTTTACAGCAGTTGAAGATTCAATCTGTAGCCTGGTTCTTATATCCAAGTGCCAAAGGTCTCAGGCAGCATATCTGGGCAACTGCTAGAGATTGGTCCTACTCATAGTCTAATTATATGAGGTAGAGAAGAAATATATGGAGAAATATACCATCTTCATAAAAAGGAAATCTGGCTTCTTTGGCGAAAGGACTGGCCACTAGGCAGAATACATCTCACAACAGACAATTTACAGTGAAATGAATGTGAGTGAATGGAGTGGAGGAGAGCTAACTCCCTCCCATGGCAGTATAATAAGTAGTGTAAGACAGAAAAAAATTAATTTAGAATCTTGTCCTAATAATGAAAGGGTGGGAGAGACTATCATGCAACCAGTCAGTTTTCTGTATTCAACTAATCAGTGATGCCAGGACTGATCACAAATGTTCAGAGCAGTTGGAAAAAGTTATCTGGTCAGAACCTGGTTTCATAGCTTACTTGTGTCTCGCTGTGGACATAGCACAAATCTTGCTCATCCCACAAGTACAGACAAAAATGCCTCTCCCATCTATTTTTCCACCAGCTGTAGTTAACAGTCATACTGTTGTGTTCCATGAAGGTTATTATGATTGTAATAGCATTTGATCCAGTATCAGTGTCTCTCCTTTACTGTTGCCAAAGTGTAAGGTGCAAATAAATAACGGAATGAAGCAAGCCCTGGTCTCTATACGGGCTTAGGTTGCATTCAATCTGAAAGTCTTTAAAGCTGTCTTCTGCAATCCAGGGCTTCCAATTCCAAGCCAGCCTGAATATGAATAAATCCATACACATACACACACAGTCACACACGCTGTAATATGGAAACAAAATCTGCTCTGGTGACATTTCAAAGAATCATTTACTGCAACAGGGACTGGTCAAATGGTGCACTTCAGCTGAACAGGCCAGATTGAGGGATGCTCTGTTCAGATCAAATCTCTGAGAAACTATTATTTACATTTTATTTATTCCTTTTACTACTATCTCAGAAATCACTAATTAATATTCTCAGCTTTTGCACCGAAATGTGCATCGAAAAGTATCTTTGGTGCACTTTGACTCCCCAAAATCTTTGGCTCCACGAAATATTCCTTTCACATTTTCCCTTTCATCGGCTTTTTCTGCCTCTATCAGGTTTCTGTCTCCTCCCTTGAAGCCCTCCTGCTTGCATGCTAAGCTTTCATGCAGCTCTTTTCTTTCATCCGCTCGCCCAGGGCCAGCCTATTCCACATGCAGCCGGCTGCACCACATACTGTAGCAGAAGGCTTCTCCTAATGCAACAGGGATGGTGTGATTCACCTGCCATCTCCTCCCAGCTCCTCTCCTGATCCAATAGCTACTTCCCTTCTTCACATGAGCTCACTAACAGGAGCAAACGGGATTCCCAGCTAAAGAGGCTGATGGTTTTCCCAGGGTGTTTCCTCCTTGTCAGCAAAGACAGCTGCACACCTACGCCTGGTTCCTCTACCCGTGAGACTGCAACTGCTTCACTGGCAGGATCACGTTGCCAAGAGGCATTCAGGTCTTGGCAAACCGCTTAGTCCAGATACTAAAGACAGGGGAGGAAAGGGGGGGGGAGAGGAAGCACCGCCCACACCTCCATCAGTCTCCAGACCTTTAGTTGCAGCTCCTGACATGGTTTTCACAATATCACACAAATAGTTGTTACTGGTTTTTTTAGCCTGGTATTTTGTTTTGGTTTTCCCAGCTGACAGCCCGTTTTTCTTCTACTCGACGGTTTCCATGCAGAGTCCTCAACATTGGGACATGGATCTAGTTATGAATCAACAATAATTCTAGGGGGAAAACCCTACCTATAACTCAAACTAACCCACTGAAACAAGTCCCCCCCCCCTAATTTCTACAAAGTTTCTACAAAGGGAGAAGTAAGATTAGGACCTTCAATGATATGCCTTCAGGATAGTACCATCTGGATCTGTTGTTCTTCTAGAAGAAGCTTTTAATAGTCTTTATTGTTAGCCTCTCTAGTAAACTATTTGTTGCTTCTGCCTTTCAGCCAAATGATTACAGTTTCAGCAGTATGTGTATGTAAATTTTACTCCAGATCAGCTAATAAATTAAAAATGGGAGCACAAAGCTTTTCATTCACATTTATGCAACATTCCAGGAGTCTCTATTCAAACTGCAAGTTTGACTGGCTACTTCAATTTTTACAAAATCACACCACATTACATAATGCTTCATGTTATTTATCAAGTTGGGTTTTTTCAAGCTCCCCTCCTGGCATATGTAGTATACACACAGCTGTATTTTGTCTCAAGGCACAAGACACACACACACACACACACAGAGCCCAATTCTATCCAGATTTATTCAGCAGTAAGTTCCAAAAACATTGGTTCCAGCCACTCTTCTTTCCACACTGGCCTTTCACATATTTGTGTGTTTTGCTCTTTGCAAGGGAAGTATATGAGTATATGGTTGCTCACACACCTTTACCAGGCATTAGAGAACACCGGCATCTTCACTGCAGAACAAGGTTTTCTTAACGTATGCAAGCTACAGGGTTTGCCCAAACCGAAAGGCAAATTGGCAGAAAACTATTTGTCTTTTCCTCCCAAGGAAGCCCATCTAATTAAGCTTCCGCTCCGTTTTTGGCAATGGCAATAGAATTTGGAAGCTTGTAGTACAAGTATATCGGCTGCACCTTATTCCACCTCCAAATCCTTTTCTAGAATTGGCAAATTCCAATATGCCCATAAATCTCCCTCTATCCTGTCCCATCTGGTTTCCCTCGCTGCCTAACAAGAGTAATCCCAAATGCCAACCTTTAATATAGTGGGGGCTGTGCAATCGCAATGAAACTTAATCCCAGCGGACTTCTGTCTCGTTTAAAGCACACACACACACACACACACACAAATCTCCAAATGAAAATACGCCCTTCCTTTGGTCGCCGATCAGAAGGGACACGACAAGGGAGATGGCTCCGGATCGGAAAGGACAACATCGCAGCAAGGGGGTCGGGGGTGGCGCCGGGAAGATGCTGGGTCAAACTCACCCGTGTCTTGGCGAAACTGGTGCATGGACTGGAGATCGATGATATACGGCGACAGCCTATTGTCCACCTGGCCCAGAACGACGCTGCCCCCAACTCTCGGCCCGGCTCGGATCACCGCCTCGATGTGGTGGCTTACGGCCGGACTGTAGGGTCTCCATCGACCGTGCTCGTTCAGCCATTCCCAAACCACCACGGCGGAAGCCAGCAGCATGATTTTTTCGCCTTCGCTCTTTAGCGGTCTCTTCCCGGAGAGGCTCCGAATCCCAGGCACTTCCAGCAGCCTCTTCGTCCGATCAACGTCCGATAGATCTCATCTGCCCCCTTTAAACTCTGCAACGTCACGCCTACGGGCTGGCGGGCTGGCTGGCTGGCTGCTCGCTCGCTCCTTGGACCAGTTCCAAATTTTCTTCTTTTGAATTGTTTCTTTCTCTCACCCGCTTTTGCGCGGCTAGGATTTTGGAGCTTGTCGGGTTAAAAGAGAGAGATACTCAAGTCTTTGGGGCACTGTTTCATGGAAAGAAGGCTTAAAATCTTTGCAAAGCTTTCCTCTTTCCAAGCAAAATCAGTAGTCTGGCTTCATCGCCTGGGAAATGCGTTGCGTTTTAAAAAAGAATTACCAAGAAAACCCTTCCAGTCAGCAAGCTGGAAAAGCAGGTTCCATCATCTGCTCCGTAAGGTGTCTCGGAAGGGAAATATGCCTATTGGTACGACAGAAGGTGACTCAGTTACACCAGTTGCATCTTCTCCTTACACTGCTTCTTCCTTCCCTTCTCTGCCTTTGCGCGAGGGGGTCTTTTGGACAAACCCTGCCAGGAATGTCATGCTCCGATTTCTTGGGTTCGGTCCTCCACCCCACCCCACCCGCTTCCCTGGGTAGCAGATGCAGCAATCGCTCCGGCCGGCTCCACCTCCCTGTTGCTTTTATGCCGCCTTCTTTCTATACACCGACCCTGCGTGAGTGGGGCTTTCTCGGCACAGCGGGGGAAATGCAAATCTCCACCCCGCGCATTGCCCCTTGCCCTCAGCCCAGAAACAATAACCCATTGCACGCAGCCCCCAGCGCCAGGCTCCTGCCTCTCGTAACCTCGCCCGCCGCCGCTACAACTTCCCTGCCTTTGCAAGGATTGTGGGAAGAGGAGCCGTAGCAGGAGATGCCCCACGTCTTTGCGCTCCTTCCTTTCGCTCCGCCCACCATTACCTCATGCTCGGCCCTCCGCCCCTAAACCCTCCCCCTCTGCTCAGCATCACGAGCGCCCTCTGCTGACTCAGATAAAGCCAACATCAAGTGCGGGCGGGACTGGACCAACACATCCCGAGGCGGGGGTGCCCGATCGATTGGCACCCTGCGGGGTGAGACGTGGAGAAGGCGAGGCAAGCGCAGGGCACGATCGCTGGCCAAAGGCCCGCCTCTGTATGGGATCAGGCCCGGCCATTGCTTTTCACGCGTGCTGCTTGATGTAGTGCAGCCTTCTTCTACTGCAGCCTGCACTACCCTCCAGCGCTGGCAGAAGCGACAAATTGGGCGCTGGTGGTGGGGCATTGGATATATAAGGCATTGGATGTGAGAGTCGCCCCATCACAGCTGGGGCCAAACTTGGTGGCGGGGATCAAGTATTTCTAGCGCCCGCCTTGGCCTTATGAAAGACATACGTGTTTGGGTTTTTTTTTTAACGCAGTAATGCAGTTCTGCATTTTTGTTCACCATTGTGCTGCTTCGAAAAATGCAGTTTATACAAACTTTTTGTAAACTGGTACTGCTTTGGCCCTGCATCCATCAAAGATGCTAATAGTTCCAGCAGACTTATTTATTTATTATTTATTTATCAAACTTAAATGAGATAACAGATATAAACATGTACATGAACACAGGAAATGAGTACAAATAAATGGGGACAGTAGGACAGAGACGGTAGGCAGGATGGTGTGCTTGTGCACACCCCCTTTACGGACCTCTTAGGAATGGGGTGAGGTCCACAGTAGACAGTTTAAGGTTGAAGCTATGGGGGTTTGAGGAAGTAGCAACAGAGTCAAGTAGAGCATTCAAGGCATTGACCACTCTATTGCTGAAGTTGTATTTTCTGCAATTGAGTTTGGAGCAGTTTACCTTGAGTTTGTATCTATTGTTTGCCCATGTATTGTGGTTGAATGTGAAGCAGTTGTTGACAGGTAGCAAACAATTTTGTGCTTAGGTCAGACCGTAGGCGGCATAGTTCAAGGTTGTCCAAGCCCCAAATTTCAAGTCTGGTGGCATAAGGTATTCTGTTGTGAGGAGTGGAGTACTCATGAAATACGTCTGGCCCTGTTGAATTTTATTGATGTATTTGAACAAGTTAGAATTATTTTAAACAGCTACTGTACTTTCAGGTTCTTAATTATTATACAGAGTCAGCTAGTTGTTGAAACTGGATTTTGGCATTTTTGTCTATTGAATCTATGATATGAGGCAACCATGTGAAGTGAGAAGTAATACATTATAGAAAAGGAGTAGAAAACTGTTTTCTCATCATAGCCATAATCTTGTGTCTGAAAAAATGGATAACATTGTAAATACTATCATATTTTTAAACACATTTTTGCAATATTCCAATGCCATGTGTTCAGAGCCAAAGCACATGGTTTATAGATCTGGACATCAGTGAAGATTGCATCTACAGAAACTGTAATAGCAATAGTTTCAATGCATGAAATACTAATTCTTATGTAAGGGGATAGCTTACATAAGTTTAATTTATTAAACTTAAAATCATAAGACTAGAAAGGCTCTTGGAGGTCTTCTAGTTCAACCTCCAGCCCGAGGCAGAAGTCCTTATTTTATCCTAGACAAATGGTTGTCTGTTTTTTTTGTTGAAAATCACTAGCAATGGATCTCCCACCACTCTGGAAGGCAAGCTGTTCCATCGATTAACTGTTATCATTGTCAGGAAGTTTCTCCTTGGTTCCAGGTTGGATCTCTCTTTGACTAATTTCTACCTGTTGCTTCTTGTTCTGCTATCAGGTACTTTGGATAATAAATTGACCCATCCCTTCTTCCCTGTGACAGCCCTTCAAATTTTTGGAAGATGGGTATCATGTCACCTTAAGCCTTCTCTTCGCATACCTAGTTCCCTTAGCCATTCATTGTACAATTTAGCCTCTGATAAGACCCCCTTATCAGCTTTGTATGCAGCCCACCTCACAGTGACTCAGAGATAGGGTGACTATATCCCTGACTCCACAACGTCCACATCAGTGACCATATCAGTAACTGCCAAAGATATTTTTCTGAAACCTAAAGGGGCACCTTTGATGTGGATCAATAATCAGTGCATTGATCAGTCTCTCTGTTGTGCAAGACATTCTTCCCTATCTTGCTGTACAGTAATAGATTCCAATTTTCCACAGGTAAAACTGCAAAAATCTATTGCTCATTCAATTGTATTGCTGTTGCTGACTAAAAAGACAAAAATACTCAAAATATACCTGTATATGGTTCATAGATTATAGAAAGATTTTTTGACTGTGTCAACCATATCAAGCAGTACAATGTGCTTAGGAGAATGGGAACTCTAGAATCATCTCTTTGCCCTCATGCCAAACTTACAGATTGGGAAGCCACGGCCCATGATGAAATCAGCCAAGGGATTAGACAAGGCTGTATGCTTTCTCCTTATTCATTCAGCCCATGCTAAATATACATTTATGGAAACTGGATTAGAGCAAGATGAATGTGGTTTTAAATTGGAGGAAGAAACATTAATAACCTGAACTCTGCTGATGAGACTACTTTGATAGTTGAAAATGCAAATAATCTGCTAGCTCTAGTAATAAAAGTCAAGGAACACAGTGAAAAAAAATAGGACTAAGATTAAATATGTAGTAGATAAAACTAAGAGTAACAAGTGCAAGCATCCAGGGATTCAGACTTCCCAAGGAATGAGAGTTTCTACTTGAGGTGCAAATGACCACGGTTGATAAAACTAAGGGTAACAAGTGCAAGCATCCAGGGATTCAGACTTCCCAAGCAATGAGAGTTTCTACTTGAGGTGCAAATGACCACGGTTGAAACTACCACACTACATTATGTAAAGGGCTAGTTATCTGGAGGAAGGTGAAAAGAAAGAGCAGGAAAAGCTGACTAGGAGCAAGGTAGATGGGCTCAATTACAGTTGCAACAGGTGCACTGTTGGAAGACCTGAAGGACCAAGTTGGACACTGATCATCCTGGATAAAATCTATATGGTCATTGAGAGTTGACACCAAGTTGATGGCACATAATCAGTCAATCAGTAGAAGTTAAACTCACTCTGCATACCAAAGAAGCAATAATTAGTATCATCCAAATGCTAAAAAGGGCCTTCTCAAAATAGAACCTATAAGAGCATCTATGAACATAGGGACAAAATGAGAAATTCATCACCAATGAATGAATATAAATGTATATTTAGAAATTATTATTGATATATATGTTTGCCACAGTTCTTTACAGCAAGATTGTGAGCAGTATTGTATATTATTCAACTGGCTGATCTGAAGGCTTGGGCTACTTCAATAACCCGGAGCAGTGCTCCTTCTGTTCTTTTCTTTTTCAAATCAGAATTGGAGTCTCGGAAACCTTCAGTCAAGCACCAGTTGGCAGCTCCTAGGCCACAAGTTGCATCTACAGTAACCCCAGCCCTCAGGCCACTGAGATTTAGAAGCAAAATAGCTATTTTAGTAGCATTGTTTTAAGTCTTCTTTTTTAAAAAAATAGATTTGAAAATATCTATTAAGTCCCATACTTTAAAGCCATCCCGGGTTTTTTAAAAAAATATTATCGCCCCAAATGCTTTCTTTTTTTAAAAAAAATTCTCTTCCAAAATGGATAAAGGAGCCCAAAGGCCATCTGTTCTCATTCATGAGATGTTGCCATGTTTAGTGGCCATCCTTACTGTAACCCATGGAAGCAGAAAAAAAGACTACCTACCCCTCCCCCAAAAAAATTAATTGTCCATTCCTGTGCAAAGGATGACTGATGAAGTTTCATGATTGCTCCAATTTCCTTGGTTCCAGAGACTGTGCAGCTCTGACCATTGCATGTTGATCAGCCCATAATGGTTTGATAAACAGAGCCTTTGACTGCAGATCAACAGCCTCAAACCCTGCAGCCATATCATTAATCCAAAACATCACTTAGGGGTGATTTTCCTGTGGTGTATTTTATATGGAGGCTATGCCAATATATTTTGAAGTGTCTGGGCATAAAATGCTTATCCTTGATTCATTACAGCTACCAAAATTGCATTCTCATCATCAGATATTCCCCCAAGCCACATGTAAAAAATTAGGACGTAAAAATAGGGCTGCAGGCTGGGGAGTTTGATTTCATTAAACAACTATGTTTATGATATACCCAGATGATACAGATCTTAGACACACACTCAGTGAGCCTCTTGCATCACTCAGCTAATATTAGATATATTGCAGTAGAAATGATACTGTTGGAGGACCTGTTTTGCCTGTGTCTTCACTGCTCTCACTATGGCCTCTTTGGTTTTTTTCTGGAAATACTTAACCTAATTGGAAAGGGATGGTCAGCATTATTTTCTGTTCTGTTTTGCTTAAAGCATGGAAGGGATATTGTTGTTTGACTGTAACGTGCAGTTTTTATAAAGACCAGGTTTGGTGAGAAATTTATGTCCTGGGATTTTATTATCACAATGGGGAAAAAGCCTTCTTTATGGTCTCTCAGGAGCTAGGGGAGAGAAGGGGGGTATTGGTTTTTCAAAAGCAGTATGTTGCCCCTGGTTGGAAAAATGTACCCAGTGAAGCATGACTTACTATTGTTAAATATACAGATGTTCTTGTGATATACTGCTGCATCTTTATTTATTGTATGGTTTACAGTAGGAATTGAGAATCTTTATTCAGGGTCACAAACATCACTCACCTCCCTTTCTCTCACCACCAGACTCTTCCCCGACTCTTACTGAAATTGGGACCATTGTTTTATTTTTAACATTAGATTTTTTTTTACCCTGTCTTATTATTTTTATAAATAACACAAGCTGGCGAACATACTTAATGCAGATGGTCCTCGACTTACAACGATTCATTAGGCAACCGTCCAAAGTTACAATAGCACTGAAAAAATGACTTGCAATCATTCCTTGAATTAATGACCTTCACAGCATCTTCACAATCACACGATCAAAATTCAGGCACTTGGCAATCTGCATGTATTTATGACAACTGCAGCATCCTGGCCTGGCTGCCATTTGCAGTCCTCCCAGCCAGCTTCCAATAAGCAAAGTCAATGGGGAAAACTAGATTTGCTTAATGGCCACCTGATTCAATTAACAATTTAAAAATCATGGCAAAAAGGCTGTAAAATTCAGCGTGACATTTAACAACCACCTTGCTTAGCAACGGAAAATCTGGTCCCCAATTATGGTTGTATGTCAAGGACTACCTGTACTCCTTCCTCCTCCTATTTTCCCCATAAGATCAACCTGTGAGGTGAGTTGGGGTGAAAGAGAGTGACTGGCCCACAGTCACCCATCTGGCTTTCAGGACTAAGTCAAGACTAAAACAGTCTGCTGGTTTCTAGCCTGGTGCCTTAACCAGATAACCACGTTAATTCCTACCATTCTGAGGCATCAACCATTAAAACTGTGGCAGAAGCCCTAAAGTACAGTAATCTTAATATAGGCATTTTTAAAAGTCACAGAATTCCTTTTTGTATTATCTCTTCTTGAACCCCAACCCAGATTATAAAAAGAGAAAAACTTTGGCCCTGGCAATATCTATAACAGATGTTTTCTCTAACATACACGATATAACCACATGCAATTGTCATCAATGGCAATGATTCCAAGTTCCCAAGAAATGAGAATGAAGCTTCCCAGTTCCTAGAAACGTACCTCCTTGCTTGGCCTGGTCTAATCTTCCTCCACTTAGAATTAGGAGAGATGTAGTCCTGACCTATCATATCCGGAAACACCAATTTGGGTGAGGTAGGCCTACAGTCTACAAGTGTGGAAAACGATTTGAGTTATGGAAGCTGGTATTGTAAATCACAGATTTAATATACCATATTTTTCAGAGTATAAGATACACCTTTTTCCCTCAAAAAAAGGGGTGAAAATCTGGGTGCGTCTTATACACTGAATACAGCACTTTTGGCCTTTCGAAACCCCACCCCCTTTGCAAAAATGGCCGTGCATAGCCTTTAGGAGGCTTCCAGAGTGCTTCTGGGGGCTGGAGAGGGCAAAAATGAGCAAAAAAGGGACTGCTTCGTTTTTGCCCCCCCCCCCCAACCCCGGGAGCACTGTACAAGTGTCCTGAAGGCTATGCATGCCTCTTTTCTTGACAAAAAAACGGGCCCATTTTTGTGAAAAACAGGCCGTTTTGGAGAGGTCTGCAGAGTGCAAAAACTTTTTTTTTTTATTTGCCTCTTCAAAATCTTGGTGCGTTTTATACTCCGAAAAATACGGGTATAAGAAAATCACGTACAAAAGAAACTTCATCCTTGAAGAGGCTCTTCAAAATCTCTGCCATATAAAGATGCTATTATCATTTCTTACTGCTCTCATGATGTATGAGTTAGATGGAATCTCAGTAAGAAACTGCAGTGGCCTATTTAAAAACTGGATTTGACAGTGGTAACTGAGAGGATTTGTACAGTCTGGATATAATTGCATGTGGGGGTCTTCAAAACACAGCCATAATGATATACGCCATCAATAAAAAACAAATCTTGCAATTTGCTTTCACGAAGAGAAGTAAGAAGGGCATCTTCAGAGATGGAGACATGAAAAAAGAAAGATGCCCATGAGTCAAGATAGACTCCTTGTGAAATTGGCAGAAGCATAGTAGAGTTATTGTTAATTCAAGTAATAGCTGGCTCCTGAAATGCTTAAGGCCTACAAGCAAAGCAAAGAACTGCTACTAATGTAAGAAGATGAATACTACAAGTTGCCTCTAAGGCTTGATGCTTAAATGTGTGGTTTTTAGAAAAAAAATCCAGGCACATAATCAGTAATTTCAGAAAATAGTAGGGTGTTTTAGTATGACAGTTTACATATCATTTTTTTTTAATGCAGACATTTTCAGAAGCATAATAAAAAGGAACAGGACTGGTTACTTGCCATATCAGCTGTGAAGCAGAGAGCCCAAAGGGTTCTCTGTGGTAGAAAGTTTTGCTGAGCATGTTTACTTCCGCTTATGTGATTGTCAACTTTTTTTTCCAGATAAGAAACATTGGTTTGGCGATAGAACGTAGGTACCAGGCTCTAAACAGTAATGTGACGTATACAAAAGGGGTTAGAGGAAGTGCTCTTTAAAAAGGGGGGGGGAATCTAAGAAGAAGGATTGAGCAATGCTGCGTTTTTGAAAATATATAATATGTGCAACCCCTGAAATACAGTTTATAGAGCTTAATGGCAGGGCATGGAGTAAACTCAGAAGCCTTTTGGGGCTATAAAACTAATGTTACTAAAGATACAGTACTTACTGATGTTTTGCCTATCTCAACACGAGACAATGGCATTTTGCCTCCCCTCCCCACACACCCAAAATGAGAATTTTTAGCACAGGGGTTCCCGATCTTGGCAATTTTAAGACATGTAGATTTCAACTTCCGGAATTCCCCAGGCAGCTTGGGTAGGAGTTGAAGTCCATACCTCTTAAAGTTGCCAAATTGGGAAGCCCTGCTCAGGAAGATGGTCTTCTAATTCAGCTTCCAGTCAACAGAGAAATCAAGGGATATAGAAGCATGGGTAAGGGTGAAGGAAGCAGAGTTCTTTGTTCCCCAAGGTAAACCTTTCAAAAGCCCATGTTAAAAAAAAAAAGCTTAGCACCAAGCCTTCTCAGGCTGCAACAGTGAGGTAGTAGTCATGAACAGTCTTCTTCCTTTCCACCATTAGCTGGGGAGGGGCTCTTCTCCCCATTTAGAATACAGCCTAACATAGACATGTTTGAATTTACCTGCCCCTCAGAAGACCCCCCAGCCACCCACTCCTTGGCTGCCTGAAAGCCTTATCTTTCCAGGTCTATCAGATCTGGGTTGTACAAATCCAGCCCACCATGAGATTGCATCAAGAAGGGACAAAAGAGCAGGCCAAGAGATTGAGTGGCCCTGATCTGGCAGATTTATTCTCTCCCGAGGCAAGGAAAGAGAAGAGGAAGGAAGCAGCCAGCAGGCAACAATCAACAGAAAAGTCACCATGGATCACTTTTGGAACCTGCTTGGGGAGGGGGTGCTACTCTTCCACTGTGGTTCTTGTTGGGAACCTGCAATTCTCAACATAGTAGCAGAGTTAGAGAAATTGGTTGTTGCTCTCTAGAGGTCACCAAGATTTTTCCGGTCCAAGCCATATAGCCCAAGCCATTATGTTTGGTCAAGGTGCGGGCAACAAAGGAGAACCTTGCTGAGGCTCCATGTGGTTGTAGATCCTAAGGCAGATGCTTCCCCAGCCTTTACAGTAGCTAATCCTTCTCATTTATTAGCAATATGTTACATTGCTCATTTTCAGGGGAGAGATGCCAAGCTATCCTAATGTACTTCCCAGCAATTTTGAGGCTGAAACTGCTTTACAATAGTCACTCTGATAAATGATTTAGCTAGGAGAAAGATGAGAGGAACGCTCCTGCACCGATTCCCGAGCTCTCTCGGTACCATTTGTGATGATATTCTGCTCCTTGCCAGATTGACTTAATGGGTGGAGGGAGGCTTATTGGGATGATTCACTGGTACCTGGCTGGCAGATCCCAGAAAGGAAAAGAGCAGCACTGTTTCTCATTTTTAAGGTATGAATTCCATGAGGTTCTGCAGATTTACTTTGTGCTTTCATTGCTATTAGCAGTGCTATAGTTAATAGCTAATTAGCTTGTTAGCTAATCAACTTAAGATTCTTTTCAGACTAACCATAGATGTTGATTCACCCGTGGAATGATATTCAAACAGAAATCTATTTCCATCCTTCATACATCTCTTAAAATATTAGAGATTCTAAACATTTTCTTTTCACAGAAAAAAAAATTAATATTAGTGTGACAGTATAAACATATGCAGAAGTTCTCTGTCTGTGCAAATCATCTTGGGTCTACTTCCAGTGAGCATATTGAATTTCCAAGAGAGCCGGAGGCAATTTCAATTGGAGATTCTAGTTTAGGATGAGAGTGATTCCTCTTGATTTGATCTGATTCAAGAATGAAGATTCATTTTGAAAGAACCATCTGCCGACTTTAACGGGGGTATATACACTTCTCGGTGGCAATAATTTGGACCGTCACAGGAAAGAGAGTTTTCTGTACCTTTTGGCTTTCTGAGGTGATGGGATTGATGGAGAAATATAAATAGTATGTGAAGCTGCTTCAGTTTTTGGCAAGGTGTAAGTGGACCTGCAAGAGTAGGTCCAAAAGTGAAGGAAGCAACTACGATTGCGCAATAAGATTCCTGCCCTACCCCGAAGGGTGCTGATTGCAAGTTCACGATTATCAGTTCGACTTCCTTGAACACTACACTTCTATGGATCACCTCTAGTTTTGGATGAAGGTAACAGGGAGGGTAAACCCTTTAAAGCAGGGGTCCCCAACCCATGGACCATGGCCCACTACCCATTCGTGGCTTATTTGGAACTGGGCCATGTGACTGGCGGGCTGTCACGCACAGGCATAGCTGGACGTACACAAACAGCAAGCTTGCACATGTGCATGCAGCTCAACTTGCACAAGTTGAGCCAAGTGCACATCTGTATGCGAGCCAACTTGCTGCTTGTGCAGCCCAGTTCCCTTCCCCTCCAAACCAGGCTGCAAAGGTTGGGGATCACTGCTTTAAAGAACATTAATCATGCCAATTTCAGGCAGTTAGCCTCACACATTTAACACATTTTTTATTTCCATGTACTTCTTTTTAGAGCAGGGAACGGGCGAGAAAAGGGTAAAAACACCGGTATACAAATTCTTTAACATGTAAGAAAAACCCAGTATTTGATCCAGGATAATATCCTAGTCTATCTTTAAAATGGGAGTTGTCAATTTTTTTTCAAAATAACCTAATATTTTTACTCGTTTTTCTGTGGTGCCACAGGTTTGGGCTTCACTGCCTTTAATTTCCCGGTTTTCTGGGGTGCCAGGTACAAAATGGGACACAGGGTGAGAGACAGAGTAGGAGGCTGGCTTACAACAACAAATGGGGTTCACTCCTCTTTGCACTGTACACAATAAACAAATTGCAATTTCCCACCTTGCGTGATAATTGGCTACTTCCCACCAGGAGAAAAACAAGTCCGGCATGTGACATGTAACTAATTAGATGGCTATACATTTATCAAGTATAGTCTTCCAACTCTAGCTAGCCATATAAAGTGGCTTATTCAAAGCTACCATGCAGTATTTGAGCAAAAACTGAGAACACTAGGTGTCACTAGATCTAGAGTGAGCTTCTCTTATCTCCCTGCTGCAAACACCCATAGCTGCTCAGTTTTGGTAAGGCTGAGTTGGAAACAAAATTGTGACAGCTTCACTTACAATACGATACAATATAATACAATACAATACAATACAATAGTAGAGTTGGAAGGGACCTTGGAGGTCTTCTAGTCCAACCCCCTGCCTAGGCAGGAAACCCTATACACTATACTTGGCTGGCCTTTGGACAAGAGCATAGTAATGATACTGAGCCCAATTGCCATATGACCTCACCCAGTGGAGTTTCATATAGATGTTGAAAAAGCGGCAGCAACAATAGGGCAGTGGTGACAACCCTTTTTCTTACGGCATGCCACAATTGTGTACGTGCACGCTATCACACACACACACGTGTGTCCACACCAATTCAATCCTCCCCACCCACCTGTCCATATGTGTATGACCCCCACCCCGAGCATGTGCACATGTTCCCTCCGGGACTCCGGAGGCTTTCCTGAAACCTGGGGACGGTGAAAACAGGAGGGGAACAGACAAGTAACATAAATGAGCAAGAAGTTAACAAGGTAGAAAAAGTAATGGAAAACAAAACTCAATGGGGCAATACTAGTGAGATTTATATAGAGGCACAAAGAGAGTAGAGAGGAAAAAAGGGAGATGGTATCTGAAAAAGAATTTAGCCCAAAATAAAGAAATAATGGGAGATGGAAAAGAAAAACTTGGGGGAGAAATATCCAATCTATCGAAAAGCGCTAGAAAAAATTCAGAAGAAAAGATATAAGATATATAAAAAGAAGAAAAAGAGAAAAGAAAATTTAGGACTAGATTAGTAGAATGATGATTTAGTACAATGAAATGAAATATTATAAACAAGGTAATAGTATGTTTTAATTAGGTGTGTGAGCTATACTAATACTTCTAAATGTGTAAAGTAATTATGTTAAATGCTGACTATATAAAAATTGAATTTGAAGATATATGTTGCTAATAGAAAAGATGGAAAAGAAATGATAAGTTGATTTATTTCTAAAGAAAAGAAAAAATGATGTTTATATATGTAAAAAATTAGAAATTGGAAAATATAAGAAAAGTAATATGGCTAAAATTGGAAATAATGTAGAATGAATTATGTGTTTGTGGAAATGTTCACAGAAGAATTTTTTATTATGTAACAAAAATAAAATAAAATAAACTTTTTTTTTAAAAAGCTGCAGAGAAGGAAGAATCATGAGGATGAATGACCATCTCCAACTCAGTTCTGCTACTCCATCAAAAACATCTGATAATCTATGACAAAGACTTCCTGAGGGTACAAGAGTTGCCAAGAATTCTCACGTATCCATCAAAGGCAGCACATTCGTGATAGCGATTTACCAATAATAGTTTGGGAATTTTCACTGTAGTGTTTTCCCTCAGCACCAATTCTTGAAAGCTTTTTGCATCATCAATTCAAGTTTATATTACTCGCTGTTCAAATTTTATACAGGAAGGTTTGCATTCAATAATGTTAAATTGTCGTCTTTGATTTTTCTAAACCCAAATGCTTGCCCAAACTATACTTTGATAGATCTTGTTGCCACCAGCTAGTATTTGCAGCAAATTACAAAACACACAATGCCGTCTCATTGGTTTCCTGGTTTAAAGTTTCTTATGAATATTAAGTTGCAAGAAACAGAAATGGAAACAATGCAATGGCTTGAGGAATCCAAAATCATTTATTGATTACATACCATGATAGAATAAGGAAATAATAAGTCGTAAATATTAAATATAAGATCAAAGTCAGGAAATTACAGTTAGACACGTAGCATGGGCCTAAGCAACTTGGAAACTATTAGAGAACCACACAATCCCTCTAGAATAGATGCTGATTGCAGATCCCATAATCAAAATGATGTCAACATAGTTGGGAACTGCAATTCAACATTTAGACTACAGTGTTCTCACCGAAGAACTATTAAATTTAAACTATACAAGACAGTAAAGTTGTGACTTTTAGTAATCTAACCCACCCACCCCTTCACTTAGCAATTTGGCTAATCAGATTTATCAATCGTTTTGAAATAAGCCAGCAAAATACTTTAGTGTATAGAATAAGCAGTTTGTCAACTGAGGGTGGCATATGGCTCCATTTCTGAGATATCTGAAGTCATTCAAGATTGGGCTGATTAAATTTTGAAGCAAAACTTCCTGAGAGCAGTTAACAACCTATCCTGCAATAAAACTCGTTGCCCTTACAGGTGAAATTTATCCCAACTGGAAAAGTTGCCAATCACTGGTGTAGATTGGTATTTAGATCATGCTTTGACCAGAATAACCTGTAAAAGTCCTTTTCCAATCCCCGTGTCAGGAACACATATGATTTACCCACTTTCACTTTCCAGATTCCAAACTGTCACAGCTTATTTCTATTTTTTCCTGAAGGTTTTAGGCAGCCTTACTGGTAACTTTGGGTCTTTTCCTAATTGCACCTAATTATGGCACCATGTCCTGGCATCATCATCATCTTTTTTCTTGAAATAGCCTTCTTCTCAGTCTCAGTCGCTTACTCACAAGTAGGGTAATGTTGAAGTCATCCTTAGCTGCATTTCTTCCCTTATTCAAACACCATCAAAGTGCAGCTTCAACACTGTAAAATCTAAGACTGTTACCTTGAAGAGAAGGCAAGCAACTGATTCTGACTGAAAGGAAAGGCAAGAAGTAAAATAAGATGGCAATTCAATTTTCTCCCAATTTAATACAATACAATAGCAGAGTTGGAAGGGACCTTGGAGGTCTTCTAGTCCAACCCCCTGCCTAGGCAGGAAACCCTATACCATTTCAGGCAAATGGCTATCCAACATCTTCTTAAAGACTTCCAGTGTTGGGGCATTCACAACTTCTGGAGGCAAGCTGTTCCACTGATTAATTGTTCTGTCAGGAAATTTCTCCTCAGTTCTAAGTTGCTTCTGTCCTTGATTAGTTTCCACCCATTGCTTCTTGTTCTTGTCCTCAGGTTCTTTGGAGGATAGTTTGACTCTCTCTTCTCTGTGGCAACCACTGAGATATTGGAACACTGCTATCATGTCTCCCCTAGTCCTTCTTTTCATTAAACTAGACATACCCATTTCCTGCAACCATTCCTCATGTTTTAGTCTCCGGTCCCCTAATCATCTTTGTTGCTCTTCTCTGCACTCTTTCTAGAGACTCCACATCTTTTCTACATCGTAGCAACCAAAACTGAATGCAGTATTCCAAGTGTGGCCTTACCAAGGCATTATAAAGTGGTATTAACACTTCACGTGATCTTGATTCTATCCCTCTATTTATGCAGCCTAGAACTGTGTTGGCTTTTTTGGCTGCTGCTGCACACTGCTGGCTCATATTTAAATGGTTGTCCACTAGGATTCCAAGATCCCTCTCACAGTTAATACTATTGAGCAAGGTATCACCTATACTGTACCTGTGCATTTTGTTTTTCTTGCCTATATGTAGCTTACTCTTTTCACCATTGAATTTCATTTTATTAGATAGTGCCCAATGTTCAAGTTTGTCAAGATCCTTCTGTATCTTAAGCCTATCTTCTGGAGTGTTGGCTATTCCTGACATCTTGGTGTCATCTGTAAATTTGATGAGTTCCCCATTTATCCCCTCATCCAAATCATTGATGAAGATGTTGATGAATACTGGGCCCAAAACAGAGCCTTGGGGTACTCCGCTGCATACTTCCCTCCATATAGATGCAGTTCCATTGAGGACTACACATTGAGTGCGGTTGGTCAGCCAGTTACGAATCCATCTGGTAGTGATACTGTCTAACCCACATTTTTCTACTTTATCTAGTAGTAGGTTATGGTCTACTTTATCAAATGCCTTGCTGAAGTCCAAGTAAATTATATCGACAGCATTCCTCTGGTCCACGAATTTTGTCAAAGAATGCAGTAATATTAGTCGAGCATGATCAGTTTTTGACAAACCCATTTTGGCTTTTGGCTATTACTTTGTTGAATTCCAAGTGTTCGCTAATTCGTTGCTTATCTTTTCCAGAATCTTCCCTCGTATCGAGGTCAGGCTGATAGGTCTCTAGTTTCCTGGATCTATTTTTTTTCCTTTTTTGAAGATGGGAATTACATCAGCTCTCTTCCAGTCCTTTGACAGTTCCCTGGTGCTCCAGGATCTCTGAAAGATATAGTTCAGTGGTTCTGAGATCTCATCTGCCAGTTCCTTCAGAACCCTGGGGTGTAATCCATCCGGTTCTGGTGATATGAACTCATCTAGAGTAGACAGGTGCTCACTTACCTTTTTCTTCCCTATTTCAACTTGTGTTCCTAATCTGATTTTTGTGGTGCTGTTTTTGATAGGTTGGACTGTTTTTTCTCTTTGTTTAAGGACAGATGCAAAAAAAGAGTTAAATAGTTCTACTTTCTCCCTGTTGTTTGTTACCTTCTTGCCACTTTCTCCCAGCAATGGACCAATTGTTTCCTTAATTTTTTTCTTATTTTTAACATGTTGGAAGAAGCTTTTTTGTTATTTTTTACTTTTGTGGCAAACCTTTCAACATTGTGAGCCTTAGCTTTCCTCACTTCCATCTTTACAGGCTCGGGCTATTTGCTGATATTCTGCCTTAGTTATGATCCCCTCTGTCCACTTTTTATACTTATCCTTTTTGTCTTTCAATTTTATGAAAGGATAGGTGGATAATGCCCTGACTCAGCAGTGAGGATCATACCTTTCTGTTGTAGCCCAGCAGGATCAAATTCAGCTGATGCTGGACTCAGATAGTGAGGGATCATTTCAGTCTGCCCTGGATGATGTGGAAGACCCTGTGCAGGTTGCAGATTCAGAGCAGGGACCAGAGGGGCTGGTTGGCCACCAGGAGGCACCTGAGGCATGGAGCAGTGGGGAAGATAAAAAGCAGTCAGTCCCCGATGTAAGAGTAAGACAGGCTGAGAAACAGAAGCAGCAGCTTCATAGGCAGGCTTACAGACGATAATAAGCACAGGTGGTTGTGCATTGGCCCCTCCCAAGAGAGCTTATAGGTGAGGTGTTGGGAGGGAACATTTGCAGGAATCAACCGTTCGAAATTAGCAGTGAAGAAAGCCGATGTCTTAGAGCCGTGTTTGAAGATCTGGTTTGTTTTGTTGTATTTTGAATTATCTGGGCCTTCGGCCAAAGGGTTTGTTATCTTGCAATTAAACAGTGGCAAACAGCCAAGTCTGTGTTTTGGCTTGTTCACAGGTGTGGAGAGAGGGCGGTCAGAACACCTTTCTTCCTTCAGCTTAGGATACAAGTGCAGGATCCGCAATTCGAAGTCCTGCTGCTGATTTCTTTCAGAAGTACTGAGCTGTCCCTACTCACAATCCGGCTCTGGCTTTTGTTTTTTAGAAGTACTGAGCTGTCCCTGCTCAAAGTCCGGCTCTGGCTGTTGTCTTTTAGAAGTACTGAGCTGTCCCTGCTCAAAGTCCGGCTTTGGGTGTTGTCTTTTAGAAGCACTGAGCTGTCCCTCCTCAAAGTCCGGCCGTGGCTTTGGCTTTTCAAGAGTACTAAGCTGTCTCTCCCCGAAATCTGAATCATTCTGTTTCTTGTTTAGATCACCACTATATCTGGCAATCTCGTTCTTAAGCTCCACCCCAATATTATAAACCTGACCTGATAAGTTGTCAACTGGAAAATTGTTACCTATGATTGTTGCACCTTCCTCCAGCGTCCAATTCTCTTCTTTCAGGAATGGCGTAAAGCGGCCATCATTGCACAGGGCATCTTTTATGGATTCTCCTTTAGGGGCACAGATACAAAGTATGCAATATTCTTTAAGTAGGCGGCGGCTTTTGATTAACCTAATTCTCTGTGCTCTACGGCTTTTAATTTTAGAAACTCTTTTATGGACATAGAACACTATACATTCTTCTTTTACATCATCATATTGGCGATACCATATTTCATTAGTTAGCTGGTAGGACTTCAATTCAAATTGTGAGCGATCAGGTACATACTTTAAAGGCATTCCCATATTGACACAGACATTCCAAGGCTTTTTCTTCTCTATTAAGTGGAACTCTTCCCCCTTCTTTCTCTCCATCCAGTCACAAATATACGTACTAGACTTGAGAGTACTAAGCAGACTGTCGGTAAGTCTGCCTCTCACTTCATGCTTCCCCTCATCTCCACTTAATGTCACCAGGAATGTCCGTTTTTCTTCGCTTGCATCTTTGCAACTTGTTGGATTTTTTTCAGGAAAATCATATTCATTGTTAACTTTTTCTTTGATCTAATAAAAGGGAACAGTTAAATATGCATTTGGTTTGATATTTTGTTTTCACTAAAACAACAGTAAAAAGACCATGTAGTGCCTAGCACCTTAACTTAACAGTAACAGAGTTGAATGTGAAACAAAATTTTGTATGGCATATTTTCATAGGTGCTTTTAGCCCAATTCAGGCATTTCCTGAATTGAATATAATTAAGCTACTTAAGAAAGAAAGAACATAATTAAGGCCGTGAGCACAAAGCTTGGCTCAATGTGTCTACAATACCAGATAGGTTTTCCTCTTGAACACAATAACCTTAAGGGCTATTGTCTATATATATATTCAAGCTGAAGAGACTTACAATCTCAATTATGGATTACCGTATTTTTCGGAATATAAGATGGACCTTTTTTCCTAAAAAAAAAAAAGGCTGAAAATCTGGGTGCGTCTTATACACTGAATACAGCATTTTTTGCCTCCCGAAGCCCCTCCCCCTTCACCAAAATGGCCATTCCCCCCCCCCCCCCGAACCCACAGCAGCACTATATAAACCTCCATAAGGCTATGCATGCAATTGTTTTGACAAAAAAACGGGCCATTTTTTGCTCATTTTTGGTCCCCCTACCCCCAGGAGCACTCTGCAAGCCCCCCCCCAAGGCTACTCGTGCCTTTTATTTGAAAAAAAACGGACCCGTTTTCATGATAAACGGGCCGTTTTGGGGAGGTTTGCAGAGTGCAAAAACTTTTTTTTTCTTTTGGAAAGCTCTTTAACTGATGGATTACATTGATTAAGTGCTGTGCCAGCAGAAACACCTACCTATCGGCTCTATTTCTCTCCCTCTCTCTCTCTCTCTTTTTATTTCTCTCTCTCTATCCCTCTATCTACCAACCTACCTACTCTCTCTCTCTTCCTACCTACCTACTGTATTTATCTCTCTGTCCCTCTACCTACCTACTTTTTTAAAAAAATTGCTTCTTCAAAATCTTGGTGCGTCTTATACTCCTGTGTGTCTTATACGCCGAAAAATACGGCAATTTAAAATATGTTCTGCTCTATCCATATCTCCAGGTGCATGTGATTCCATAATGTACTAAGAAAAGGTATGGAGATTGTGGGGAAATTAGACCATGACATCCCAACAGGAAAAGAATTAAAGGAAAGTTAGCTTGATCCATCACTCCCAGTAATAGCAGAGTCAACTAACACTTTCAAAAACCAAGCACCAAGGATCCAATCAGGAGAACTGGCTTCTCTTATGTCACATTTAAAAATAGGAAGAGGACAGACTCTATGTTTGTCTTTCAGGGGTTCAGTTTCTTCCTGTGGAGCAGGTGAAAGCCAAGTTAGGAGGGAGCCCTTAGCCAGCAGCAATGTAATTAAATGTTCTATACCGGGGTGTCAAACTCACATCATCATGGCAGCATCACGTGACGTATCGGGACTTTTTTCCTCTTTGCTAAACCAGATGTGGACATGGCCAGCATGTGATGCATCCGGCCCATGGGACGGGAGTTTGACAGCCCTGCTTTGTACCGAATTTGGATAGAATGCTAGATCAGTGGCTACTTGTGGGATGGACCAGGATTTTCAAACTGTATTCTACAGAGAACTTGAGGAGGAGCCCTCAAAGACTAAGGACAAAAAACAATAGACTCAAACTTAGCCAACTTTCTATTACTAGAGTATGATTTGACCCAGGGTCTAGAGGCTGTTCAGCTACAGCCATGGCTGTGGGTGTTTAGCCCCCTCCCATTACCCAGGTTGGTGAAGTTTTCATTGTCCCTCTTGGCTAGGGTAATACTTCCCCATTTGATACTGGAATAGCAATAGCACTTAGACTTATATACCACTTTTCAGTGCTTTCCAGCCTCTCTAAGTGGTTTACAGAATCAGCATATTGCCCCCAGCTATCTAGGTCCTCATTTTACTCCCCTCAGACAGATGGAAGGCTGAATCAACCTTGAGCCTGGTGGGATTTGAACTGCCAAATTGCAGGGAGCCGGCAGTCAGCAGAAATAGCCTCAGTACTGTACTCTAACCACTGTGTCACTGCTGCCAGATGTGCTGCGTTCGCTGCCAGTTGGTTTCCATCTGCCTTTCAAGTGCTGATTGTCACCAATAAAGCCCTGTATGGCATAGGGCTGTGATGGCTAACCTATGGCACTTGTGCCAGGGTGGCATGTGGAGCCCTCTGTGGGGGAAGGTGAGCCATTGCTCCAGCTCAGCTCCACTGCGCAGGCACCTCCCATCGGCCAGCTGGTTTTTGGGTCTCTGCAGCGCATGCAGGAGACACGAACACATGTGCGGGGGGCAGGGGGAGTTGCGCATGCATGCATGCACGGGGGTGCAGGAAAGTGTATGGGATCACACATGCATGCACACGAGTGCGGGGTGCACAAGGGGCATTGCATTATGGGTGCGGGCGCACTTTCAGCACATGAGCACAAAACGGTTAGCTATCACTGGCACAGGACCTGGTTATCTAAGGAACTGCCTATCTCCATTTTTTTTTCTGCCCTTCCAATAGATAAGCAGAACAACTAGGACCTCTCTATTAAACATTGCCATCTTAGAAAGCCAAGGAAGTGGGCTTTCTGAAATGGTCCCCCACGTTCTGAACTAGCATCCCATCAGAGATAAGGACAGCACCTTCTATGCTGGGATACAGGAAAGCTCTCAAGACCTCACTATGATTCAAAGGATGGGCTTAATGTATCTATGATGTCTGTCACTTACAAAACACTTGGATCCTCACATCTATTATGCTGATACTTTAGCAAATGAGGAGAAACTCACTTAACTGCCTCACTTATCAATGGAAATTTTGGGCACAATTGCGGTCGTAAGTCAATGGGTACCATACCAAAAAACCTTTGATGGCACTTAGAGAATCTGCACAATGACAAAACGTCCGTCACTTACAAGAAGCCATGTTGCTTGGATCCTCACATGTGCTATGCGGATACTTTAGAGCATCCTAGGTTCTCTAAGAACTTGATGTGTATGAAGACCAACCCCAGCTAAAGAATTGGCAGCCGTGATCCCACAGTTGTGTCTATAATAGGAATGATAAAAGTTAACATGTCCCACAGCCTGAAAAGGTTTCAGCAACAGGCTTGGAGTCAAGAAGAGAGCAACGAAAGGCAAGTCATGACATGCCCATGAAAAGCACACCTCACCACACACAGACTATGAGAACAGCAATCAATTCAGAAGAAGCAAGAACTCTTACTTTTGGATTTTCATCACTGGTTCCAGCAATGGAATCATCTTTCAACTGGTCCATCCTTATTGCTGCTAAAGTGAAGAAGGGGAAAAAAAAGAGGTGAAGACCCAGCCAGAGGATTATACAGCTAGTCCTTGACTTACAATCCCAATGGTGCCTATAATTTATGCCGTTACGTGAGAAATTTGTTAAGTGACTTTTGCCCCATTTTAGGACTTTTCTTGCCACATTTCCTAAGTGAATCACTGCAGTGGTTAAATTAATAATACGGTTGTTAAGTGAATTTGGTTTCCCCGCTGACTGCTTGTCAGGAAGGTCACAAAAGGCGATTACATGACTCCTGGACACTGCCAATGGTCATAAATGTGAGACAGTTGTCAAGCATCGCAATGTAAATCATGTAATCAAATGGGAGATGCTACAATGGGTGTAAGTGTGGAAAACAGTATTTAATCACTTTTCTCAGTGATGTTGTAACTTTGAACAGTCACTAAAGGAAATGTTGTAAGTTGAGGACTGTCTGTACTTAATTTCTCCTGCTATTTTCACTTTTTTTTAACCCACTCTCCCTTATTCATTTTCAGCTAGGCTAGGGCACTTTTGCTGCTTTGAGCACTAAGCTTTTCCCTTATTATCCCCATTTATTGAATAAACCAAAATTAGCTCAGCAACTCACACTAACTCATGATCAAAATATCTAGCTTGGGGGTTGCCTGGGCTGGATCAACCAACTATGGTTTCTCGTGTCCCCGCCGAGTGAAATGAGATTAAATTCGCGGGCGGGACGGTATCCCTTGTCGGCAGAGAAAGTACTGCAATAAAGGAGATCCCGATCATTTTCTCCACCCTTTGGCGTTCACGAGTACATTCAAGAACTCTTTACCTTTACAGGGAGCTTTCTATCAGCCGAGGGTTGGAAAGGGAAGGTGACAACGGGGGGACCTCAGCAAACCTTCCAGAACCCCCAAAACAAGGGAGAAATGACTCCGCAAGTTGTTGCGTTGGCTGTTCGAAAGGCGGGGACGGCTTAGACCAAGTGACTTGTTTTCTCAAACTTCTTTTCCGGGGCGGCGATTTGGGCCTTGAAAGATCCCCATAACGGACTCAGCTCGGCAAAAGAGCGATTTCGAAAAGCGGTTCCCGCCCTTTTCCTTTTGGCTGACAGGAAATGGAAAGCAGCCGCCAAGACAGAAACGAAGTTGCTGATAAATTCCTGGGCTTTTATTATGGCCTCTTGGAGCGCCCTGGGTGGTGCAGAAGTAGATTCCAGCCCCCACTGAAAGTGTCGCCGAAGCCGGGCAGGGATAGCATCGGGATCGTTCTCCTCCCATTGGAAAAAAGCGGGAAAGGACCACCGGCGGCTGGATGGGAGGACTGTCATCGGCGTGATTCAAAGATCACGAATTTAAGCCCCGTTCGCATTCCAGCCCTAACGTGAAAAATGGGGACGGGGCGGGGAAAAAAATCCGAGTTCACTTAACCTTGGCCCAAAATGTGGGCGAAGGGCCAGATATAGATACAGTTTAACAGATTTGGAAGGGACCTTGTAGATCATCTAGTCCAACCCCCCCCCCCCTTCAAAGAGTGGCCACAGAGACGAAGGGGTCAGGCTATTTTCCAAGGCACCCGAAGGCCAGACAAGGAATGATGGATGGACACTGAACAAGGAGAGATTCAGCCTGGAAATAAGGAGAAATTTTCTGATAGTGACAACAATCAACCAGTGAAACAGTTTGCCTTCAGAAGTCATGGGAGCTTTATCACTGTAGGCTTTCAAGAAGAGACTGGACTGTCATCTGTCAAAAATGATGTAGGATCTGCTGGGTGGGGGGTTGGACTAGGTGACGTAGGAGGTCCCTTCCAACTCTGTTAATTTGTATCTAGGATGTGTGGACTTAAACACCCATAAATTCCAAGGCAGTAAAGCCCTACTCCAATTCAAAGTATTTAGATGCAGCCAAGGGCTCACCTCTTCTTAGACTGATGTTTCCCAACCTTGGGATTTTAAGATATGTGGGCTTCTAAAATTCCAAGAATTCCCCAGCCAGTATGTTGACTGGGGAATTCTTGGAGTTGAAGTCCACACATCTTTAAATTTGCAAGGTTGGGCAACACTCATTTAACCAAAGAAACTTAAAAGTGTGCCAGCCAGGGGTGAAATTCTTCAGGTTCTGGCAGGTTCTAGGCCGGTACTGGAAATTTTGAGTAGTCTGGAGAACCAGCAAATGCCACCTCAGACTGGCCCCAGAGTGGGGTGGGAATGGAGATTTTGCAATATCCTTCCTCTGTAGTGGGGTGGGAATGGATATTTTGCAATATCTTTCCCCTGGAATGGCATGGAAATGGAGATTTTGTAGTATCCTTCCTCTGGAATGGGGTGGGAATGGAGATTTTGCAGTAGCCTTCCCTTGCCAAGCCTACCAAGCCTGGTATTGGGACTACCACATAGAACTGGTAGTTAAAAAATTGGAATTTCACACCTGGTGCCAACCCTGCCACATCGAACCAGCCAGGATGATGATGAGGATTTCAATTTCTAAGAAAGTGTAAAATATTCCAATGAACATAATTCTGCATAGAACAAAGAAAGTTAAATATTTCCTCCTCACCTACTCATTGCTGTAGGAATTTCTCTTTCTCAAAATAAAAGGCAGGAACTTTCAATGTTTTTTTCCTCTTTAACTCCAGCATAAAGAATTCAAATTTCTCTTTTTGCCTCAGCACTCTTTCCCAGGAGCGTAAGATAAGAATGATGTGTGTTTTTGAGAAGGGGAAGCGGTGAGATAGGAAAGCAACCATAAGACATTCACATTTTCAAGAACACGGAATACTGTACAGAATAACAGTTGGAAGGACATTGGAGATCTTCTAATCCAACAGAACATCTAGAAGATCTATGGTGTTTCTACACTGCATTTTCTTTTTTGCCTTCTCCAAATTGTGCCACTATTCTGGTCTTCAATAAATTTGCTGAAGTAAGGAAATGAAGGAAAAAAACCAGTAGAAATACAGATAGCTGTTATGTAGTAGTGTCATCTGAAGAGCTTCATAAAAGTTTCTGAAAGAGGCATAGCAATTGCACACTAAAGAGGTCACCTTAAAAGGCTTTTCCAAGAAAGAAGATCATTCCCTTCAATCCCTTTCAATGGAATGGATTGTGGGGAATAGTATATTCTTTCTTTGATGGGAAAGTTACTTGATTTTTTTCCCCACTGGAATATCATTTTAAGCAATAGATGGAAACTAATCAAGGGGAGAATCAACCTGGAACTAAGAAATTTCCTGACAGTTATAACACTCAGTGGAACAACTTGTCTCCAGAAGTTATGAGTGCTCCAAGACTGGAAGTTTTTAAGAAGAGATTGGACAATACTTTGTCTGAAATGGTATACGGTTTCTTACCTTGTAGTGGAAGGCCCATTCTACCAATTCAGGAGACAAGGCCACGAAGGCTGGAGAACACAGGTTTATTTGTGCGCACAGGTTCAGAGCATTCGCGTGACAAATTCTGAACCCCGGGGCTATGCCCAAGGGTTAACTTATATAGGTCCAATGCGTCTTAGCTTCACCGAGGTGTTGCCCTTTAACACACTTTTATCTAACTGCAGCAGGTTAAAACAGTTAAAAACAGGATACAAGAAAGGAGAAGTTATCTTTACAGCATATTCCGTATATGGTATTATCTTACACCATCTGTTGCTTTCATTGGGGGGGGGGGGATCCTTCACCTGACATTTTGTTGCAGACTAATGTGAAAGGGCATTAATTAAGCAAGTTCCCTGTACTTTCCAGAAGCTTGCTCCACACACAAGCAGTTCGGGGTCACAACACTCAAGCCTTTTATATTGCTTTTATATCATTCATTCCATTCTACCTCACCCTGAGCAGGGTGTTGGACTAGAAGACCTCCAAGATCTCTTCCAACTGTTATTCTGGAATGGTATGAGGACTGATCAATTAAAAAATACTTGGTGGAAACACCACCTCATCAAGAACTTTCAGAGAACAGTATCTTTGGAAGAGGGTAGTTTTCTATTTTTTATCCCCCCCCCCCCAGAAGATAGTTTGAAAAATAGATGCAATGGAAATTCATGGCTCAGTGGATCTTATTACTGTAGGGTTAAAAAAAATGACTTTTCTTCCTTCCCTGCTCCTCTCCTAATTTTTCCACTTAGCAACGCAAGTCATTTAATGGTCAGAAGAAGAAAAAAGCAGAAGGAAAGCAAAGAAAATGTGGCTGAGGTCTCAAGGTGGATTTATATATGGTAGCTAAGAGGAAACAGTGCCGTCATGACAACAGTATCACATAAGAAGTTTACTTAACGATGTTGTCTGTTTATTTCTCACCATCAAAGACAGCTGGTGAGCTTTGAAAGAGCACTGGAAGCATTAACACAAGTGCCAATATAAAGATAGTCCTGAGTATTTTTTTTAGACAAGTGTACAACCTGAAGCAAATAATTGCTCAGCTAAAGCTTGACCTATAATACCTATCCATCAGCACAAATATTTCGCCAAGGGAGGTCTAAAAAGCAAATGCGCAATAAAATCTCATTCAAGTTTACTCAGAAGTCCCTGCATTTAAATAAGATTTATTCCGGTACACACCATAGAATTGTAGGCTACATAGCACAAATACATATATTAACAATTTCTAATGACTCAACTATATATCTATACCCAACGCTGAGTATTGGATTATCTATTTCTGTTCCTATAGTGGTATGGAACAAAATAAAAATTAAATCTGTTTGTATTTGTTTGTACCATGACAAATAACACCTGTAGAATTAGTCCCAATAAAAAATCCAATAATCTAATAAAAAAGAAAATTTACGTAAAAAATATGGCAAGTTTTTTCATTGAATCGTGAAAAAATTAGCAGTGTCATACATGTAGTCCTTGATTTATGACCACAACTCAGCCCAACATTTTTGTTGCTAAGCAAGATGCTTTTTAAGTGAGTTTTGCCCCTTTTGCAACCTTTCTTGCCACAGTGGTTACATGAATCACTGCAGTTGTTAAGTTAGTGTAACACAATAGTTAAGTGAATTTGGCTTCCTCGTTGACTTTGCTTAGCCGGAGGTCCCAAAAGGTCATCACTTGATCACGAGACACCATAACCATCATAAATACATGCTAGTTGCCAAGCATCTGAATGTTGATCATGTGACCATGGGGATGCTGCAACAGTGGTTAAGTTGGAAAATGGTCATAATTGCCTTTTTCAGTGCTGTTGTAAGTTGGAACAGTCACTAAATGAAAGTTGTAAGTCGAGCACTACCTGTATACATCTCAATAATTAGGGCCAAGGAACAGTAATTTAGTAGTGTACTAATTTTAATAGAAAAGTAATATGTGTGTGAAGTAAATGAGGTCTTACAATGCAGATAAAACTAAGATCCAGGTTCAGAGAAAGCTGCCTCTAAATAAGGGAAGGTGTTAAGTTGCTGTATTAATGTATCTTCTAATAGCCATCTGGGGCCTTTGACTTTAACTTTTAAAGAATTATCATGAAGTAGAAGCCAAGACTTTTAACAACCTTTGAAACTCAACTTGTAAATATATCATAAAATCATGTCAACCTGTAGTAAAGTGCTGTAATGCATATTAAGTACCCTAGGCATATGTATTGGACCTGTAATAATTAGATTATTATCTCCTTTTTAAAATCCAGGAATTACAATTGCCATCTTCAACCCAGCTGACAAACAGCAGGTATTATTTCTACATGCCCAAATAACTTTGCTTTGTTTTGTTGAAAGAAATGTCCTTCTGGGTTCAGCTCCAAGTGGGGAAAAAGACACTGGAGAGATGGAGGCTGCTTGGAAAGATGGTTTTAACGGTGGACAGGACCACATGGCTTGAGTCCTGAACAGAAAAAGTGATCACATGCTTCAATGTTGGTGGAGATAAAGAGAAGGAAGGCTGAGATGCTGAGTCCCTGGTTTTATGCCCTCTCTGCCCTTTGATCTTGAGCTTGTATTCTGATTGGTTGTCAGACTCCCATGGGGCCATGCAGGGGCAACTCTGTAGGCTGCGTTTTGAATCCAAGTTTGGTTGAGTTCTCAGATGCCATGTGGTGAGTTGGGTAAAGGGCCAATATTATCATGCCTTAATCCCATCCCCCTGGATCTGAAGGGGAGAACTCTTTATTATGTAAAGGGACTGGTTTGGCCTTCTTAATGGCCCATTGACAAAGTGAGTGGGGGCAGGAAGCTGCAGGGAGCTATTCTCTCTTTAAAACATGTTTCTTCCTTTTCACATCCAGAGAAATGTAATATTCTGCCATTTCAATATTTCCTAGGATATTTCATTTTTCTGGAAGAGGGCTGGGTGATAACTTTCCAGAATCCCTACTTTTTTTTTAAACAAGTGAGTGGGACACACATGTTCTTGGCAAAAGATTAAAATTGGTCAGGTTATTTTTTTTTTCCTGATGGAAAGTCAGTGAGAGAGAGACAGCAGAAGGATCCCTTCAGTGGCTCCCAGAGAGCTTTCAACCATGAAGGTCTAGCAGCCAGGGCACAATTTTTGGAAAGAAATTTACAGTATCCAATTTTCCGTGCCAATTAATATCAGATATCACTTTCTGTGAGCTTCCAGACAGGTTTCAAGCAAGCAGAAGTCCCAAAACTCTTCACAGTCATGCTTTTTCTTTAAGTTACAAGCTGCCCATTTCGAAGGGATTGAACCTGCCCTAGCTCTTATTTTAGTGAGGCCAAATTGAGTTTAGCTAGTGTGCACTCCAGGCTATCTAATTGTTTAAAATTACACACAATGAGCCTTGGGACTCCTACTCATGAGACCACCAGTGCAACATATCCTGCTTTACTTGGCAACCGGGGCAGCATCATTTTTGAGTCAGTCAGGGCTTGGGTTTTGAAGATCCTTTCTGCTACTCTTCAAGTGGGGGAATTGCCTGAGGGGAATTGACCCTCCCCCATGGGATTAACAGGGAGATATCACTGCTTAGGCTTTTGTGTCAAGGCAAAAATCAACCTACACACATTTTGGACAAAATTTCCCTCCCACTAGACAGAAATCTAAGGTGTTCAGAACTTGCTGTGCTATCCATTCTCGAATACAATTCTTACATGAATACATTAAACTGATTATAATATAAATGAGACAAGAAAGAAAACTTTACAATGAATTTCTGTGAAGAAAGCAAAGAAAGAAAACTTTACAATCAATTTCCGCCCTCCCCCATAGTCTTTACAGCTGACTTCTGAGGATTGAAAAGAGCCTTTTGGTCTTCACTTGTCCATCTCAGGGCCCCTTCTTTCATGTCTGCTGGATGGCATTAGGCTTGGCTTGCTGGTAAGAGTGGTCAGTCAGGCATGGTAGAGTCTGTCCCAGGCTTGGCTACTTTTTTCCTCATGTCAGATTTTATCAGGACGCAATCACCAGCAGCCAATTCGAGAGTTATGGTTTGAGCTAGCAGTCCTTTGTTTCTGAGGTAAAAAAGAGGAGAGGCCAAGTATACAGTTCTTTACAGACATACAGTATCTTTATTCTCATGTTGTGGAATTTCCCCCATTCTGTCCAAGTGTGGAAATCCAAACATTATTTCAGAAGGCAGACGATGTACATTTCATGAAACATGACATTCCCACTGCCTCTATGATTGAAACACTTTTGAAATGATGAGTAAATTTCCAAGAGGGACAACAAATTGTGTTGCAAACAAACAAACAAGCAAAATATCATAGGATAGAGCACCTTGACTCATAAGCATTTAAAAATGCACTCAGGCATAAAAGAGGGAGGGAAGAAGAACAGCTTCAAAAAAATACCAAAAATTGCAATAAAAAAGAGGTACTTTGAGTCAACACTCCAAAATATCAGATTCCATTCAGATGGAAGCAAATTCTCATTAAGTATGTTAAAATATTTACAAATGTAAGCAAAATATCTCAAAATCATTTCTTTTTATAGGCTTAATTAAGCATTTTAAACCTCACAAAATTCCAGAAGAAAAAAAATCAAAATTGTATTCAGAGCAGACAAGGAACTGTAACTGCATAACTTTTATATGCAGATGAAAAGATCACACGAGTGAAAGGTAAAGGTGCAGGAGCAGGTCACCCATTTACTCCAAATTTCTCAGAAGAGAGAGAGAAAAAAGTGGTTACAGTGAGCAGAAAAACTGCAGCCCCCTTTAATGACCCAGAAGGAAGGAGGGAAAGAAGGAGGGGGGTGCACAGAGACATTCACAGGTATCACTGGGGGCATCTCACACACACACTCATGATAAAAATGAGCAGACACTCACAATCACCACCTTTCCTGCTTCCCTCCAAAGAATGACCCAGAAGGAAGAGTAGCGAAATACACACAGGCAATCACGGGTCTCTGGATCCCTTCAGTTATCACTCTCTGGGGCGTTGGGGACACATACTCACATTCATACTGCAATAAGATCTTGGCTTGCTCATGCCAACCAATCATTATAAGTATTTTAGGGAGCTTTTTTCACAAGCCACCAAGCTTCATTTTCTTCTATTAGAGGATCTCACCCTCCCTTCAGGTTTGGAAATGGTAATACACATACATACGCACACATACCATTAAACAACCTTGTAACTTACTGTTTCTTTATATGAAAGGAAATCAAAGTACATTCACACCAACTTTTACCATCAACATACCCACATTTGCACTGCAATCAGATTGCTTGTGTAAATTAATTTCACATACAAAAATCCCATTTCATTCTTTCTTCATGCAAAGCAATTATTACAATTATTTCATGGAGCTGTACATAAGCCAATGAGGTCCATTTTCTATTATTAAGGGATCTCAACTTTCCTCCAGGTCTGGAAATGATTACACACACACATACATGCACAAATACCATGGAACAACACTTTCAGGCCTGGGGGAGGTCCTGTCCCTTTAAATGTTCAATTTTCTTTCCTTGGGAAACATGTGGCTCATTCTCCAAGCATGGGAAAACTCAAAGAGCAGTTTAAATCCTAACTACTCTCCCCTTCCCCACAGCTTCAAGCCCAAGCTGAGAAGCTTACTTATTTTGCCAGCTGGTCAAACATATCACAATCAATTCAATGCCATTCAATTCTACATGTTATTAGTATAGATGCACACCTAAGAATTTTAACAGACATTACAGCAAATTAATCAAGTCCAATTATCTAGGTCTTCCCATTTAGACAGGCTTTACCTTTTTATTACCTGCTAAATTTCTTACTTTTGCTCGAAGTTACGCCCATTGTTCTATCTCCTTAAGCACTAGATTGTTAATGCCTGTCTCTGCCCTGGGATGTTCCGTGTCCTCTTCCTAATTTGGACCTGCCAGCAAACGCTGGCTACTTTTTACAGATCCAAACTCTTCTATCTTGCTCTCCCAGCAAGTGCTGGCATATTTTTAAAGATCAAGATGTATAGAGACTATGTATAGAGACATTTGTTCACACATTGTTTGCATTCAGGGTTTTAGGTTGAATCTCCCAGCAGGCGCTTGCTGAATTTTTAAAGATCCAAACTCTTAGATCTCCCAGCAATTGCTGGCATAGTTTTAAAGACCAAGATGTATGGAGACTTTCATTAACACATCGTTTGCATCTGGGTGGGGCTCTTGAGCTCTACTTTTCTTTTTAAAGATAACTATTATTGCTGCAACAGCTTTTTAACGTATCCCTGTGGACTCCTCAGTCACCTTGGGAAAGAAACTCAGGTAGAGCTCCTTTTCAGTTCATCTGATGGTGGCCAGAAAATCAGCAAATTTGTTGACAAAATCTACATCAAACTGCCTTCTGGAGGCCAGGTTTCTACCTTAGGACCAATAGAGTAGATTGGCCAGATAGGTGTGCAGAGAGTTTTTACTCAGGTCGAAGACAAACCTCTAGTAGAAATTTCCTTCATCTCATACATTCACACACAAGGCAACACTCCCCTCCACCCCCCCAAAAGAGAAAAAAAAACTACTCACCTCGCAGAGTACAATCTTCCAGAGCTGAAAGACATGAGAACAAGGTCTCCTCCCCCACAGAAAAGGCATTGTTGGAGGATTAGAGGTAAGGGTGGTGGTGGTAGATAGCTTGCAGGCAGAGTTTGAAAAAAACCCACCAGTATTGCTGGTAATATTATTGGGATATCACAGATGAGAAATGGGGTCTGGATTCACATGCTTCGGGAAAGAGATGAACAGGTAAAATCATTTAAACACACAATACATGCAAGGATGAGACTTCTCGTAAATGAACATAAAACATTCTCTGGGTTGTTACTTTAAGGTACAAGGAAGGAAGGAAGGAAGGAAGGAAGGAAGGAAGAATACTTCTCTTTACTCTGTTCTTGTTGGCCAAACAAACACAAAGTAAAGACTCCCCCACCTTCACTCAGTTTTCTGAGCCCGACAAACTGAGCGAAGGCAATTTCGGCCAGTTTACTCTTTTCTTTCTTTGAACAATTTAAAATTCTCGTCTTTTTGGATTGGAGACATTTTATAGTTACAATTACCTTGAGGGTGCACAAAGATTTAGACATACATATACACAAGGACAAGGAGAAAATAAGAGGGGAAAAAAAGAGAACTCTCAGGTTTACACACCCTAGTCATTCCCAGCACAAATCTGTTAAATTAGGGAAGGCACAAATCTTAACAAACAAACCACGTGGTTGCATAGAAGACAGAGAAAGAGACAAACAGACAAGAGGGAAAAAAACAAACCCCAACATTTTCCATTTTCTTTTAAGTACCTTTATGTAGCCAAATTAGTTTTCCTGTTTCATCTTTCAGCAAAGCCCATTTGCCACACAGTTTCCTTGCTCTCCATACCAACCAAGATAGGCATGTGCCTGGCGTCCCAGGCTTCAAGGAAAACTCAAAGAGAAATTTGTGTCACCTATGAGCTAACGCTTCCCATGACCCTTTACGTGTAGGGCTCATTTTGGCCTAGCTGGGTGACCCACTGTAGGTTTTCGTGAGAAAAAAATTCTGGGAAGGGCTTTGATTCCCTCAACGAAGTATTCGGCCTCTTTCCTCGTAGGGAATTCCGCTAAAGCAGTGGTTCTCAACCTTCCTAATGCCGTGACCCTTTAATACAGTTCCTCATGTTGTGGTGACCCCCAATCATAAAATTGGTGTCTTGGTTCCTAAGACCATCGAAAATATGTGTTTTCCGATGGTCTTAGGCGACCCCTGTGAAAGGGTCGTTTGACCCCCCCAAAGGGGTCCCGACCCACAGGTTGAGAACCACTGCGCTAAGGTTTTCCCGATCCAAAAAGGCAATCTGGGGAGAACCACTGCCCCTCTGCAGTTAACACCAGCACCTCCTCTCTTTACACACAATGGGTTTTTGCTTTTTTGCTTTCAGAGAACTAAAGCAACAACAACAAAAAAAATTATTCACTTTTCCATCCATTTTCACACACAATCTCCTTTCCCTAACAGAAGGTCCTGTGCTCTGGCCTGACCCTAATATTTTCCAGGCTCTCTCGGTAAAACACACAAAGGAACAAAGATCCAGCTGTGATCAGGAGAAGGATCCCATCAGTCACACACATTCAGGCATACACACATTTCCCACGCTTTGCCATGCTTAAAATGAAATTTTAGAGAAATAAAATTTAGAGGTACTCACCTTTTTCCGGGCAGCCTTTGAGCTCAAACTCAAAACCCCTTTAAAACCTAGATCCAAATGGCCAAGGCCAAGATAAAGTCCATCCACAGACTCAATGGGGCCTGTGCCGGCATGGGAGGCTTACCTGGACCATATCCATTGGTTAGGCTAGCTTGGAGTCCCATCTGAAATGCCAATTGTTGAAAGAAATGTCCTTCTGGTTCGGCTCCAAGTGGGGAAAAAGACACTGGAGACATGGAGGCTGCTTGGAAAGATGGTTTTAATGGTGGACAGGACCACGTGGCTTGAGTCCTGAACAGAAAAAGTGATCACATGCTTCAATGTTGGTGGAGAAAAAGGAAGGCTGAGATGCTGAGTTGCTGGTTTTATGCACTTTCTGACCTTAGATCTTGAGTTTGTATTCTGATTGGTTGTCAGACTCCCATGGGGCCATGCAGGAGCAACTCTGTAGGCTGCATTTTGAATCCAGGTTTGGTTGAGTTCTCAGATGCCATATGGGGAGTTGGGTAAAGGGCCAATATTATCATGCCTTAATCCCATCCCCCTGGATCTGAAGGGGAGAACTATTATGTAAAGGGACTGGTTTGGCCCTCTTAATGGCCCATTGACAAAGTGGGTGGGGGCAGGAAGCTGCAGGGAGCTATTCTCTCTTTAAAACATGTTTCTTCCATTTCATATCCAGAGAAATATAATATTCCGCCATTTCAATATTTCCTAGGATATTTCATTTTTCTGGGAGAGGGCTGGATGATAACTTTCCACAGTTTCTTTAAACCTCATTTAAAGAAGTTCTTATACTCTCTTCTAAGAGACAGCATCTTAATTTCTGTCTATGTATATACACAGGTAGATGCCTCTGTGTTCCATATAGCCCCAACCCATTGAGCTTTCATAGCACCTTATAAAACCTGCTCTTCCAACAAGCTTTGGATGGCAAGTAGTGATTGGGCTCTCTGATGCTGCTTGACTGAAAAGACTACAATTAAACTCTTTGTTTAGTTATCCTTTTTCTAAAGGCATGCCAAAATTGTGCATGCACCCCAAATTCAATGCATCCCACCCACCCCAGTATGGCGGGGGGAAGTTTTTGCCCTCCCCAGGCTTCAGGAAAGCCTCTGGAACATGGGGAGGTAAAAAACGGGCCTAACAAGCCAACCAAAAGTTTGTTCCTGTTGGGCCTGTTTTTCATCCTCCCCAACCTCCGGAGGCTTTCCTGAAGCCTAGGGAGGGCAAAAATGGCCTCCCCCCCAGAGGCATTCCGGAAGCCAAAACGGATGATTTCCGAATTTTCAGTTGGCCCGTTGGGGGCATTTTTCGCCCTCCCCAGGCTTCAGGAAAGCCTCCAGAACATGGGGAGGGAAAAAAAAAACAGGCCCAACTGCTTTTCACCATCTCCAGCCTCCGGAGGCTTTCCGGAGGGCAAAAATGGCCTTCCCAAGCCCTCCGAACGACCAAAAATCAGCTGACCGGTGCACTGGAGCTGATGGCTGGCATGCCAGCAATTATGCCTCTGCGTGCCATCTATGGCACGTGTGCCATAGATTTTACATCACAGCAATAGGGCAACATAGCAACACTCAACACAGGAGCGGCCTAGGGACTGATCTCTCCCGAAAATCGACACCAATGGAGTATAAACATGAAACCATGCCCCCCAATCCCCAACCCTGCAGAGAAGAATCACGAGGATGAATGACCATCTCCAACTCAGTTCTGCTACTCCATCAAAAACAATCGATAATCTATGACAAAGACTTCCTGAGCGTACAAGAGTTGCCAAGAATTCACATGTATCCATCAAAGGCAGCACATTCGTGATAGCGATTTACCAATAATAGTTTGGGAATTTTCACTGTAGTGTTTTCCCTCAGCACCAATTCTTGAAATCTTTTAGCATCATCAATTCAAGCTTTATATTACTCGCTGTTCAAATTTTATACAGGAATGTTTGCATTCAATAATGTTAAATTGTCGTCTTTGATTTTTCTAAACCCAAATGCTTGCCCAAACTATACTTTGATAGATCTTGTTGCCACCAGCTAGTATTTGCAGCAAATTACAATACACACACAATGCTGTCTCATTGGTTTCCTGGTTTAAAGTTTCTTATGAATATTAAGTTGCAAGAAACAGAAATGGAAACAATGCAATGGCTTGAGGAATCCAAAATCATTTATTGATTACATACCATGATAGAATAAGGCAATAATAAGTCGTAAATATTAAATATAAGATCAAAGTTAGGAAATTACAATTAGATACGTAAGTAGCATGGGCCTAAGCAACTTGGAAACCACACGATCCCTCTAGAATAGATGCTGATTGCAGATCCCATAATCAAAATGATGTCAACATTGTTGGGAACTGCAATTCAACATCTAGACTACAGTGTTCTCACTGAAGAACTATTAAACAATACAAGACAGTAAAGTTGTGACTTTTAGTAATCTAACCCATCCACCCCTTCACTTAACAATTTGGCTAATCAGATTTATCAACCGTTTTGAAATAAGGGAGCAAAATACTTTAGTGTATAGAATAAGCAGTTTGTCAACTGAGGGTGGCATATGGCTCCATTTTTGAGATATCTGAAGTCATTCATGATTGGGCTGATTAAATTTTGAAGCAATTAAAAACAATGTTAAGCCCAGTAAACTAAAAGTAACACCAGTATCTCCCATTTAAAAACACCACCATCACAATCTATCCTGCAATAAAACTCTTGCTGCCCTCACAGGTGAAATTTGTCCCAACTGGAAAAGTTTCTTTGACCAGAATAACCTGTTAAAGTCCTTTTCCAATCCCTTTGTCAGGAACACAGATGATTTACACTGCCCACTTTCCAGATTCCACTGTCACAGCTCATTTCGATTTTTTCCTGAAGGTCTTAGGCAGCCTTACTGGTAACTTCTGGTCTTTTCCTAATTGCCCCTAATTATGGCACCATGTCCTAGAATCTTTTTTCTTTCTTTCTTGAAATAGCCTTCTTCTCAGTCTCAGTCGCTTACTCACAAGTAGGGTAATGTTGAAGTCATCCTTAGCTGCATTTCTTCCCTTATTCAAACACCATCAAAGTGCAGCTTCAACACTGTAAAATCTAAGACTGTTACCTTGCAGAGAAGGCAAGCAACTGGCCAGTGACGTGCAGTCAGGTGAGGCAAGTGAGGCACAGCCTCACCTCTCATCATGAAAAGAAAAAAAATGTAAAAGGAAAAAATAAATTAAATGCTTGTATTTATCTACTGATCTGTACCATAGTTATTTTCCATTTAACTTCACCAGTTTTACATTATTTGGCATTAAAATTACAGAATTTTCACATTTACCGTTCAATTAGTTAGCCGAGAGCTTGTGGTGTGGCTGAGCTAGCTGCTGCCTCACCGTGGATGACTCTGCTTAACTGTTTTACATTATCTGTAATGAGACCGTATTGCTGTCTCTCTGTAGATCATTTTTAATAGTTTAGCTGATATATGTAATATAAAATGGAGTGTTTTTTGTCAACAACTATGTGTGGAATGTGTTTTTTGTGCTGAGCAATCATAAAACACCTAAAAAGTCAGACTAGGGGAGACACACAGTTCTCCTGCCTCATAGTAGAGGGCGCTTATTCTTCCTGTGACTCAGCGGCAACAGAGTAAGTGACAGCCGACAACATCAAGGACGACTTTCTTCCCTGGCTGTGATTGCCATCGAGACAGAGAGACTTTTAAACTAAAAGACAATGAAAAATTCTACCAACAAGTTATAGATGCTTTTGTTCAGAAGGAGCGGCGATGGACTTCATTTATAAGTAAAAGTAAGACCCATAATAACTTCAATTTTTTTCAATTAAATGTGTTTTTTGGTGTGCTACAGTATGTGTAAAGAATGCTGATATGAGACTTTAAACATAACCAGTTAACTGCTGCCAATCAAATATTGGATAAGATAATTTGTAGGATTTAAATATTTGTAAATCTGATTGTGATGACGTCAGTGCCTCACCAGCACTGACGTCATGGCACGGCACTGCAACTGACTGTGACTGAAAGCAAAGGCAAGAAGTAAAATAAGATGGAAATTCAATTTTCTCCCAATTCAAGGATAGGTAGATAATGCCCTGACTCAGCAGTGAGGAACATACCTTTCTAGTATCTTTTATAATCACCAAACCATTGTTCTGCCAAAATAATAGTAAAAAGGACAGCCTTTACATCACCACATTAATGACTGGATATAACTGTGATTTCACTTTAGTTCCACTCTTCTTCTCTCCCAAATAATATAAGACAGTGTTTGCATAAAAGAAGTACAAATAGACAACTACAAAAGAATGTATGCTACCGGGAGCTCTAAAAATGCCATGGACACTAAATTTGAAGCATTGGTTGAAATATTTAATGTAGAGTGGCAGCAATGTTCAGCCTATATATTTGAAAATAAATGTACTGTATCTGTCACAAACTGTTATAAATCCAAAGAAAGCAGAATCTTTGCAGATCTCAAGCAATTTCATTTTTGGGAGAAGTGGCCTGAACTTTAACAATATAATATTAATTACAATCCATTTCCTCCCGTGCCTCACTCACAAATGCACCCACATGTGAGCTATCTTCCCTTGCATCAGGAGCAATTGTAGCATCATGCCAAGATTTAAATGTGGATTTAATTTTTAAAATAATTGAGTGAATTGAATAGCCCCATTCAATTATGCTGCAGTCTTTGTTTTTCATTTCATAAGCAAGTCCAGCAGCGTGCAAAGCAACAAGCTGCCCATCTTGGTTGAACACCGGTGAACCCGATGACCCCTCGAAAAAACAGCTATCATAAGTGACAATATTAGGATTACTTGAATCTATCTCAATATTATACCTATGGATGCATTTCTCTGGCCTGTAACCACACACACAGATGCAATGTTCAATTTTCAGGCGTTTCTGCAAATGATCGCCAATTGCCTCATCACGTTCAGGTATACTGACAACAAGACAAACCTCCATAGACTTGATTCCTCCTTTTGGGTGACCTATGATAAAAATGGGACCATTTGATGGTGGTGGGGAATTTAAATGCAACAGTCCTGGTGGAGGATGACTTTTACTTCCATTTTCTTCCAATCTCAGCACAGCAAAATCAAGAGCCTCATCTGCTATTTCAAACCAGTTCTCCAATGAGAACCATGTTTCCATACGATGAGGTTCTTCATAAGAGAACGTTACACGGGCTAACTCCTTAATTTTATTTCCCCAGTCCTTTGCTTCAATTCCTTCTCCAACTATGTTCCTTATTACATGGTGACATGTTAATATATATCTACCGCGGAGAACAAAGCAAGTTCCAGCCCCTCGAAAGAATCCTGAGGTTTTCCTCCCTATATATCCAACTGAATCCATATAGTTAACAAGAGTCCTCACCAACTTGCATGAAAGAGAGTCATTTATCTCCTTGCCAAAGTCTCTTTTATGAGCTTCAAGTGTAGCCTTTTTACATCTCAAAAATTTGGCAATGTTTTCTCTTTCTTCCTTCAGCTTTGGATACAAGTGCAGGATCTGCAATTCAAAGTCCTGCTGCTGATTTCTTTCAGAAGTACTGAGCTGTCCCTGCTCACAATCCAGCTTTGGCTCTTGTCTTTTAGAAGTACTGAGCTGTCCCTGCTCAGAGTCCGGCCGTGGCTTTGGCTTTTTAAGAGTACTGAGCTGTCTCTCCCCGAAATCTGAATCATTCTGTTTTTTGTTTAGATCACCACTATATCTGGCAGTCTCTTTCTTAGACTCCACCCCAATCTCATAATGAACCTGATCTGATAAGCTGTCAACTGGAAAATCGATATTTTTGCTTATTGCACCATCATCCAGCGTCCAATTCTCTTCTTTAAGGAATGACATAAAGCGGCCATCTTTGCACAGGGCATCTTTTATGGATTCTCCTTTAGGGGCACAGATACGAAGTATGCAATATTCTCTAAGTAGGTGGAAGTTTTTGATTAACCTACGTTTCTGTGCTCTGATGCTTTTCATTCTAGAAACACTTTTATGGACATAGAACACTATACATTCTTCTTTTACATCATCATAATCGCGGTACCATACTTCATTAGTTGCCTTGTAGTTCTTCAATTCAAATTGTGAGCGATCAGGTACATACTGTAAAGGCATTCCCATATTGACAGAGACATTCAAAGGATCTTTCTTCTCTATTAAGTGGAACTCTTCCCCCTTCTTTCTCTCCATCCAGTCACAAATATATGTACTAGACTTGAGAGCACTAAGCAGACTGTCGGTAAGTCTGCCTCTCACTTCATGCTTCCTCCCATCTCCACTTAATGTCACCAGGAATGTTCGTTTTTCTTCGCTTGCATCCTTGCAACTTGTTGGATTTTTTTCAGGAAAATCATATTCATTGTTAACTTCTTCTTTGATCTAATAAAAGGAAACGATTGAAAATGCATTTGGTTTGTTATTCTGTTTTTCATTAAAACAACAGTAAAAAGACCGTGCAAACAGTTAAAGTGCCTAGCACTTTAACTAGCAGTAACAGAGTTGGATGTGAAACAAAATTTTGTATGGGATTTGTGTTTCTTCCTGTGGAGCAGGTGAAAGCCAAGTTAGGAGGGCGCCCTTAGCCAGCAGCAACGCAATTAGATGTTCTATACCAGGGTTGTCAAACTCACATCATCATGGCAGCATCACGTGACGTATCGGGACTTTTTTCCTCTTTGCTAAAGCAGATGTGGACATGGCCAGCATGTGATGCATCCGGCCCATGGGACGGGAGTTTGACAGCCCTGCCCTGTACCGAATTTGGATAGAATGCTAGATCAGTGGCTACTTGTGGGATGGACCAGGATTTTCAAACTGTATTCTACAGAGAACTTGAGGAGGAGCCCTCAAAGACTAAGGACAAAAAACAATAGACTCAAACTCAGCCAACTTTCTATTACTAGAGTATGATTTGACCCAGGGTCTAGAGGCTGTTCAGCTACAGCCATGGCTGTGGGTGTTTAGCCCCCTCCCATTACCCAGGTTGGTGAAGTTTTCATTTTCCATCTTGGCTAGGGTAATACTTCCCCATTTGATACTGGAATAGCAATAGCACTTAGACTTATATACCGCTTTTCGGTGCTTTCCAGCCCTCTCTAAGTGGTAATACTTCCCCATTTGATACTGGAATAGCAATAGCACTTAGACTTATATACCACTTTTTGGTGCTTTCCAGCCCTCTCTAAGTGGTTTACAGAATCAGCATATTGCCCTCAACTATCTGGGTCCTCATTTTACTGCCCTCAGACAGATGGAAGGCTGAATCAACCTTGAGCCTGGTGGAATTTGAACTGCCAAATTGCAGGGAGCCGGCAGTCAGCAGAAATAGCCTCAGTACTGTACTCTAACCACTGTGTCACTGCTGCCAGATGTGCTGCGTTCGCTGCCAGTTGGTTTCCATCTGCCTTTCAAGTGCTGGTTGTCATCAATAAAGCTCCGTATGGCATAGGGTTGTGATGGCTAACCTATGGCACGTGCCAGGGTGGCACGTGGAGCCCTCTCTGGGGGAAAGTGAGCCATCGCTCCAGCTCAGCTCCACTGCGCAGGCACCTCCCTTCAGCCAGCTGATTTTTGGGTCTCTGCAGCGCATGCAGGAGACACGCACGCATGTGCGGGGGGCAGGGGGAGTTGCGCATGCATGCATGGGGGTGCGGGAAAGTGTATGGGATCGCACATGCATGCACAGGTGTGCGGGGTGCACAAGTGGCATTGCATTATGGGTGCGGGCGCACTTTCAGCACATGAGCACAAAATGGTTAGCTATCACTGGCACAGGACCTGGTTATCTAAGGAAATGCCTATCTCCATTTTTTTCTGCCCTTCCAATAGATAAGCAGAACAACTAGGACCTCTCTATTAAACATTGCCATCTTAGAAAGCCAAGGAAGTGGGCCGTGATCCCACAGTTGTGTCTATAATAGGAATGATAAAAGTTAACATGTCCACAGCCTGAAAAAGTTTCAGCAACAGGCTTGGAATCAAGAAGAGAGCAACGAAAGGCAAGGCAAGACATGCCCATGAAAAGCACACCTCACCACACGCAGACTATGAGAACAGCAATCAATTCAGAAGAAGCAAGAACTCTTACTTTTGGATTTTTATCACTGGTTCCAGCAATGGAATCATTTTTCAACTGGTCCATCGTTATTGCTGCTAAAGTGAAGAAGGAAAAAAAAAGAGGTGAAGACCCAAATAAGAGGATTATACAGCTAGTCCTTGACTTACAACCACAATGGTGGCTATAATTTATGCCGTTCCGTGAGAAATTTGTTAAGTGACTTTTGCCCCATTTTAGGACTTTTCTTGCCACATTTCCTAAGTGAATCACTGCAGTTGTTAAATTAATAATACGGTTGTTACGTGAATTTGGTTTCCCCACTGACTGCTTGTCAGGAAAGTCACAAAAGGCGATTAAATGACTCCTGGACACTGCCAATGGTCATAAATGTGAGACAGTTGTCAAGCATCGCAATGTAAATTATGTAATCAAATGGGAGATGCTACAATGGTTGTAAGTGTGGAAAACAGTCGTTAAGTCACTCTTCTCGGTGATGTAACTTTGAACAGTCCCTAAAGGAACTGTTGTAAATTGAGGACTGTCTGTACTGAATTTCTCCTGCTATTTTGACTTTTTTTTTAACCCACTCCCTTATTCATTTTCAGCTAGGCTAGGGCACTTTTGCTGCTTTGAGCACTAAGCTTTTCGCTTATTATCCCCGTTTATTGAATAAACCAAAATTAGCTCAGCAACTCACACTAACTCATGATCAAAATATCTAGCTTGGGGGTTGCCCGGGCTGGATCAACCAACTATGGTTTCTCGCGTCCCCGCCGAGTGAAATGAGATTAAATTCGCGGGCAGGACGGTATCCCTTGTCGGCAGAGAAAGTACTGCAATAAAGGAGATCCCGATCATTTTCTCCACCCTTTGGCGTTCACGAGTACATTCAAGAACTCTTTACCTTTACAGGGAGCTTTCTATCAGCCGAGGGTTGGAAAGGGAAGGTGACAACGGGGGGACCTCAGCAAACCTTCCGGAACCCCCAAAACAAGAGAGAAATGACTCCGCAAGTTGTTGCGTTGGCTGTTCGAAAGGCGGGGACGGCTTAGACCAAGTGACTTGTTTCCTCAAACTTCTTTTCCGGGGCGGCGATTTGGGCCTTGAAAGATCCCCATAACGGACTCAGCTCGGCAAAAAAAGCGCGGTTCCCGCCCTTTTCCTTTTGGCTGACAGGAAATGGAAAGCAGCCGCCAGCCCAGAAACGAAAGCGAAAACTGAATCGAGTTGCTGATAAATTCCTGGGCTTTTATTATGGCCTCTTGGAGCTCTCTGGATCGATCCCTCGGAGGTGCAGAAGTAGATTCCAGCCCCCATGGAAAGTGTCGCCGAAGCCGGGCAGGGATAGCATCGGGATCGTTCTCCTCCCATTGGAAAAAAGCGGGAAAGGACCACCGGCGGCTGGATGGGAGGACTGTCATCGGCGTGATTCAAAGATCACGAATTTAAGCCCCGTTCGCATTCCAGCCCTTATGTGAAAAATTGGGACGGGGCGGGAAAAAAAATCCGAGTTCACCCAATGCAATCACTTAACCTTGGCCCAAAACGTGGGCGAAGAGCCAGATATAGATACAGGTTAACAGAATTGGAAGGGACCTTGTAGATCATCTAGTCCAACCCCCCCCCCCCCTTCAAAGAGTTGCCACAGAGACGAAGGGGTCAGGCTATTTTCCAAGGCACCCGAAGGCCAGACAAGGAATGATGGATGGAAACTGAACAATGAGAGATTCAGCCTGGAAATAAGGAGAAAGTTTCTGACAGTGAGAAAAATCCACCTGTGGAACAGCTTGCCTTCGGAGATTGTGGGAGATTTATCACTGGAAGCTTTCAAGAAGAGACTGGACTGTCATCTGTCAAAAACGGTGTAGGATCTGCTGGGTGGGGGGTTGGACTAGGTGACCTACGAGGGTCCTTCCAACTCTGTTAATTTGTATCTAAGGTGTGTGGACTTAAACACCCATAAATTCCAAGCCAGCAAAGCCCTACTCCAATTCAAAGTATTTAGATGCAGCCAAGGGCTCACCTCTTCTTAGACTGAGGTTTCCCAACCTTGGGATTTTAAGATATGTGGGCTTCCAAAATGCCAAGAATTCCCCAGCCAGTATGTTGGCTGGGGAATTCTTGGAGTTGAAGTCCACACATCTTAACATTTGCAAGGTTGGGCAACACTGATTTAACCAAAGAAACTTAAAAGTGTGTCAGCCAGGGGTGAAATTCTTCAGGTTCTGGCAGGTTCCAGTAGTGGAAAATTTGAGTAGTTCAGAGAACCAGCAAATGCCACCTCAGACTGGCCCCAGAGTGGGGTGGGAATGGAGTTTTTGCAATGTCTTTCTCCTGGACTGGGGTGGGAATGGAGATTTTGCAATATCCTTCCTCTGGAGTGGAGTGGGAATGGAGATTTTGGAATATCTTTCCCCTGGAATGGGGTGGGAATGGAGATTTTGTAGTATCCTGGAGTGGGATGTGAATGGAGATTTTGCAGTATCCTTCCCCTGCCACGCCCACCAAGCCTGGTACTGGTATTACCACACAGAACTGGTTTTAAAAAAATTGGAATTTCACCCTGTTGCCAACCCAGCAAGATCGAACCAGCCAGGATGATGATGACAATTTTAATTTCCAAGAAAGTGCAAAATATTCCAATGAACGTTATTCTGCATAGAACTAAGAAAGTTAAATATTTCCTCCTCACCTACTCATTGCTATAGGAATTTCTCTTTCTCAAAATAAAAGGCAAGAACTTTCAATGTTTTTTTCCCCCTTTAACTCCAGAATAAGGAATTCAAATTTCTCTTTTCACCTCAGCACTCTTTCCCAGGAGTATAAAATAAGAATGATGTGTGTTTTTGCATCACCACTTTCAATTGTATATAAGATCACAGATTATCCATCAAGCATACATAAGATACATTATTATCTTTGTACATCATATTGTTCAGTTATGATTGATATTCCTTCATTTTAAACAAATATTCTAGAAACTAGATTCACATATATACCAATATTCCATTGCATCCTTATTTGTCTATTTAATAATAATATGTCTTTATAGAATCACCTATCTTATTCTATTATTCTTACAATATGAAAAACTTCTCCAACATTTTTCATTTCCGTATTTTTTTATCTAGCCACTGATAAAACAAGTCTCACTAATAAAACAAGTCCCATATAAAATTGTACATCTTCTTATTCTCTAATTTCAAATGTCAATTTACTCATTTCAGCAGATTCCATTATTTTTTGAATAACTTCCTCCTGCGTTGGTATGTTCTCATTTTTCTAATTTTTTGCAAATACAATTCTAGCTGCTGTTAAAACATTTACAATCAAATATTTCAAATCTTTGTTATATGTTTCTGGTATAATTCCCAATTAAAAAAATATCTGGTTTAAGGTCTATGTGTTTTTGTATCATTTTCTCAAACCACGTGTGGATTTTAGTCCAGTTATCTTTTAGCTTCTATGCAAGTCCAGCACATATGGTGATACGAGCCCGGTGTCTGATGGCATTTCGAACACTTTTCCGACTTGTTCTTGAACATTCTTGCTATTCTCGTTGAGGGTAGGTGCCACCTGTAAAACATCTTATACAAAATTTCCTTGTATGCTATTGACATTGTCATTTTATAATTTTGAGACCACAATTTCTGCCATTTCTCTAATTAAATCTCATGTCCAAAATTTTCCCCCCAAGCTATCATGGTTTCTTTGACTTGTTCTTCCTTTAGCTTAACCTCTAGTAGCCTAACGACATGCTATATGTAATTGATGAGGGTTTTATGTTTCATGTTTTGTTTGTCTTTGTTTGTTTAAAAATAAAAAACTTTTTAAAAAAAGAATGATGTGTGTTTTTGAAAAGGGGAAGCGGTGAGATAGGCAAGGCAACCATAAGACATTCACATTTTCCAAGAACACGGAATACTGTACAGAATAACAGTTGGAAGGACATTGGAGATCTTCTAATCCAACAGAACATCTAGAAGATCTATGGTGTCTCTACACTGCATTTTCTTTTTTGCCTTCTCCAAATTGTGCCACTATTCTGGTCTTCAATAAATTTGCTGAAGTAAGGAAATGAAGGGGGAAAAAAGTAGAAATACAGGTAGCTGTTCATCTGAAGAGCTTCATAAAAGTTTCTGAAAGAGGCATAGTAATTGCACACTAAAGAGGTCACCTTAAAAGGCTTTTCCAAGAAAGAAGATAATTCCCCTCAATCCCTTTCAATGGATTGGACTGTGGGGAATGGTATATTCTTTCTTTGATGGGAAAGTTACTTGATTTTTTCCCCACTGGAATATCATTTTAGGCAATAGATGGAAACTAATCAAGGAGAGAATCAACCTGGAACTAAGAAATTTCCTGACAGTTATAACAATCAGTGGAACAACTTGTTTACAGAAGTTATGAGTGCTCCAAGACTGGAAGTTTTAAAGAAGAGATTGGACAACACTTTGTCTGAAATGGTATACGGTTTCTTGACTGAGCAGGGGGTTGGACTAGAAGACTTCCAAGATGCCAACAAGTTGTTTTTTTTTAACTTGTTTTAATCCTCTTTTGCTAGGTACCTGGAGTCATTTCGTCAGTATACATCTAATAAATATTTTGTGAAAAATATTAAAGGAGTCAAGTAAAAGATATAATGATTTTGATGAAAAGAAAAATTGTTCTGGATGTGGATGAAAAGGGCTAAATGAGAAGTCTCCCGCAGCATGAAAGGATGACACTGAAATAAGGAAATGCTCAAACTGGTACATTGGCATGGAATGATAGTGATAGATTAAAGGCTGGAATTGAAACCAAGGATAGAAATGTTACTGTATGAGAAAAGTTGCTGAAAAGTAAGCAACGAGTGCTCTGAGAAATGTTGAAAAATGGTAAAATTGCAGTGTAGATAGTGTGATTGTGTGATAGTGCTGCTAGAAAAAAGGTTAAATTATGAACATGATTTGAGTAACATTTCCAAGATAATCTGTCCATCCGATCAACAAAGCTTTCCACTGAATCAACCAGAAAAAAAATCCAGGTCTCATTTCCAATCCTATTCCTATTTACTAAAGGTGGATAATTATGCATTGTGAGCCATTACTGTTGGCTCTGTTGTTGTAGACAGAATTTATAGTGGATTAATAAAAATCACAAGGAATTTCTGGTTTGGATCTCTATTCTTGATTACATTGCCCATTAGATGTTCAATGAGATGTATGTCAATGCTTGCAGTGGGAAGTTAGACTGGTTTGCCTAAGGCTACTTCCATACTAATAGTCTAGTCCAGAGGTCTCCAACCTTGGGAACTTTAAGCCTGGGGACTTCAAGTCCAGGAATTCCCCAGCCACTGGCTGGGGAATTCTGGGATTTGAAGTCCATCAGGCTTAAAGTTCCCAAGGTTGGAGACCTTGGTCTAGTCCAGTAATGGCGAACATTTTTGTAAAGGTGTGCCAAAATCATGAATGCACCCCACAATGCAATGCGCCCCACCAACCCCAGTATAGCGGGAGAAGTTTTCACCCTCCCCAGGCTTCAGGAAAACCGGAGCATGGGGAGGGTGAAAAAGAGGCCCAATGGGCCAACCAGAAGTTTGTTTCTGAACTTCTGGTTGGCCCATTTTTCACCCTCCCCAAGCTCCTAAGGCTTTTCTGAAACCTGGGTGAGCAAAAATGGCCTCCTCAGACCCTCCGGAAACCCTCCAGAAATGGATCGTTCCCAAACTTCCAGTTGGGCCCTTTTTCCCCCTCCCCAGCCTCCAGAGGCTTTCCTGAAGCTTGGGGAGGGCAAAAATGGCCTTCCCCGGAAACCCAAAAATCAGCTGGCTAGCACGCACATGCGCACTGGTACTGAGGACTTGTGTGCGAACAGATATGGCTCCACATGCCATCTGTGGTATGCATGCCATAGGTTCTGTTAGATCGGGTAATGAATAGGCACACACAGGCTAACAGTAACAATAGCTCTTTATTAAATGCAACAAGTGAGAACAATCCAGCGAAGGTTGAGTCTGACAGCAGCCCTTTTATAGGGAGCTGTCAGACCCTTCGATCAATGAGATTAAACCTCTGTTCCCGCCGGAACAGAGGATCTTGGTGGAAACCACTATAGTTGAAGCTAGTATGTAACACCCCTCCCCCTTAGATGGAACAATCCTACCAATCACGTAGACACGCAGGTAGGTGGGCTTTTGAGTAGCTCTGCCTGACCTGCGCAGTTCAGTTGGAGGGCGTTCTTTGAGCAGGTCGGACGGACCTGTTTGCTCCGCAGCTCCGCTTGGTGGAAGCTCCTGGAACCTTTCACAGGCCGTGGTTGGAGCTTCTAGAGCTGGTTCGCTCGGAGCTCACTGCAGGCCTGCAACTCAACCAGATAAGTTCCCTGGTACCCTCGGGCTTGAGCTGCCTGTGGAAGGAGTGGCGTATTGCTCCCTTTGGGTAGGGCTTTGGCTAACTCGTGCAGGAGTTACCTCTGGTTGTCTAAGAGTGGAGTTGGAGAGGCGGCCACACAGTTGGTCAACATGCCTTCTCCAATTCCAATCATCCTCGAGCTCTACGAGATAAGAGCGAGGCCCGGTGATACCTATCACTGTGGCAGGAATCCACAGAGTTCCCCCGGTGTAGTTGTGGGCGTAAACTGAATCCCCTATGCTAAAGTTCCGAATTTTGCTTGTGGAGTCAGGGGGGGATGCGGCAGAATAGTTTGGGTGTAGCCGGTCTAAGTGGGACCTTAACCGGCAACTCATGAGAAGCTCGGAGGGGCTTCTCCCTGTAGTGGCACTGGGTGTGATGTGCTGAATTAGCAAATAGTGGTCAACCCTTGTTTGTCAATCTCCCGAGCCCATCCTAGAGAGGGCCTCTTTTGCAGATCTCATCATTCTCTCCGCCTGACCATTGGAGGCCGGATGGAATGGCGCAACCAGGGCATGTCTGATTCCCTGTGCTGCTAAAAGGTCTCGAACTGCATGGCCCTGAATTGGGACCCATTGTCAGAGACCAAGATGTCGGGCAGGCCGTGTGTGGAGAAAAGTCTCCGTAGTACCTTGATGACCGCCTCTGCCGTAGTGGAGGTCATCAGGACTACCTCTAGCCATTTTGAGTAGGCATCCACAACTACAAGGAAAGTCTGGCCAGGAACTGGGCCAGCAAAATCAATGTGTACCCTAGACCACGATGCTTGAGGTCGCTCCCACTCCTTAGAGGGCGCCTCTGGGAGAGCTGGTCTGGACTCCTGGCATGGTGTCCAGGTAGCCACCCATTCTTCGATCTCCCTGTCCATGTTAGGCCACCACACATAACTCCTAGCCAAAGACTTCATCCTGGCAATTCCAGGATGCCCTACGTGTAAAGCCTCTAATACTGCAATGTGCAGTTTGGGTGGAACAATGACCTGGTGCCCCCACAGCAAACAGCCATTTACAATAGATAACTCATCACGTTTACAATGGTACATTTTGAATTCAGACCCAACAGGCCCCTTGGGCCACCCCCTCCACACCCAGTTCAAAATTTGTTTGATGGTGGAGTCTTTGCAGAGTGACTGGCAACGTCACTGGCAAGACAGGATCTGTCACTGCGTTAAATGTTTGCTAGTAGAACTGAACTGAATAGTTACTGAAAGAGTTACTGCGCAGGTCATAAGCCTTATCTGACAATGATTTATTGCGCATGCTTAACATGTTTATTACATCACACATTCCAGAGACTTCTTTCTCTTTTGATCTTTGTCCGTCTGCCAGGAAGCTGGTAGACAAACTGCTCTTGCCAAAATGTAACAATTAGATAGATTTGTTTTATTTTCTATTTTATTATTTTTGTATTAAAGTTTTATTTTTAATTAGAACTTGTTATTGGACTTCATTTTCACTTCTTAAAGAAAATGCTGTTTGGAAAAGCCGCGATCAAAGCCTCACTAGTTCAGGGTGAAATTTTTCCCCTGACAGGATCAGTCTCTAGGCAGTCAATGACAAGGACTGGCATCTTGGGGGTAGGGTCAGCAAGAAGTTTGGGCAGCGGGCAGCGGGCAGCGGCCCAAGGTGTCGGCTTGCCCCAAAGTGGAGCCTGGTCAGTGGATGAGACGGTAGGAGTAGGCAGCAAGGAAGATGATCCACCTGGTCATCCATGTTGATAATGACACATGGGTAGGACGTTCCCCAGCCAGTAAGCCCAGTAGCAGTTTGTGATCCGTAATGAGTTCGAAATCACGGCCGTATAGATACTCATGGAACCTTTTTACTCCGACCTCTGCAGCCAAAACTTCATGGTCCAGCTGGCTGTAGTTCCTTTCAGCAGCGGACAAGGTCCTAGAGTAAAAGGCTATTGGAGCCTCAGTTCCCTTGGGCATGCAGTGGCTGAGGACCGCTCTGACGCCAAACGGTAAAGCATCACAGGTCAACACCAGTGGCAGGGTCTGGTTGTACTGCACCAGGAAAGTGTCCGCCGAGAGAAGTCTTTTTACCATGGCAAATGCGGTGGCTTCAGCTCTGCCCCATGACCACTTTGCGTTCTTAGCCAGGAGACAGTGTAAGGGCTCAGCAATGGTGGCTTTCTGTTTAAGAAAGATGCTGTAGAAATTAAGGAGCCCAAGGAATGCCTGTAGCTCGGTTTGATTGCGAGGTGTAGGGGCGTCCTGCTTTAATTTTTTTCAAGGTCAGATGAATCCCAGAGCCATCGATTAGGTACCCTAGGAATTCAACCCAACGTCCTCGGACTCCTTAAAAATCGCTTCAGCGCTTTTGTCTTTGAAGGCGTTGATACCGGTCACTCCTAGGCCTAGGGCTTCGAACCAGTCAAGCCCCAGGAGGCTCTGCAGGTCGCCGCTGACTACCGTCACTGGGAGTTGGCGGCTGTATTTCTTGAATTGCACCCGGAAGGTGCCCTGGCCCACAACGGGGACTTGGTTCCCCTGGTAATCGCGAAGGCGGATGTCAGGGGCACGTAGTTGCTGCTTCTTCAGGCTAGGGATCTCCCGCTTGAGCGTAGACCACGGCATGATAGTCAGTGATGACCCCGTCTCGATCTCCATCTCGCATGGAGAGACCTCAATGAGGACTGTGACCTTCAGCTTTTTTGGCCGCCTAGTGCGGACTTGGCCGATTGAGGTGTGGTAGGTGACTCTGGCATCGCCCTCTGAGTGCCATGGTGGCTTCTGCCATGTTCCTTGGTTGGGCCTCTGCTGGCGGTTATCTCGGTTTCTTGGCTGCCAGGTCGTTGTGGAGTGCTCGCTTCTGCACACCTTGGAGATGTGCCCCTTTCGCTCGCAGCGCTGGCAGGTAACGTTGTGGAAACGGTAAGCCGATCGGGCATGGTCTCCTCCACAGCTAGCCCAAATCAGGAATCTTTGTTCGAATTTGCGCGCCAGCTTGGTGCAGCTACTGCGCATGCGGAAGCTGTCATCTTCTTCACCTTCAGAGCTCTCGGCCTCTGCAGCTTCGCGGTGAACGAGTGTATTCTTCCTCGCGTCTTGCGGAGTGTTTTGACTCTGCAGTGTCTCTGTGGACTTGACGGCCGATTCTTACGCCCTGGCCTTGTCCAAGGAAATTGGTAGATGAAGTTAGACTTGGCAAGTTACCTCCTCTGTAAATTAATGTCCCGCACACTGCAAATTATGCGGTCAAGAATGAGTTCGTCTAGATCTCAGAACTCGCAGTACACTGCGGCCTTTCGTAGCGCTGCAATGTACTCATTGATTGATTTGCCTTCCCTCTGGTTGCGAATGTTAAATTCATGCCGGCGAACATGCTTAGACGGCTTGGGAGCGTAGTGGGTCCTTAGCATCTGCTGGAGCACAGACCATGCAACCAATTGTAGCGGCATTGGTTCTGACAGGTCTTTGGCAGTTTTGAACACTTCTTGTCCACAGTAACAGAGGAACATGTTCTTCTTGCGGCCTTTAGAAAGGCCCACGAGGAAGCAGTCAAACCGTAGCATATATGAGTTACAGTACTCGGTGACTGGGTCATACGGAGTCGGTGGGGCATGCATGGCCATTTTGTGTCCTGAGGGCGGTTTGAGTTTGCTGCTCAAAAATGGCTGCTCGAAGCCACGCTGAGCTCCGGGCTGGATTGCTACGCTCTTTTTGGTTTGCCTAGTTGCTTTCCAATCCCGCCTTTGTCACCAGTGTTAGATTGGGTAATGGATAGGCACACACAAGCTAATGGTAACAACAGCTCTTTATTAAATGCAACAAGTGACAACAATCCAACGAAGGATGAGTCTGACAGCAGCCCTTTTATAGGGACCTGTCATACCCTTCGACCAATGAGATTAAACCTCTGTTCCCGCCGGAACAGAGGACCTTGATGGAAACCACTATAGTTGAAGCTAGTGTGTAACAGGTTTGCCATCACGGGTCTAGTCTATAGCATTATCAGTTTAAAACAATATACATTCATTGTTTGTGTTATTAAGTATTTATTTTTAATTTCACTCTTTACACAACATTTAGGCTTTGCTGTATTAAGAGATGCTTTTATGGCCGTGGCTACTACTTTCATCAACACAACCCATCCATTTCAAATTGCAAGCTAGACATTAGACAACACTCTGATTGTTCCATGAGCTTGTGGGCAGCTCTGGAAAATGTAGCAGAACAGCCTGTTTTAGTATCTGGTAACAATCTGCAAGAACATCGGATGGATACCAAGAGTGCAGCTCTTGAGAAGGTCAACTTGGGACACAGAGGTTGCCTTCATCCACAGAATCCAACTCAACATTCTGCCTTTTGTGCGAGCGAATTAATCATTTTGGGGAAGTCCAGCAGCATGACTTGGTAGCTCTGGATCTGAAAGTGCAGTAGACAGCTTCAGTAAAGTATTTCTTTGAATGGCGCATGTCAACACCGACTTTTTTATTTTTCCAGTAGAAATCTGCTACAATGGAAAATCCAGTACAAACACAAGCAGAAGAGTTACATAATAGGGTCTTACACTTTCAAACAAAAAATGTTACTGTCCCATGATGTCAGGTCATTTCGAAATAATAACCTCCACTCACAAAATGATGGCATAGTGAGTGGTTTCTGATCCAGAAGCAAAAAGGCCAAGCCAAGAATCTAAGGGGGAAAAGGGCCAAGAATAAAATGATATTGAAAAGGAGACTTACTTATTATTACAATGCAGGTATCCACAGCCAATGCAGAATCAGGAACAAAAATGTCAGACTGTGCAAGCATAAACCACATCTTCACTTTTTACATCTTGAGAACCATTCCTTATTTTTCAATTGACTTTTCTAATATAAGCGTATGTGACAATAACTGCTTGGGATTTCCATTCCAATACTAATAAACCAATCCAATGCATTTACAGGTAGTCCTCGACTTACAACTGTTCATTTAGTGACCATTTGAAGTTACAATGACACTGATAAAAGTGACAAATTACTGTTTTTTACACTTACGACCATTGCAATATCCCCATGGTCATATGATCAAAATATGGATGCATAGCAAGTGGCTCATATTTATGACGGTTGCAGTGTCCCGTGGTCATGTGATCCTCTTTTACAACCTTCTGACAAGCAAAGTCAATGGGGAAGCCAGATTCACTTAACAACCAGGTTACTAACTTAACAAAAAAACTTAGCAAGAAAATTCATAAAACGGGACAAAACTCACTTAACAAACATCTTATTTAGCAACAGAAATTTTGGGCTAAATTATGGTCATAAGTCGAGGAGTAGTTATATTTCCTATTCCTGCTGGTTAACATAGAAAGCTGTTTGGTGTAGTAGTTAGGATGCTGGCCTAGAAACCAGAGGATGGTGAGTTCTAGTCTCACTTTAGGCATGAAAGCCAGCTGGGTGATTATTGGCCAATCACAGTCTCTCAGTCAGCCCACCTCACAGAGTTGTTGTTGTGAGAAAAGTTGGAGGATGGAGGAGTATTAAGGTACATTTACCACCTTTTCTTATAAAGTAATAAAGTGGGATTAAAACTCTAAATAATAATATACAAGAATTATTATATTATGCAATTCCAATTTAAATTAATCTAGCCCAATTTCAGTTGGAACCTCTAACCATGTGATAAAACTATTCTGCCCTACCTGTTCTTTTCTAGACATGTTGGATTTCAGCTTTCATTTAATGGACTTAACTTTGTTGTCAGAAAAATAGGAGGAGGAAGCCATATTAATATGTTTCACACTTGAGCTATATATAAAGTAAGATGGGATTTTTTTTAAAAAAAACCTTTTTGAATGGCCATGATGATGTCCAACATATTCAAAGGTTAGGAAAAATTGTAATAGAGAACAGTTCTCAATCATAGGGAATGTTCCGTCTGTACTTAGGAAGGAATTTTGTGCAGATAACTAAACTGGATTTTAAAATAAAACATTTAGTTTTGTAGAATCTGCCCATGAGCATAGTAAGAGCCTTGATTATGCCCTTTAATTGATCATTTTCATTTCTTACTATACCTAACTGATAGTTCTAGGAAGGTAAAAAAGACCTCACCTCTGTCCCACTGTTGTCTTTCCCAAACATTTGTTATTCAAAGGGTGTCAAACTCACATCGTCATGGTGTTGTCACGTGACGTATCACAACTTTCCCCCCTCCTTTGCTAAACCGGGTGTGGGCGTGGCCAGTGTGTGGCGCGTCTGGCCCATGGGCCGTGAGTTTGACAGCCCTGGCATATTGGATACCATTAATGTTAGCTCTGACTTTTGTATAAAATCCTCTAACTTCATTCTCGCAGCTTTTGTATAAAGCTGTTTGGTCAGCTAACGTTTCTGAACATTGTGGCTGTGAATTCAAGACATTAATTATGCCTAGTTTGAAGATCAAAGACTTTTTTAGATATTTTTTTTGTAAGTAAATGCACAGTTTTATTGGAGAATGATTGAATAATGCATGTGATGTGTTCTGAAGCGAATCGCTTGACAGGTTTATATGAATATTAAATCTCAGGATGGTGATTTCCTTCAGAAATCCAATTCTAGCAGCACTTTTGGGCCAAGGAATGTGTGGATGTCTGCTTCTGAACCTCTCAGCGCATGGTAAATATTCCATACTTACCATATTCCAAATCTACAGATAGATCCTGCAGTGGGGTGGCCTTAATTCTTTGAAATAAACGAAGACTTCCCAAATGAATTCACCACAGGTAGTTCTCAATTTACAACCACAATGAAGCCCAACATTTATGTTAAGTGACTTTTGCCCCGTTTTACAACTTTTCTTGCCACGGTTGTTAAGTGAATCACTGCAGGTGGAAATCCATTAACCTTAGTTGTTAAGAGAATGTGGCTTCCACATTGGGTTTGCTTGTCAAAAGGTTGGAAAAGGTGATCACGTGACCTTGGGACACAGCAATGGTCATAAATATGAATCAGCTGCCAAGCATCTGAAATTTGATCACGTGATCATAGGCATGCTGCAAAGGTTGCAACTGTGAAAAAAGGTCATGTCACATTTTTCAGGGCCGTTGTAATAGTCACTAAGCGAACTGTTGTAAGTCAAGGACTAGCTGTACCTGTACCTAAATTTGAGTGGACAACAGTTTTGAAGTTCAAACCCTTCTGACACCATTTCTTAGTGGACAACAGTTCTGAATGAGAACAATATAGATGTGAATCTCACTATTTCCATAAGTAGTTGAAGTGGCCCTTCATACCCACAAGTCAACTGTGTCAGCCTGATCTCCAAAGTTTGCAGAGCTGTAGATAGAGGGGGGAGCAAAGGAAGAACACCTGAAGAGCAGCCTAAAAAGTAGGTGAGTCATTGGCTTAGAAATGCTGACTACCACAGTATGACCTGGGAAGATATCGAAGGGCAGATAAAACCAAAGAGCAAATATTTGCTAAACAAATCTCTGAAGCTGAACTGACTGATTTCCAGGGGCAACCAGGCAGAAATTTTTTCAGATAAGCACAAGGAGGTATCACATGCGAGCTTTCCAGAAAAGGGACCCTACTTGCCAAGTTCTTTTGGGCATTTATACTTGTCCTGAGTAGCTTTTACTCTCTAGGTTTTTACTCTTCTACTCTCTTCAGGGTGGTTTGGATACCATTAATGTAAAAATAAATCCAAACATCTATTTCAGCGATGGCGAACCTTTTTTGGCTCACGTGCCACAAGTGGGGGGAGCGTAGAGGGGTCGTGTGCGGGCGTGCTGCAACCATAATGCAGTGCGCGACCCCCCCAGTGCGCATGTGCGCACAACAGGCGCTACCCCCATTTTTACATGCTTTTTTTGCCCTCCCCAGGCTCCAGAGGCTTTATAGGAGCCTGGGGAGGGCGAAAAGAGCCTCCTCTGCCCCCCCAGAGGCCCTCTGGAGGCTTCAGGGATCATCCGAAGGCTTCCCTGAAGCCTTCGGAACGCTTAAAATGACCCTCCGAGCAAACCGGAAGTGACTTCCGGTTTGTTCGGAGGGTCGTTTTAAGCATTCCGAAGGCTTCATGGACCATCCGTAGGCTTCCCTGATGCCTTTGGAATGGGGGCGGGGGGCTCTTTTCACCCTCCCCAGGCTCCTATAAAGCCTCTGGAGCCTGGGGAGGGTGAAAAATGGCTTTTAAAAATGATGAACTCAGCTGGCCAGCACGCGGTCGCGTGCCCTGACAAATGGCTCCGCGTGCCACCTGTGGCACACGTACCCATAGGTTCGCCATCACTGATCTATTTCATTACTGCTGGGAACTCAGTCATCTTTTCAATATCTTAAGCAGAGCTTATCTGTGCTCATGCTTTTGTTCATCTCCAATTCCAGCCCTTTCTTGGATGTCTTATTAAGTACAGGTAGTCCTCGACTTAGGACCACAATTGAGCCCAAAATTTATGGTATGTTGTTGAGTGAGCATTTGTTAAGTGAGTTTTGTCCCATTTTACAACATTTCTTGCTACAGTTGTTAAGTGAGTCACTGTGATCGATAAGTTGGTAACCTGGTTGTTAAGTGAATGTGGCTTCCCCATTGACAGAAGGTTGCAAAAAGAGGAGCACATGTCCCTGGGACACTGCAACGGTCATGAGTCTGTCAAGCATTTGCATTTTGATCACATGAGCATGGGGATGCTTCAAATATTGCAACTGTGAAAAACAGTCCTAAGTTCCTTTTTTCAGTGCTGTTGTAACTTTGAATGGTCACTAAATGAACCATTGTAAGTCAAGGACTACCTATACATAAATATGGTTCGTAAACTCTGGGGGAAGAAAAAGGGAGAAAAAGAGAAACATATACTTTGCAACATATAACATTTCTGTAGAGCAAGAGATTCTTTTGGTTAATAATTCCTCCTTATCACAGATGGATGAAATTTGTGCCCAAGGCAGGAAATATTTACACTGAAAGCAATATCAAAAGGAAAGTATGCAAAAGAAGGGGGGGGGGTAAGGAGGTGAAGGGGAGAGAAGGGACTTTCCCAAGAAAATTTCTGTTTCGATTTTGCTTGGAAACTTCTGCCTGAAAAATCATATGATGCATGATTCATCCTCAGTAGGGACACTCCCCTCATGTTTCAATTATCCAATCCTATTGCTTGAGAAAATCAAAGTTCCTCTAATCTTTTTTCGTCGACTCTTTTCTGTTTTTTTTAAAATCAGTGATAAACTGAGCAAAGTAGCTGAGAGTTCCTTTGGTGGACAGAAAGAAGCCGTGGTATCCTGGAGAATCAAGCAAGGTAAGCAATGAATTCAGATGAATTTTCCAAAGTTCAGAGGCAGCCCTACTAGGGCCAAAGAATTCAGAAGATTTGCAGAGTTTTAAATGTGTCCAACCTTTTGTCATTTTGATTGCTTATTTGTATCCTTTGACTACCATTAAGTGTTGTACCTTCTGATTCTTGATGAATGTATCATTTCTTCTTATGTACACTGAGAGCATATTCACCAAAGACAAATTCCTTGGGTGTTGAAACACACTTGGCCAATAAAGAATAAAGAATTCAAACGTGTATAGGATAATAGATATACGTTTATACAAGATTATGAATACATGAAATGGATACGAATAAATGGGGTTGTTAGGGCAGGGACGGCAGGCACCTTGGTGTGCTTATGCATGGCCCTTGGAGGTCAAGCCGCTACAGATTTTCTACTAATCAAAAAATATAGAACCATAGGGCTGGAGTTTATCTAGTCCAACTGCCTGGTCAAGGCAGAGGAGGACCTTACACCATCCAGATCAAATGGTTGTCCAGTCTGTCAGCTGTTCCACTGATTAATCGTTCTTGTTGTCAGGAAGTTTCTCCTTTGTTCTAAGTTGGATCGCTTTTTAATGACCTCCCCCCCCCCCCCGTTGCTTCTTATCTTACCCTCAGGAGCTTTGGAGAATAACCCGACCGCCCTCCCCTTATCTCAGTGACTTTCTGCAACTGTTTCATATTATCTCTGTATGTTATCATTTCATTCTGCCCCCTCAAGTAAGAGAAGCTGTTGTGGTTACATCTGCTTCCTCTTTGCTGCTATTCCATCCCCACTCTGCCTATGCCATGTAAAGAGGGGGGCTAATTCTCAGCAGAAAGCCAGAATGAGGTCGTAACTTGGGTTCATCATAGTTTTTCAACTCAAAGTAGCAACCTGGTTGATTATGTATTGTAAAAGCACGAGTGATGGTCTATTATATGTGCACTGCAGTCATTTTGTGTGTGTGCATTGTGTGTGTAGCAAAATGTTATTTGAAAGGATTGGATTATATATTAACTTTTACAGCAACACTAAGCCAGTTTTTAAATCATTCGGTTATGTCTACCATGGGTAGACCTATTTGAACACATTTCTCCTTTTACTGAATTGCCAGGAATTGTACTTGTAACATTTGATTGCTATCTTATCTTGCTTTCTCCCACTCTAGCAGCTTTGGCTTTGATGATGCTGGTTATGAGTTCTTGGAGACTTAAACAGGCTGGTTTAAGTAATAATAAATAGTCTTTTAAATGATGAAACTTTTCTCTTTTTTTAGGACCGTGCAAGTAAAGTGGCCTTTTCCCTTCCCTGACCATGGCGTTTTGGCTTTGGCCTCTCTTGGTGTTGCTGAGTACCGAGAGTGCAAGAGCTGAAGATCCAGGATTCAAAGCTTGTAGACTTCAAGGTCTCAGTGAAAAGGTACTAGAGGTCCTACCTGGAGGTGGCTGGGACAACTTGCGCAATGTGGAGATGGGCAAGGTCATGACCCTCAACTACTCCCAATGCCAGACCACTGAAGATGGTGAGTACCTCATTCCCAACGATGTCTTTGTGGTGCCCCTCAAGAAGAGCACAGTGGAGATCCACTCTGAAATTATTAAAGACTGGCTGTCCTACACCGATGCATTTTCCGAATCCATCAATGCCGAGGCTTCCTACCTCACCGTGCTCAATGGCAGGTTCTCCACTGGTTCCCAGGAAACGAAGACCCACAATGTCTATGATGACACAGTCACCACAAGAGTGCAAGTACGGCATCACGTTTACTCTGTGAAAGCTCAGCCGTCCTTCACTTTCCACAAGGATTTCCGTCATCAGCTTGTGAGCATAGGCAACCAGCTAGAGAATAACCAGAGTCGGATTGCTGAGTATATGGCAGAAATGCTGGTATTAAGCTACGGCACGCATGTCCTCACAAGCGTGGAGGCTGGAGCGTCCCTCATACAAGAAGATCAGGTGAAAAAGAAGTTTTTGCTGGACAATGATGCTCAGAAAGCAAGCATCACTGCCTCTGCCTCTGTTACTTTTTTCCACAAAGTCAATGTGGGAATTGGGGCCTCCATGGAAGCTTTGAGTAATATGACTAAGGCCTATTTGGCGAATACAATAAATTCCAAATTGGAGAGCCGGGGCAGTGAGCCCTTCTATCCTGGCATCACCCTCCAGAAATGGCAGGAGAGCATCCCCAATGGTTTAGTGGCAATAGGCAAGTCAGGGCTTCCTCTGCCATTTTTCATCACCCCTGATGCCTTACCTGAATTGCCAGAGCCTACAGTTCATCGAGTGGCCGCCACAGTGGATAACGCTATCCGCCTCTACTATGCAATCAACACCCATCCAGGCTGCGTTGAGCCCAGCTCAAAGAATTTCAACTTCCAGGCCAATGTTGATGATGGCTCATGCCAAAATCCCAGCACCAATTATACCTTTGGCGGAATCTTCCAGGAGTGCCACGGGGTTTCGGGCCAGGACCTAGAGGAGCTTTGCCAGGCTTACCGTGTCCAGAACCCTTTGACTGGCAGCTACTCTTGCCCACAGAACTATTCTGCTGTTCTGCTGCATGAAGAGCAACGTACAGCCAACCAGCCCAAGATGGAGTGTCATGAGCAGTGCCATAAGTGCTGGCTTGTGCTTAAGTGCTGTAAGAAAGTGTGCGGCATCCGCTACTACCCCAGCACAGTGAAGTTCTTTACTTATTGGTGCGCTGCCACAGGTCCAATAGCTCAGAGCTCAGGATTTCTCTTTGGAGGACTCTACAGTACTGGGAATGAGAACCCAGTGACTAGCACATATACCTGTCCGGCCTACTTCTTCCCCTTGGTCCTGTTTGATAATCTGAAGGTGTGCATCAGCAATGACTACGAGATGGGCTCCCGCTATGCGGTGCCCTTTGGTGGCTTCTTCAGCTGTCAGTCTGGCAATCCTCTGGCGGGCTTACGGAAGGGGCAAAGCCCTGGAATCCTCCAGGATTTTTTCTACCAAGATTCTCCTACTAAATACCCCATGAAATGTCCCCCGGGGCATAGTCAACATAAGGCATATCTGAGTGACGGCTGTGAAATTCTCTATTGTCTGCAAGCGGGGACACTTTTTGCTCAGCAATTGGCTCCCATCAAGCTCCCCCCTTTTCTGCGCACCCCGTCCCCCAATGGCAGCTTTTCTGAAACGGTCCTGGTGAGCACCGAAGGTAGCCAAGCCTGGGTCAAGATACGGCAGAGTGGGAGCTGGAGGTTGGCTAATGGCACAGAAGGGAAGGAAATAGCTCTTCTTTTCCAGGGAAATGACAGTTCGGCACTATCAAGTGGGGCCATTGCGGGGATTTGCATCGCAGTGATGGTAGTCTTGGTTATCTGTGTTTTTATTGTGTTCAGAATTCGGCGCTACAAGATGAGAGGCTACCAAGAGGTGACAAATGAATACCTAATCAATGACGGCAGAAACTATAGAACCACAGAAACACCTCCAGAACTTAGTGCTGCCTAAAAACATCTTTTCATCTATTCTTTAAAGTCTAATTCCAGTTGTGGGGAGCTGAATCTGGAAAGCCAGAGAGGCAGAATAATAACGGAGCGCTGCGCAGGGGTAGGGGAAGTAAGAATTAACTATAGGTGTACATAAAAATGTTTGACCAAATGATGATAACCCCCTTCCAAAGCAAAAATAATTCGCTTTGAATTGAGTGAATACCGGTAAATAATCATTCACTTACCTGAATACAGGTAAAATAAGCAATCTGAGAGAAATGAGTTGAAAGATCTAGACTTTATCCTGAATGTCAAATTACCTCAATGAAAGGAAATTAATTCAGATGTAACATTATAGCTTTTTGTTTGAGCAACTGTAGTTCTGTAGCTGAAAGAGAATAGATTACACTACAAGGCAAGATAGGAAAGAACTTAAAAGTAATTTTAGCAGACTGAGACATGATTTAGAGCAAGAACAGCTCTTTCTGTAGTGTACTGAGAATTCATTTATATGTAAGGGGATTTATTTTACTTTTATTGCACCTTGACAGCCATCACTTGATACATTTATAAAAGGGGATGAGAAACAATACCAAGTAGAAGCAAGCTTCCTTTGGCAGTTGCTCAATAATTCTTTGTCAGTCTAATAAATTCTGTGTTGTTGTTGTTTAGAAAAAAGACTATGACCACTTAAGTGATGATTTTTCATCACTGCCTTATGAAATTAGCCCTAATTAGTAAGATGAAGATAACGGCTTTAATTCCTGGAAACGAATTGGTTTGTCAACATATTAAAGTATGACAAAACTCAACATATTGGAAAATAGAGATCAATTTTGCCTTAAATATATGTGACAGTATTCTGAAATGCTTTATTGCTGAATACTTTTGATTATTCCCTTTGTTTATCACAATAAATTGATATATTTGGATGTTTATGGTTAGTTATTCTTCTATAAGCGGCATTGTGGCCTAGCGGTGAAGACGCTTGCTTCCCACTCGGAAGGTTAGGAGTTCAATCCTAGGTAGCGGCAGATGTTTCCTAGGGCACAAAGGAAAAATACAAGCTGCGAACTCCATGCTGCGAAAAAATATCTGATGCAAACTCACGTGGCGTCAGGAAGGACATCTGGCCAGTAAATGTTCAACTCCATCCATCACCCCAACTTTAGCCTGAGTTAAGGGATTACAGGGTTGAAAAAAAGAGGTTTTTTAATGGTTAATTATTCTTCTCTCTTTTCTGCCAACGAATTCAAACTTCCCTCCTCTAGACACTAGCTTTTTTTCTTCTTTGGGCCATGGCCGAAGTCCTGTCATCTCCCGTTTTTTACCTTGCAAAAAAACAACAGTTCCAAAACACCAACCAGAGTCATGGCAATTCATCAGGATGCCAGCATTTCTTCTCTAGCTCCGTTCTGGACCTCTGCTGTGGAAAGACTCTTAGATAAACAGCTCAGACATTATATTATGCTACGAATTATCGTGTTCTGCTATTTGGACTGAAAGAAGTATTTCAATATACATACAGAGGGATGGGACACTACCCACTCAAGCACTACACATTGCCCATTGAGCAGGCAGACTTGAAGAGCAGGAATGGAATTTGGCTCATTAGAAATAATAATCTCCTTAATTTGGGTGCATTGAAATGTTGGGGTGGCTCAGGGGTGGGTTCCTGCCAGTTCTAACCTTTTCTATAGAAGAGGTTCCACAAATCTACAGTGCCATTTAGAACCGGTTCCAGCTCCCTCCCCCTGCCCGTCCGCACATTATCAAGATGAAGAGCGAGAGGAGGAATTCTGGGAGTTGAAGTCCACAAGTCTTAAAGCTGTCAAGTTTGAACACTGGGGGGGGGGGTTTCTAAAGGATTAGGGGTGCAAGGGTCTTGTAACTTGACAGCTTTAATACTTGCACACTTCAGTGCCAGAGTTCCTGAGCCAACATGACTGGAGGAGGAATTCTAGGAGTTGAAATCCACAAGTCTTAAAGCTGTCAAGTTTGAACACCCCTGGGTTTTTTTTTCTAAAGGATTAGGGGTGCAAGGGCCCTGTAACTTGACAGCTTTAAGACTTGTGTGCTTCAAATGCCAGAGTTTCTGAGCCAACATTTTGTTTCACCACATTTTACAAGTTGGCCACGCCCAACCCAGTCACATGGCTGGTAAGCCACTCCCACCCAGTCACATGGCCAGCAAGCCACTCCCACAAAGCAGGCCACACCTACAGAAGAGGTTCTAAAATTTTTTGAAACCCACCACTGGGATGGCTGTGCCTGGAGAACCATATGAGTCTTAGCACCTATTGATGTGTCCAGTTCATGTCAAATGAGTGAACAGGACAGGGCTGGCAACAATGAATTGTTCAAGACTACCTACCAGGTTTCACAGTTGAGAAAACTCCCATCAAGTATTTTCTTTGTAAAAGTTCCTCATTCCAGCTCTTCTGATATTTTTCTTAACAAAGTAGAATAGAATTTAACACTATGACTCATGCAGGCTTACTTACACATTGCTTCTTAATTGACATAAAAGAAGTTCTTTATAGCAAATCCTATAATTGGAGCATTAAATTTAGTACAGATAATTCTGGGCTTATGACCACAATTGCGCCCAAAATTTTACACTGCTGAGTTTTGCTTCATTTTACAATCTTTCTTGCCACAGTTGTTAAGTGAATTGCTACAGTTTTAATATTAGTAACAAGATTGTAAAATGAATGACTTCCTTTTTTCAGTGCCCATTGTAACTTTGAACGGTGACTATACGAATGGTTGTAAATCCAGGACTATTGGGTATTATGTCACCATTTTCCTCTTGGATGTGTTGAACTAAAAGTCCCATCATCCCCAACCAGCATGTATTTCTTCTCTTTGGGCCAATTAGGTATGCTATGCAGTGTAATGTTGGAATTTAAGGCTCTTCTTTTGCAAAAATTGACTTTGACAGAATCTCTCATACTCTACTCCCACGATGGCGAACCTATGGCACGTATGCCAGAGGTGGCACGCACAGTCCTCTCTGTGGGCACACAGCCGTCGCCAGCTGGTCTTCCAGTTTCCAGCATGCCAGCTGGTCTTCCAGTTTCACGCCAGCTGGTCTTCCAGTTTCCAGCACGCCAGCTGGTCTTTGCGCATGCTGGAGTGCCAGAAATCCAAAGACTTGCTGGCTGGTGCACATGTATGCACTGGAAACAAGAAGACCATGTGCATTCACATCAGCCAGCTGGTCTTTGGGTTTCTGGGCTCCTGCGTGCATCCACATGTTCCCATTTTGGCACTTGGTGCCAAAAATGTTCACCATCATTGCTCTACTCTATCTTACACATCTCACGCATTTTACCCAAAACCTGTTCAGCCTCTTCAGATCAGAAAATAATGGAGTTGTTCCTTTATTTTAACAGCTAGACAATGGGGGGAGGTTGAATTATCCAACTATGAAAGCAGAGAGTTTCTAGATTCATGACATTTTTAGCAAGGTAGATGACTCATTGTTTGATGTAGCTGTACTTGCGCAAGGCAAAACAAATACACACATACTGTACTTCACTAAAAGCCAAAATCACAAATGAGCTTGTCTTGATGTTGGAACTGTCCAGAATTATATTCATACCTCATTTATTTGCAACTTGAGTCCTGGCAAGAACTGGGTCAGAAATAAGATAGCATTCTCTCTTTCCAGCTTCTTCAAATATAATTTCATCCATATGTCTTTTGGGATTTAAATCCATCTTTAGCTTTAGCCTAAAAGACCCCCAGTATTGTTTAAAAAATACTTTATATTATTATTTTCAAATTTAAAAAAGATCCCCTGATTTGATTTTTATGGGACTTGTAAGACTGTTGCTCACTCAAATAGCTTTTAGCTAAAAGGTGATTGGCAAACATCTATTTGAAAGATTATCCAGAAACAATAACAACAATTCTAGACAGCTGATGGCCCTAGGGACCCCTCCTGTAGGGGTAGTATTCCAGGCTCCATAGAGATATAACTGATCCCTCAATTGCTGGATAGAAAGGTAGCCTCCCCATACCAGTGGCTGAATGATCTGCCATACTTCATTTCTTTGCCATTGGTGCTCCAATAATAGAACGGTTGAACACAAATTAGTAGGGTCTTTAGGATCAGTAGGCAGAGGAAAAACATCTGTCCAATGATTGGCCTATTATCTAGTTTGGTAATGAAACGTGTGCAAGCAAACAATCAAACTTGTCTGAAGAACACCAAAGATTACATAGTTCAGCCCCGAGTTACAAATATTCTCTTCTGTCAGTAAATTCAACACTTCGTTTACACTTCGTTTACACTTGAGCAATCCTTACAAAAGTAGTATAAGTAGATAGTAGGTATCTCTGTTTTATTGGAAGGTCCTTGGTTTTCCTCAACTTGTCCAGAGTATAAAGTAGTAAAATGATACTTGTATAGCTTCTGAAGATAAAACTCAAATATTTTGGCCATCTAATGAGAACAGCCTAATGCTGGGAAAGATTGAGGGCAAAAGAAGAAGGGGATGACAGAGAATGAATTGGCTGGATGGAGTCACTGAAGCAGTAGGTGTGAGCTTAAATGGACTCCAGAGGATGGGAGAGGACAGGAAATCCTGGAGGAATGTTGTCCATGAGGTCGCGATGGGTCAGACACAACTTTGCAACTAACAACAACATAGCTTCCGAAGCATAGAGCTTTCTTTTAAAGTATAGTTTGAAATGAACCTCAGTTATGCTGAGAATATTACATAATCCCAGATTCAAAGCTTTAAATCCCTTGACATGTATAGTTTTTCATCAAGTATTTAAAAATGCAAATACCTAAGATGGACAGAAACCGGTGAGGTGGGAACCAGCAATTTCAGGCCAGCGACGGTCATTATATAACCACAGCTCAACCATGACCATCAAGTGACCCAACAAATGTCTATTAATTCAAAGTGGCAGGAGGAAAAGAAGTCAGGTGTTCAACACCTCAAGCATCGATACAGAAGACTCCAATTTCTTTGGACTGATGTGGGGAAACACTGTATTTGAGTCTTCATTCTTATCTGCAACATACATTCTACTCTAACCAAGTCTGACAGTTTTCTGTCATGTCTAACCAAGAGTTCAATTATAAGGTTAAATGAGGTCTGCTATTTAGTGCCAACTATACACGGGGAAACTGACACATCCCATTTACAGAGATTCAATTGCACACTTCAACTTATCTGGGATCCTTGGTGCTCTCTGAGTTTGCTTCTTTTCTTGAAGACGTTTCATTACCCAAACTAGGTAACATTATCAGTGATAGTAAGGAGTGCAGTTTGCTGTCAGTTTATATTCTTGCTCTGTCAGTTTTGGTGGGGATGGTCTTAGACATTCTTTGGTTGAGCTGTTTACTATTGGCTTCAGCCTACACCCGTGAATGTCTGTGCCTGTTCAATATAAACCAATGGTGGGTTTCCAATTTTTTTTACTACTGGTTCACTCATACGTGTAATGCTTGCACACATGCGCAACGCTTCTGCACGTGCGCAGAAGCATCCGGGCAGGTGGGCAGAGCCTCCTGCCATCGCTACTACCAGTTTGCCCAATCTGGGCCGAACCGGGAGCAATCCACCTCTGATATCCGCCCACCCACCCGGATGCTAAAAATAACAGGGGTTGCCACAAAGAAGAGGGAGTCAAGCTATTCTCCAAGGCACCTGAGGACAGAACAAGAAGCAATGGGTGGAAACTAATCAAGGAGAGAAGCAACTTAGAACTGAGGAGAAACTTCCTGACAGTTAGAACAATTAATCAGTGGAACAGCTTGCCTCCAGAAGTTGTGAATGCCCCAACACTGGAAGTCTTTAAGAAGATGTTGGATAGCCATTTGTCTGGAACGGTATAGGGTTTCCTGCCTAGGCAGGGGGTTGGACTAGAAGACCTCCAAGGTCCCTTCCAACTCTACTATTGTAAATTGTGTATATAAACATAAATATATCTGACATTTTATGACCCTAAGGAGAGGAAAAAAAACATATTACTACACAGAGAACTTATAACTCAACTATTCTTATTGGGTTTATTGAAGAGAGATTGTAGCAACTTTTAAATGGTACCAAGCTTACCTCTTACACAGAAACTGTTATCTTGTGCCAGAAACCACTTTACACTAGATAGAAGATTAAAACCCAAAGATGCCAGTGGTAAAGTTGATGCCAGTATTACATTGTTGGACAGCAGAGCAATATATATGCCAAATGGCCTGCTGTAAAGAATCCCTTTACAGTGCAAGATGCCATCTTCTGAGCAGTGATGATGATTTAGGGGCAAGTGGTTATTTTCTACTGCATAAGAAGTGATTCCTCTTTTCCCAGCCCTTCCAATTTTCTTGCTTCTGTATCTTATGTGAGTGCATTTTTTTTTCCTCTGCTGTTTTTGATCCACTGACATCAGGAGCCTAATATATGAAAGTCTACAAAATACTGAAATAATTGTTGAAGTTTTATTTTCACAAATGTGGCTTATCATCTTGAGTTGAAAGTCTGTCGATGCATTTTGAATACTGAAACAAACTTTAGATGGTGCTTCCATGTACGACACTTGAAACAATTGGATCCATTGAATCCCACACAATTTTTTTTTAAAAGAGCCCATTAAGGCAGTGGTGAAATCCAAATTTCTTTACTGCCAGTTCTGTGGGTGTGGCTTGGTGAGCGTGACAGGGGAAGGATACTGCAAAATCTCCATTCCCAACCTACTCTGAGGCCAGCCAGAGGTGGCATTTGCCAGTTCCCCGAACTACTCAAAATTTCCACTACCGGTTCTCCAGAACCTGTCAGAACCTGCTGAATTTCACCCCTCAGTTAAGATTTTGGCCTACAAACCAGGAGACAGTTCTAGGCCTCCATTAAGCATGAAAGCCAGCTGGGTGACTTGGGCCAGTCTCTTTCTCTCAGGCCAATCTACCTTTGAGGATTGTTGTTGTGGGGAAAATAGGAGGGGGAAAGAGTATTAGATTATGTTTGCTGCCTTGAGTTGTATAAAAGTAGGATAAAAATCTTTTTTTAAAAAAAAAGAGAGCTGAGCTTCTCATTTCCTTCAGGCAGTATGACTTAAATCTAAAACAGTATAGATTTATAATGGAAAATAACATCATTGCAGATTAATTCTATTACACATATAAAGCCAAAGGCATATTAATATTAATTCTTCATTTATCATTCTTGCAACTCTGCCACCGGCTGATATACCCTAAGCCAGGGGTGTCCAAACTTGGGAACTTTAAGACTTGTGGACTTCAACTCCCAGAATTCCCCAGCCAGTTGAAGTCCACAAGTCTTAAAGTTCCCAGGTTTGGACACCCCTGCCCTAAGCTTTAAGTAAATTGGGGGGGGGGGAATTTAGCTTTACCCCTCCAATTTGTGAAGACCTTTGCATTTCAATGTGGCAAATTGAGACACAAACAGAATTATGACTAGAAAGGAGCTACAATTCATTTTACAGTCTAGTAACTGAGGTATAGATAGACGGGAACTCATATCGAAAGAGGAAGCTGAGTTTATTCAAGTGTCACACCCAATCAGGCATTTATCCATAGTTGCAGTCTGGCTTAAACAGTCACCTGTGATCAGAATATGAAAACATTCTACTCAGCACAAGACTAAATGTGACTATTCCTCTTTCCCTAACATTTTGCTATGTGTTCAACACATGCAGGTAGCCCAAATGCTTTAATTACTTAGCCTCGATTATAATAAAAGTTAAGTGGACTTGCAAATGAGAAACATTATCTATTAAATAGGAGACAGTGCAGCAGATGGCAGCAATGAGCTGACTGAAGCTATTTTTTTAAAAAAAAAGCTAAGCAGGGCCAGGCTAGGTTAGTTTTTGGAGGCCCCCCCCCCCCCCAAATCTAATTTGCACAAGGAAGTTGAAAAAGGGTCCTGAAAGAGAACAATGGCAAACTACCTCCATGATTGCCAAGAAATTAAAAGGCTAAGCTCAATGCAAAGGAATCTTGATCTTTACTCCTTTATAAGTCCTTAGCTTGCCACTGCAACAGCATTTTCTGTCCAAAACTAAATGATGAAGTAAAATTAAAACACCACAAATGTTCTCCTGTTGCAATGAATCTAGGGAAATAATGCGGAAACCAAGGCTAAAACTGCCTGATGCAATTGTTGGACAAAGATGCGAAGACTTTACTTAGTTAGCCAAATTTATATGGCTGCCCAGTTCACACAAGCTGGTTCTGGATGGCACACCACAAGATTTCCCATACCAAACCAATTAATAAAAAGGCAATTCCAGGGAAAAGGCGAAATGTTGGAATAACAGTGTATTTTTTTAAAATAATGACATAATAATAATAATAATAATAATAATAATAATAATAATAATAATAATAATAATAATAATAATAATAATAATAATAATAATAATAATAATAATAATAATAATAAACTAATCCTGGCTGCACAAGAACAAGCTATCCGAACAAATGCCATTAAGGCCAAAATCGAAAAATCCTCTGATGATGCCAAATGCAGACTCTGCAAAGAAGTTGATGAAACTGTTGACCACATACTCAGCTGCTGTAAAACAATCGCGCAGACTGACTATAAAATGTGGCACAATTCAGTGGCACAAATGATCCACTGGAATTTGTGCAAAAATTATAATATTAAAACAGCAGCAAACTGGTGGGAACATAAGCCTGAAAAAATCGTCGAGAGTCAGATGGTCAAGATCTTGTGGGATTTTCGCATACAAACGGATAAAATACTGGCGCATAACACACCAGACATCACACTGGTTGAGAAAAATAAGGTTACAATCATAGACATCGCAATACCAGGTGATAGCAGGGTCGCCAAGAAGGAATATGAAAAAATCGCGAAATACCAGGACTTAAAAATCGAAATCCAACGATTATGGCACAAACCAGCAGTGGTAATTCCAGTGGTAATCGGCACACTGGGTGCTATTCCAAAAGCACTGGAATTACATTTAAAACATTTAAAAATTGACAAAATCACCATCAGTCAAATGCAAAAGGCTGTACTGCTTGGATCTGCACACATATTACGAAAATACGTTACGACGTCCTAGGCCCCTGGGTGGGGCCCGACTAGTAATTAATGCCAAATCTGGCGAAACAACTGGCCGCTGTGATACACTTCTGTTGATGCAATAATAATAATAATAATAATAATAATAATAATAATAATAATAATAATAATAATAATAATAGGTTACTGTACTACTCCCATACTTTTGTCTCTAGAATTTTGCTTCTGAAAAGACAGAAGGAAGAAGTGCTTTTCATGAGAGAGGAACAATTCTGTCTCATTATTGAGGGATATGCTGATAGGAATTAACCCTGCCCTTTTGTAAGGGGAAAATAGGTAAAATGTGTACTGTACAGCCTAATGAAAAGCATATTGCAGTCTCTAGTACACACATCAACCTGGGACAAGAAATTGAAAATTCCAGATCCGACAGTTTGCAACCGCTCCTAGTCTGCATCACGAACCCATCATTTATGGCCGTCAAGCCCTTCCCCAGAATTAAGTGCGGTCTTCAGCCACAAAACTTTCCCCTGATTCTGCTGCACAGTCACAACTGAGCAAGAATGAAGCACCAAGTTGAATGGGAAATGACCTATTTAATTGAATCAGATTCCTTACCATGGGAACATTTACAGAGTTAATCAGATTTAGGTCAATGCTATGTTATTTCCCAAATTGCCTACTTCACAAGCAGATAGTCATTCATTGTTTTATCAGGTTTCTCGGCAAAGTTCACCATGTACTTGGCTCTGACTCAATGCTTATTTCAACTCATTTTTTAATCAATCAAGACTATCCTGTGCTCCAGTTGCTAAAGAGAGATGGATGGGAACTGAATACACATAAAGTGGGCAGTGGATAAAGCGCCAGAAAGCTCAGTTTCACTGTTTTCTTCTCTGTCTTCAACATGTTGTTCCAGACATTATTCTCTACTACAAACTACTATTAATGTGTAAGAAATTGCACGCCAAGCGCCTATCACTATTAACTTGTACACACGCATAATTATTTATGGAGGAATTTTGCTAAGAAATGCTACTGTAATTCATTTTTGTTTTGTGAATGATCAGATCTGCTACAGGCCATTTTAAGCAATTCCCATGCAGGGGATGTAAGCTAGTTAAGAGGTGCGTTTTCAGTGAAGCCTCTTCAGAAGCCATAAGAATGGAAATTGAGTGATGTAGAAAATTTTTTAAAAGTATGAGCAATGAACAACAACATTACAACAGAGCTTTGATATTTATTTTCCCCTGCCCTGTCCTGCACACACACACACATACTCTCTCTCTCTCTCTCTCTCACACACACACACATACTGCTATTAAATTACAAAATAGAATTATTTCTTAATTTTAAAAAATATTGAAAGGAAATCATATTTAATGCTATCTGAGATAGATAGATAGATAGATAGATAGATGATAGATAGATAGATGATAGATAGATTATGATGATGATGATAGATGATAGATAGATAGATAGATAGATAGATAGATAGATAGATAGATAATGAATGAATGAATGAATGGACAAATAGGGAAATAGCCAGTAATACTGTGGCAGAGATTTCCAGTTAAAATTGTGAATGCCCTTTACTGAAAATGACTTTTGTCTGAAACATTATGAAGAAGATCTTGGATAGAATGGGTAATTTACAGAATGGCAATAGCTCAAAAACACTGAGGATTCAAGCACAGCCGGAAACAAACCAACATTGGAATTTCCCATATTGAATAATCTTCCAACCATAAATTTTTGACCTTTTTGTTCTCCCAGTTCTTTTGCCTGATTTGCATTATTTTTTTTTTTGCTGCACACTTCCCCAATTGAATATTTTCTAGAACAGTGTTCTTCAACCTTGGCAACTTTAAGAAGTATGGACTTCAATCGTCAGAATTCCCCAGCCAGCATGTTGAAGTCCACCCATCTTAAAATTGCCAAGATTAAGAACCCCTGTTTTTGGGTAACTGAAGATGAAACTATCAACCTCTTTGCTGCCATCTGGTGGTCATCTGAATTTTTGTAGCTCAGTAATAGAAGATAGGAAACACAGGATAACTTGACTACAGTAGGAGAGGATTCAGCTTCTTTTGTAATTGTTATAAATTCTTAGGAAACATAATTGCAGCTATAGAAACCCCTCTCCTAAGCAATGTTTTGCAAGTGCAGATATTTCCACCTAGGCACGAGCCTCAACCCATTCTTACTTACTTTCACACTTTCAAAGTCTAGTATCTTCAGAGACAGAGTGAGCTGTTTTGTGGTATATCTCTCACAGGCAACTGAAATGGGTTGACCGAGCTCTTATATTAGAATCTGATAAATTGATCCCTGATTCCTCCTCTGACTGATCCATTTTGAAACTATTTGGTCTATTTTGAACCAATCAGGGACTAGCTTTTTTGGATTCCTATGGCGTGGATCAACCATAGATCTGCTTGCCAGGCAACCAATCAGTTCTTTCCTGTGTCTCTGAAGATGCCAGGCGCAACTGCTGGTGAAATGTCAACAGATCACTGTCGTTTGGTCCAAAAGCTCACCAGTGATTCCTTGAGCAATTTTTGATTTGGACTATAATGTACAGGAAACATTATCAAGCATTATAGCTGTTCAGGAAGGATGAAATTCTAAAAGTAAAAAAGGTGAGCTTGAAAGTTTTTGTTATCACTGCTCTCTGCTGGTAGTAGCATTATCTGCATTCCTGTTTCCTTCTCCCAATGCTTATAATTGAAATATTCCATGTTTTGAATTTATTTTACCATTTGAATAATTACTACCAAAAAATGAAGAAAATACTTTGTTTTAAAATAACACGCTTTATTTTCTTTAAATCTCTGAACAATTTTCAATACAATTCGATAAATAGCTCTCTGATTTGTCCAAAGAAAACCTTTTTGATAATATGAGTTAATCACGAAGTAAATGTCCATATCTATAAAATTATCACTCTGAGACAAAACAAAACATCCATTGGTAGTCATTAACTGACACACAAATGTGCCACAGCTAGCATAGTCTGAGAAGAGGCATTCCTTCCAGTGCATGTAAAAGCAGAATGCCTCTTCTAAGGTGACATTTGCTTTCCACAATTTTTAGAATACCGGAATGAAAAGAAATGCATTCAGCAGTATCCAAACATTAATTTTCTTTTGGTTAAAGGAATTTCTCCATCCTCTCCTCTTCTCTGGAATCACCACAGATTTGCTGAAGAGAGCGAAGGAATTCGTTCTACAGGCAATTATTGATAGAGCTGAATATAATTAATTTAAAATAATGTGTTACTTGATTATACAGCATCCTCTTTAATATTTTAATAAAATACCGGTATTAATTTTAAGCAATCAAGCTAGATGTACCTTTATGTTACAAGTGAAATCTGTCAGTATTATTTCCATTAATCAAAGACATAACCTTTGACATTTATTAGACATTTTCTTCCATCAGAAATTTAGCTCACAGTACAAAAATAAGCAATCACTCATAATGATTACATTTCACATATTTTGCATATTTCAGTAGCTGAACAAGCATGCCAAATGAAGCACTTCACATTGTTTTAAAAGAGGATAAATAAACATTCAAGTTAGTATAGAGATAAGGCAGACACCGTTATGAAAAAAAATAATTATTTCTCATGTTTCTTCAATGTACAAGTTCTAGATCTGCCCAAGTTTCACAGTTCTGAAACTGGGTATTCCACCTGGCAGAAGAGGGAGGAGTATTTATCATCAGTTCCTTATCCATCTTCCTCTCTAGGTTGGCTGGAAATCTCTTCTGGAAGATTGTGGAATCATTTCAAAATCATATGGGAGGCAGCTTTGAAGACTGCAAAAGGGGAACGATTTTTTAAAAAAAAATTCTCTCCATTTTTTTTTAGTGGGAGCTTCAGCAGAATCTGAGCCAAAGAGCCTTTCATTACCAGAAGAGCAAGTCTGGATTCAACCCAATAAAAGAAAATTAAGTATAAATTGTAAGTAGGAAGCTGTGATCCCCTCCCCCAAGAGTCCATAGTTTAGATGACCGAAAAATAAATAGAATTGTTTGCTCCTTCCCCCCTATCCTACATACCCAGCCATGCGGTAGTGAGGAGTCTTACTTTTGACAAATTTGGTACAAAATCTATTCCATTGTACTGATTTTGGATGTTCATCTTCATGACAATGAGGAGAATATAAATGTAAACCAGTATTTGCAATAAGGACAACTATTCAGAGAGTGGCCTTTCGTGCAATTTGGCTTTTCTTCATAATCATTATTCACAGTAGCAAACAACTCACAACATTTAAGGGAATTACACTTCCCAGAAAACTAAACGCTCTTCCAAATTTTTTGGGGGGAGTGGGAGGCAGACACCATCACCATCTTAGATAAAATAGTTACTCCTTTCTCCAGCAGTCATTCTGTGTCTTTCCAGAGCCTTACTACACTTCTATATTCTGGAATCTTCTGCTGTAACCTGACAGGTCTTGTCAAAGAAGGAGCTCCCATTTCCAATGTTGCTGAGCATTATGGTATATAGGGCATTCCAAGCAGACATTATGGAGGAGATGCCCTACTTCCCAATCTGTAGTCTTGTGAACTGTAAAGTGGTTAAAGATGGCAGCATAAAAAGCTTTCCACTGTCATGAGATTAAATACAGGGTTTTTAAAAATACATTTTCCAGAGAAAGAAGATCCCGCCCCCCAAAAAACATAATTGAGTGCACAGACAGCAAATTAATCCTGATCAGCTGAGTCATCCTGATGCTCATCCTGTTGCCAGGAAGGACACCTTTCTGTTTGCCATCAATTGACTGCTAGCTCTGCAGACTTGCCATGACATAAGCATGCTCATTGTGTCCTAAAATAACCAGCACATTCCTGTACGGTCAGTACAGGCCAATCCCTGCTTTTTCATTTTAATCTGGAAATCAGAAGACTTGGGCAATGAAATAAATGGTTGCCTCAAAGTACAATACAAATGCAAAACTGCCATAGCCTTTATTACAGTTCTCTATTCACATTCTTTCTATTCTTCCTCTCTTTTTCTGTCTTCATTTTTGTCACCAAAATGCTTAATTTCTCCAAATTAAGGTTGATTATGTTCATAGAACTGGAATTTTTTGCTTAACAATTTGCTTTCTTTTTGCTTAATGATTTCTTTTTTGCTTATTTATTTTATATGGGGAAAAAAACATAGCCACAAATTACTATATTACAGAACAGCCTAAAAATAATTTGTTTGACCATACAAAATAACGTCCATCGTTTTTTGCAATGCACCAGTGTTGATACTTAATTCTATTTACTCTTACTCCGGAAAGCAATCCTTGGATTACTCTGTTACAAAATCCTGAGAGATTATCACAAATCCATACTCCCTTCTACTACATGCATAAATCAATTTCCATAATCTTCCTTTTGGGAAGAGATGGAGACAAAGAGATGGAGTTCCTTCCCAATTTATTTTATGCACTAAATACTCTAAATACCCTATATTTGTCCAAGGTCACCAAACAGAGATTTCTGTGCCAAAGAGAAAAACAGCCCTCAATCCTACACTACATACTTGGTTTTTAAGATTTTAAGCATGTAGAGTTATAAATACAATAGAATCCTATTTGTTTTGTTATAGTTGTCTGAAACTATATATCTGCATATAAACTTACAGAAATGATTTTTGGGCTAAATTCCTTCATACTAAATACTATAACTTGGAATAATTTAACATCCTTAAAAATACACCTACCGGTATTTCTTTTGTGCCCCATCTGAGCACCATAGCCTAATGCTGATGAAAATGGAAAGGAGAGGCCCAAAGGAACATTCCTGAATGCCAACCTTGGCAGTATTGTGTTATACATTTAGGATAGCTAAATGGGGGGAAAAAAAGAAATGTAACTATATACTTTGATTGCGTTGGCTTCAATAATAGCATTAATCTGTTCTGCCTTAAGAAAAGGACTTTACTTTTTGTTCTTTACAATAAAAATAAAATCAAATAGGCTGAAAAACAGCTTCATCCCAGAGCAGTAACTATACTGAATTCTATTGTATAGTGTAATATGAATGCAATATCATGGGTTTCAATTCAATGTATGGAATGTGAAGGATGTGTGTTTTTGTTTTATTTTTATAGTTTTCTTATGTATAATGTACACCAGGGGTGTCCAAACTTGGGAACTTTAAGACTTGTGGACTTCAACTCCCAGAATTCCCCAGCCAGCCATGCTGGCTGGGGAATTCTGGGAGTTGAAGTCCACAAGTCTTAAAGTTCCCAAGTTTGGACACCCCTGATGTACACTGAAGATGGCATTTACATCTGCCATGTACACTGAAGATGGCATGCTGGCTGGGGAATTCTGGGAGTTGAAGTCCACAAGTCTTAAAGTTCCCAAGTTTGGACACCCCTGATGTACACTGAAGATGGCATTTAATTTCGTTGTACGAAGGGCAATGACAATAAAGTAAACTAAACTAAATTTACCCACTCTCGGAGTTTCAAAAAAAGAAATTACGTAATGAAAGCAAAAGAAGGTTAATCTGAATACAATTACTTCCTATTTAATCACAGTTTGTTTAATCCTGGTTTATTAACTAGTCCACAATTGGTGGATTCAAATGCCATTGGGAAAAGCTTATAAACTACAATGGCTTGTTTACCCAACATGCTAAACCAAAATCTAATGAACCACATGAAGGTTTCGCAGGATAGCACTTAGACTCATACCTATACCACTTCACAGTGCTTTTCAGCCCTCTCTAAGTCAGCATATTGCCCCCAACAATCTGGCTCCTCATTTTACCAACCTGGGAAGAATGGAAGGCTTGAGCCTGGTGAGATTTGAATTGCCAAATTGCAGGCAGCAGCGGGTAGCAGAAGTAGCCTGCAGTACTGCACTCTAACCACTGTGGCTCATCACTGTGCATGTTTGAATTCTGCCTGTAACTTTTGAGTAACTTTAACTTGACATTCCCCACCCATCCACACATTGATTTAGGTCAACTGACTGACCACCCAATTACTGAAAAATAGACAGACGCCCGGCTGAAACAATACTATGGAAAGGGTGGGAGAGCAATCCACCCCCTCCCCCAGGTAAGACACATGGGGAGGGATGCCAAAGATGACAAGGAGGCCAGCCGCAGATGAGGATCTGGGTTACTGTTCCAACATGCTAATCTGATAAATAACAATTGGCAGGTGCAATAGTGATGAAGAAAAAGGGTGTGCCTTAAAAGTCAGATTTTGACAAGTTCCCTTTGCAGTTGTGTTGCCAACATTTTCAGAAGTGGTTTGCCAGTGCTTTCTTCCTAAGGGTCCCAGAGAGTGAGTGGCCCAGCCGGCTTCATGCTTATGACAAGACCCTACACCAAAGTAGTTCTTGGTGACAAAGGAGAGAGGTGATAAAATGATCTGCTTTGGGCATCAGACATGCTAAGTACACCACTGGGCTGAAGTGGCACTGGGAGGTTGCAACACACTACCACATGAACCTCCGTGGGCCACACTTGGAAAATCACGGCCCCAAGGCAGTGGTCCTTAAAAGCTAACCTAGGGGCTTTTGCTAGTCATGGTTAAGTTCTCAGCAAAGAAGGCAACCAGAAACACACTGGCAATAACTTTGAGGATGAGCCTTTCCTCCTTGAAGAATCACGGGGAGGAGATTAGTGAATGGTATGTACGGAGCACAGAATTAGTCTAGGTTGGAACTAGACAGAGGCAAAGAGAGTTTCCTGGCAGAACTCCCAGGAAACAGGAATCCATTGGAGTGTTAATATTATGAATACCCATCGGGTACTCAGCCTGCATATATTTGCAAATAAACCTTAGAGCACAACAAGACTACAAGCCTAGAGTCACCAAGCAGCACTGGTATTCTTGAAATTCTTCACTGTTCAGGAATGGGCTGCATCCTATATAGACTAATATGGATGGGAGGGGAACTCATTCCAATCTTCTCCGCATGCTCATGCTGGCCATATACTGCTTCAATCTAAACACCACAAACGAGGGAGAGACGTTGTTTTAAAGAAGCTTAAGAATCCAACAGAATCCTTATTTTTCCAGGGCCTGAGTCACGTTGTCACTCTCAGCGGTGGGTGATGCCTGAACAGACGTAGAGATTTTGTGGAGGTCTCGGACTGACCTGACGGTCCATTGGGCGAGCTCCTGTAGCACCTTCATGCCCCTTATTTTCCTTTCAAATAAGCTGTTTTCATCAGGATTTTTTGTATTTTTTTCCTCTTTAGCTGGCACATTGTGCTTCAGCGTTACCATCAGCTCCTCCAGTTGGTAAGCTAAAGCAGAAACTTGCAGCAAAACTGATTGGATGGATTCATGGAAAGCTACATCCTCAGGGGTTAAATCAGTTCTCTGCTCTTCCAAGATTTGATCCAACAGAATCTGAAATGCCCAATAAGCTTGTAAGTTGCTCCCCAGACGCTCAGCATCTGAAATCTCACTCCATTCTTCAACATCAGCTAGAGGTACTCCATCGATCAAATCAACATCGATCAGATCAAAGTTGAAGGATTCTACCAGATCTTGCTTCACAGCCTGAAACGATGGGGAGTAGTGAGAGTGAGATAGGAGGAGAGAATGGTTTTAAATAGTAATTGTATTAAAAATTGCAATTGCAATAATGATAAAAAATACAAACTAAAAAAATAAATAAACAAAGAAAACAAAAGACAGGACATCCAAGGAAGAAACCGTGTACTGACAGTTGCAGTGGAATGAAGAGCCAGCAAGTGGACAGGCTCTTTGATAATCCCTCTCTGGACCAGGAGAGGGCTTGAGATCACCCACAGGTGCTCTGCACAGTTGATCCTCATGAAGAGACTTGGAAGACAGTAGTCTCTGGTGGGATTTTATCACTAGGAGGTAAGGAAATCTAGCTGAAACCACAGTTGGATCTTTAAAAGGATACAGTTCCTTTTTAAAACCACTCTTATAAATTTCTTGTTAACTGCTTTTCAGCTATAAGGAACCTTTGGATCAACAGATTTTACAACATAGGTTGAGTTTAGCAAAATAAGTTTCAAATACAAGTATAAAGACTTTAAAAAATAATGGTTGAAAAAATGTCAACAATTTGAAGACTATCTCCAAACACCCTAAAATTGCAGCACTAAGATTTGGCGGCAGAACTGCTCGCTTGCTTATTATTACTATTTTATTATTTTAAGAAAATATTTTATTTTATTTTATTTTAATTTATTTTATTATTTAAAATTTTTGAATTCCTATATAGCCCATCTCTCCTAAATGACTCTGGGTGATGTACAACAATAATTGTAGGTCGCCTGATTTATGGATGAAAAAAATGTAAAATAGAAATGGGAATGAAGGCCTCATTCTCAGTATTAATTCCCAAAGTCCAAAGAAAATGGGTCCTAAATTTTTAACTCTGCTAGTGAAAGACATACCTACTACCTACTACCTCCTGCGTCCAAGTTAAAAATGCTTCATGATCCTCTAAGCCAGGGGTGTCTAACTCGCATCGTCATGGCATCATCACGTGACGTATCGGGACTTTTCTCCCCTTTGCTAAACTGGGCGGAGGCGGGGCTAGCATGTGACGCATCCCGCCCATGGGCCATGAGTTTGACACCCCTGCTCTAAGCCATAAAGTTTGGGGCAGTTGGTCTGTAAAGTTGCATAAGCCAAGCCATTATGTTTTACTGTAGAGCCAGCAGCTTTATCATTCAGAGATGGTTAACCATCCAAGGATTAATTAGAGCTGAACCAGCTTAGCTTCCAAAATTAGCTGAGTCAGCTAAGCGCTGCCTCCTGATGAGGCTATATTCTGAAGGAAAACATTGTTTCATTTATTATTCATTTGTAATATTTGTAATCTGCCCCAATCCTGGAAAAATCTAAACAGCATAAAGTGAAAATACATAACCATAAAACCCCAAACTCCATCACTGCCAGCCCTAAATCTTTATAACAAAGGAAGAAAGTTAAGCATTGGTCTAGCAAACTAAAATGCATTTTTTTCCCCTGTTACTGAAATGACAGATGCAATTAAATGAGATCTGATCACAACAGGTGGAGAGCAATTGTTGCCCAATATGCTGGACAACACAGATGGAACTAAGTTGAAGTCTAACTAATAACATAGCAATATTAAATACAGATGTTCCACCATCCCATTTGGAACCAATGGGGGCAAAACACTTGTTGAAATTTCCATGAACTGGAGTATTCCCCCAGAAGTTGGTTCCTACTGGTTTGGACCAGTTCGGCCAAATAGGTAGTAACTCGGCTGGACACCTGATCATGCTGGTTCTAAAATGCCTGTTTTTGTGAAAAATGGCCTGTTTTTTGCCCGTTGTTTTTTTTGCAAAAACGGAGGTGTTTTTGCCTTCCTTCAGTCACCAGAAGCACTCTGCAGGCTTCAGCAGGGCTGAGGGGAGGCAAAAACGGGCCTGTTTTCCGCCCGTTTTTCGCAAAAACTGGGCCAGCCTTGCTGAAGCCTACAGAGTGTTCCTGGGGGCCAAGGAGGAGCAAAACTTTTTTTTTCTTACTGGGTAGTTTGCAGGTGCTCTCTTAGCTCCGCCGAGGCTGGAGCGCCCTCCCCCCCTCAAAACTTTTTGCAACCATTTCGGTGGGCATGGCTTGGTGAGGGGGTCATGTGACCGAGTGTGTGTGAGTGATGTCAAGTTGGCCACGTCCACTCAGTCACATGCCCCCCATCTAGCCACGCCCACTGAACCGGTAGTAAAAAAAATTGAAACCCACCCCTGGTTCCCCCCACGTGGCCACTCAAGGGAAATACCAACTCAAATAAGAGCAGAACCATTGTAAAACGGATCCTTCTACTCCCAAACCTTAGATGTTCCAAAAGGATAAAGTTAGTGGTATGGAAAGCCACAGAAAGCTTTAAAAGGACCAAGAAAGGTGTACTAGCTACATCTAAGTCCTGAAATAGCTACCTACTAGAGGAACCAATGCTATTTCTAACCTATACTAGGCCTGAATCCTAATTGAAAAGTTTCCAAATCACCAATGTCCTCAATAAACTTCTATAGCTGATTACCCACCAAATTCTTGACAAATACGCCCCAAAATTGCAGGTTGAAGACCGATTGAACTTTGTCAAATACAAGTCGGTCCCTGCTGCTTCCTTCAAATGAGGCAGTGTTATTCCTTCCCTTGAAAAAGCATTGATAATCTCCCAGAGCCAATTGCTCACATCCTGCCTAGCATCTGAAGAATCCAATACCGTGACATACAATGACAGATTTTTCTTAAAGAATGGGTCAAGTGGAATACATTTGGTAATATTAATTGTAATTTTCTGTCATCCCAATATTGAAATCAGGCAAAAAGAAACGTCACTGTTGCTCCCTAAAGAAACAAGGAAGCACTTGGAATAATTAATTGTTTGCTGCAGATGGGATTATTTCATATCTTATCATCTATTTTTCAGATGAGCCCTTGAGGATGGGCACCTGATACCCTAACTCTAACCCTGATATAAGTGGGGAAAGAACTCATCCTCATCCTGTGTGTCTTCAAGAGTGCAATAGACATTTATTGATAAGAGTTCAAACTTGCTAAATGATCATGCAAAGAAATTGATCAGCTGATCACTGTAGCAAAAGAAGTAGACCAAATCTAACTAAAACCAACCCATCCATCCTCTAGGAGTTACAATGCAGGTATATGGAGATCTCTTTTCATTACCATGCCACCCATCATTTTTGGGATGATGGTTATGTGAAATTAGTTTGGTCAAGACAGTAATCTGTGTGACTGTTAAGACTCCTTAAAATAAATATTATGTGGTCATGGTTTAAAAAAACCATGTCAAGTTATACATATAGTCTCCCACAAGGTGGCATTCTATCACATAATTTTACCCCCCCCCCCATTTCTTTCCTGACAAAACAGACCCACCTTAAAATAAATAAAATCAAGCCCTTAATTCATTTCTATCTTGATCTCTAATAAAAAGTAGGTTCTCCATCCCTTTTGGAAGAAGCACTTTATGATTTTTTCACACATGCCACATGGGTACACACACACACAGAGGGAGGGAGGGAGGGAGGGAGGGAGGGAGGGAGGGAGAGAGAGAGAGAGAGAGAGAGAGAGAGAGAGAGAGAGAGAGAGAGCTTGATGGGCATGAATTCTAGGACATTTGAAATCTCTTTAATTTGTTAGTTATTGTTTAACAATACAACCTTTTACTCTGTGACTTGAGCGATTTGTTTTCTGCAGTTCAGCATCCAGATGGGGGTGGATGACTCTGCCTGTGGCAGGAAGAGCCGGTATGCATAATGTTTGTCCATTCCAGTGATATGATTCAGTATACTAATAATTCATCCCCTAATATTAGATAGCTTTTTAAAGGGAGTTGGTGTAAAGAGCTGATGGCAGTCTTCAGATTTAAGCACCCCACCCCACCCCAAATACAGCAGCTCATGCTTGGTTTGGGAGCTGCATTTACCACTGGCACATATTTCCTTCAGGCGCCAGTGGGGTGATGAAAAATCTTACTCAGGTATCATCACACTTGTGTACAAATCACAGAATGGGTTGCTTAGGTATTATACAATTTTCTAACAAGTGCATGGTGTTCCTTAATTGATAACATTAACAAAACTCCATTTGGGATTTTAAAAAAAAACAGTGATGGAAGCAACAGCACAAGGCTCTCTTCCCTCCCAATTATATCCTATCCTCACCAAACCTGGACGCCGGCCCTAAAACACACATCTCTCTTGCGCGCACGCAAACACGCACAGAGGAACGCGCGCAGGAGAGAAACTCACGTAGCATTCCAGGAGGCTGCTGACATCGGAGCGCATCTTCCTCAGGAGAAGAACGATCTGACGCCACGAGTCCCGGTGTGGAGAGGTGCCGGGCTGCCGCTCCGAGGTAGCCATCGCCCGCAGGGGAGAAAGCAGGAGAGAAACCAGGCGCCGCTCGCGTCAAGGAAAGCGATCTGGAGCCCCGGAAAAGCCTCGCTCAGCTCCTACATTCCAACCCAAGCGAGAGAATTCCTCACGGGTGCGCCTGACGTGCTTCACCCGCCCGCTCGCTCGCTCGCTCCGTCCCCCGCGGCCTGAAGAGAAACTGCACATTCCAGGCGCGGGAGCTTAACCCTCCGAGAGCAGCAACGCGGCCGTTTGGGTCACCCTTTGGCCCCGGCAATTGGCTCTCTTTCTCTGCTCTCAACTTTGTAACGCTTTGCTCCGGGTTTGAGTTTGATTGGCGGATTGAGCCCCGTCGGCGGCCCCGCTAATCCTTGCAAATACAACCCGGGGAGATCTAACCCTTCCAAGAGCAGGAGGCATCAAAAGGAGTTCGGACCTACCTTTGGAGCCCCTTCTAAGCAGGATTTATTTTCCCGTTGTGAAACGAAGCTGCTTCGTGTCAGCGAACCCATCAACAACCTTGGTGTTTTGGAAAAGATCGGTCATGTGAATCTCGGCCGTTTAGGTGCAGCTTGAGAATTGATGCTGTTGTTGCAATACTGTATTGGCTTACAGTCTTCTCCAGTTTCCCGCTTCTTGGCTCTCAAGACAATTAATTCAGCTCGGCAGGTATTAAAGTTTACTAAGTTTAATAATTAAACAGAGGAGCTAGCGCTTTCCCCGCCTTACAGCCTACCTGAAACCACGGTGCTCAGGTGTGGAGTTTGCAGGAAAAATGCTTCCTTCGATGTAGACATTTCTGTTTTGCCAAATCAATGTAAAACATAATCGCTGCCGAAGTCCCCTCAGCTTCCCACCATAACCAACCCAACCTGTAAAAACCACCACCAAACCTCACCCATTGAGCTACTGGTTTTGAGAATGGAAATTGAGCCTTGGGAACGTCAGCCCCATGCAAGATCAGTTCGGCCACTGGGTCACACACATTTGGACATGAGGCTGCCTTACAAACTAACTGGCACAAATGTAGCATTCAACTACAGTAGAGAAGAACCAGGACACCTGATTCCTTTATTACAGCACACTACAAGCCCTGTGTTTATAGATCACAATGGCTAGTCTAAACGGAATAGATTATGCCTAGATATTCTGTGAGGTTTGTTCTACGGTAAACCACGCTGTCATTTGTTTTAGCTTAACATGTTGCTGGAAGGAACACCGCCATTGTTCTTTGTTATTGGCCAGCATATTGTGCAACTCCAGCCCTTTGCTGGCTATTGAGCCATTTCAAGAACAATCCAATGCCATTAATAACTTACAGTGCCATACATTTCTTAGGATCAGGTGATTTGAAATATGACATTTATCAATCTAGCATCTTCTAGACGTGAAATGAGCAATGTGTGCCCAAGCCCTGCTTGTGCAGTTCTTGAAGTACCTTCTGACCTTGAATGCTAAAAATTGGTGGCATCTTTTTCCTGCTATTTTGAGATACATAACTACAATGCAGGCTAATGACATTTGGCAAGGAAAAAGACTAAACCCCAACAGACATGGAAAACCCCAGCTGCATCCACCCATAAAAATATTCCCACTTTGCATCAACATCTCACCAGTTGCAGATATTGGGCCGCCAGAAAACGTTAGGGGAGGTTTTCGTTCACTCGAGAGAGACCAACTTCTTGCCCTACCACTGCTGGGAGCATGTTTGGTGAAAATAAAAGATATCAGGTTTTGGTGACTGTTTTCAGATGTGACTAGCTGAAACTCAGTGCCAAGTTAACAATTCTATTGCCTTTGTAAGGGTTAAACAGATATATTTTTATTCAGGAAATATTTGGTGGTTTAACTCAACTATTCTTAAGTATTTTCACAAGAACCTGAACATGTTTCATAAATACGTTTAGCTTCTTACTTTTTCTTCAGTTTAATTTAATGAAAAATGGGTTTTTGAGCACTCAGCAAATGCAAGACCAAATATTGTATTGAAAATAAGAATGTACAAATTATTTAAGAGGTTTGATCAGTGCAGCCTTTTTAAAAGCACCTTTTGAATGGCTTCAGTTCAGAGGTGGTATTCAGCCAGTTGTGACAGGTTCTGGAGAACTGGTAGTGGAAGTTTGAGAGTGGGGAGGGAATGGGGATTTTGCAGTATCCTTCCCCTGCCATGCTCACAAAGCCACACCCACAGAACCCGTAGTAAAACATTTGAATCCCACCACTGCTTCAGTTGCTTCTAAGAACTGTTGTTCTTTGTTGTTTATACACTTGTGTGAAGAAAGCCATTTTTGCAAAACCCTAACGCTTCAACAAAGTTTATCCAGAAATGGATAAAATATGCAATCAATTCATATATTTAGTACCATTTACAATCAATTTATAAAATATAATGGAAAATATTTAATCAATATTCCTTTTTTTAACAACATCATAGATGATACTAAAAATCTTGTGTAATCTTTTCTAGTCTTCTATTCTACAACTCCCATCATCCCTTGCCTAAAACACTGGATATATGGCTTGATGAGCCTCTGGAGTTTACATTTTTTTATGGAAGCACAAGTCAGCAACATCTAGTTTTTATCAATTACTTATATTTTCTGGAACATTTGCTTGGCTAGTCAAGACAGTTTGGTACAATGCACCCTAAGATTTAAACAGACAAAAAATTGTTTAAATTGTGGCATTATGAAACATGAAGGAATTAGTCACTGTGAATATATTTTATTCTCCACAGGTTTCTTTGACTGCAGACTTTGAAATAGCATCAATACATTTCTAATTCTTAATATTTTAAAATAAGCTGATCTGAGGAAAGTTCCATTCAGTAATAAGAATTGCCCTACATTGTGATTGACTTGCTATAAGAACCTTTACATTGGTTAGTACTATGGACAGCGCTAATCCCAAATTGTATAATTCAGATAACTTCCCCTATTTTAAATATTTTTTAATGCTGTATGGGCATTATATGTTATTGTTGCTGCTTTCATAATTGTCATAAAAGCTGCCATACAAAAATAAAGGGTAAGATACTAAATAATTTAAATAAAATTAACATTGTAGGAAAATGAAATATGAAATATAAAAGATGAAATATAACAATATTAACTGTAAAATGTCCTCAAATCAAAGTAGTTTTGTAGCAAAACTATTGTTTTGCATGACTGTATTAGGCATGTCATGGGGTTTCTGTCAATTTGGTCAGCTCTGGCACTTGTTTTCATAGCTCAAACTGGATATTTTAGTAAAATCAAAATAGAAGATAATCAGGATCCAACCTCTATAAAGGAACAACTCTCCAGCCAGCACTTATGAAGTCATGAACTTTTCAAGAGGAACTATCAGAGCTCCCATTTTGTGAGTGAAAATTTGATTTTTACCCTGGCTTTATTATTTTATAAGTAATTCAAGGTAGTTAAAGAACAAAATACTCCTTCCTCTTCCTATTTTCCCCCAACAATCACCTTGTGATTTGGGTTGGGCTGAGAGTATGACTGGCTCCAAAATCACCCAGCTGGCTTTCAGGCTCATAATTGCTTCATAATTCATTTCCAATAAGCAAAACAAGCTACATTATTCTTCTTTCCTACTAATAGTATACTAATCTGTTTTAAGATGGCATTGAAGTGTCCCTATTCTAAGTTGATTTCTGCATCATGTTCTTGTCAATTGTTGCAAGCACTAAGTGTATATCTCCATCAGTATGAAAAAAAATCCTATCCACCAATGTTATTGCATAATATAGCAGACTTCAAGAATCTGGCTTGAACTCATTGGTTTTCACCAAACATTTCTTTTTAGCCCCCTCCTAATTTATCTCATTCCTATATGGTACAATTGTTTTTCTAAAAAAAACATAACACCGCTACCATGTTTGACATACTTTGAAACAAGTCATTATATGCTAGCAATCTTTTAGACATTTAGTACCCTATTACATCTTAACAGAAACATAAATGAAGTAGGTTGCTCCAATTTCCTTCAACATTCTACTATATTGAAATTTATTTAACCAATTTGATAATTATCCATCTCAACAAGTGACTCAGAGTGACAGAATTCTATACAGAATACTTAAAAAAAAAATTAAGTTGGGAAGATGTTTCCAATTTGGTTTCCTTTTTCTAATAGATGTTAGAAATGCTGAATACAATATTGTTGCCTTTATGATGAACTTTATGTTCTGACTCCTTGAAGGATATTTTAGAATTATATTGATTTACTACATATTTGGACAGATAGTCCAAATCCAAATGTTACAGAACCAATGTCCCTGACATAGCCAATGCATAATCAAATACATTCCATTCCTCAGAAATGTCATCTCTGGAGCTGATGCACATAATCTCCCACATTGGGTAAAAAGGGGAAGAAATTTATTATCCAGAATATTCAGGAATTTCAGAAGAAAATGGCAACTTCCTCTCTTCTCAACTGAGTTTACAGGGCATGTATAAATTCTGTTTGCCGGATAGGGAACATCCCATTTTTCCTAACAGCTCCAAAAGAATTATTCAGCCATGATTATTTCTCTTCAAGCTGTGATCTTTAAAATAACATACTGAAATCATAAACAATACTCTATTAATTCTGTAATAGGGAATACTTCCAAAAGTAATGCATTTTTTTTGGGATAGTTTCACAATATAGTAAGAGGTAATTTCACAGGCATTATGTAATTAGTTAACCATTCAAATAAGAGTCAGACACATTTTTAAAAAATGCATTCCTTTGTGACAGTGGTAGTTGATTCCGGTGCTCCATTTAGCCACATGTTCCCATTGTTGCTTCCTTCATAGGCAATCTTCAGCAGCAGGACATTGCAGAAAGACCTGCCTTGCAGACGTGTGTGGGAAGCTATTTCATTTGTGAACATTTGCCATGCACCGGTAGTTGGCATGTAACATGACACAGACTGCTTTTCCCTTTAAGTATTTATTTTGGTTATGGCTTCCTGAATTTAAAGACATGACATGAAAAAACAAAGCATCCCTTTTAATTGTTTTATTTACTTCTGTATACACAAATTTTTATGAACATGGATCACTGCCCCTCCATCCTGGCACCTCATCTAAATCTCCACTATCACTTTCTGGAAATTTTGTACGCAACAAGGCTTTTAAGGAATCAAAGACTTGTTAACTCAACCATCTGTTATTTAACTCTAAAAAATAGGGGTGTGCCACAATGCAACACAGATCTGTTGCCACTCAGTGGCTACTACTTCAGGTAGTTCTGCTAAAAATTGCAAATCCTGTCCTCTCTGGTAGGATTCACAATGCTAGTGCAGTTCTCCCTGGTCTTCACTACCATATTACCAGAGATCTGACAATTCTCTCCAGCTGCAAAGATTTCAGCATTGTGCCATTTTTCAGAAACTATTTGAAGTAGGAAGAGTACTTTTCACACAATAGAAGACTAGTCCTTGAAAAACACCTAACCCTCATGTTCTCACCAGTTATATTGGTTGTAGTAAAATAAAGGCCGAAAAAGAGAATTCTTATTCAGGTGACAAAAAAAGCTCTTTTGCCAACTTCTGACAAAAAGTGATATGAACTATCCTTTAATATTAACAGGAAGGGGGTCCAACTCTTAGAGAACCAGAGTGAGCTTACTAGATATTACTAGACTACATAACTGTATATGGAGTGGAACAAGGTTACACTAGTTACTGTAAACTATCCATCTGGTAGAGAGAAAATTATACAAGTTCAATTCCCAGCACCATGCTTCTTCCCGTGAAGGAAAAAAAAGAAGGGGAGGGGGGGAAGGTGTTACCAGAAGAAAATAGAAATAATTTGCTGCAGCTGTAATTGATTGAATCAAACCATATGCTTGTGATGGGAACAAAATTAAAGGAATTATTATTAGTTAATAAACAGTCATCCCAAATCTAAATCAGAAGTTTTCATCTAGAGTGCAGATGGCTATCCTGGCTAAATATAAGATAGTTATTTTAATAAAACCACACTTACACCCAATGAAGGGGCGGGGGCTAGAAACAGGCAAGAGATAGATAGCCAAACAGAATACTTCAAGTAATTTGCCAAATAGGGCTCATATTGTAATTTGTTCATTACCCTAGCAAAATACTGTATACTGTAATCAAGCTAGAAGTCAGTTTCCTCAGTAGTATGCACACATTTTCAGTTCCAAATACTTTTCTCGCATCAATGTTAATCATACAATTTGCAGCAGTAGCAGTCTTGTGGAACATGCAGTCCTGAGCTGCATGCAATGCCACCTACACATTATATATCTGAATGGCTGTCAAGCTTCCAGCCAGGCAGGCAGGCAGGAATCACAGAAAATATGTAAAGAACTGCAGTAACTGCTTCACTTTAGACCCTGTTGATTCTTGGCTTCAACGTAACAAACAAACTATAAGTCTTCCTTCCAGATAATTAGCATTGTAAAAAGATCCGCTGGGAATAACTGCAGTTAATGCCAGCCAGCACTATACAGCAGGAATTAGAACTATACAGGATACAGCTCCAAAATAATAAAGTCTAAATTGCAAATTCACTTTACTTCTTGATCACATGAATATGTCAGATCATTAATAGAGAAGTACTACCAGGATATTTTACCATCATAAGCTCTCAGGTAACAGTGAAGAATTTATGTAAATCATGTGATAAATATATCTTTTAAGATATTTCCATGTTTTTTAACTCTATCCCCCTTCAAATCTAGACATGTCTGGTGATAGTCAAATTCCACAGAAACAATTGCATATATTTGAGAATAGTGGATATTATGCTGAGTAAAGCTGGTGCTGCGGCCACTCTAAATCAAATAATGTCCCTATATGAAGTTTGAAGAGTTATATCAAAGTCTCATGAGGCAGAGCATGTTAGCAGCCAAGGCTTTTTAAAGCAGTTAATATAACTTCTTCAAGACAAAGCTTCCTGTTAATGGCATTAGACCATCAACGTCAGAGAGAAAAGAAAAGCACCACAGAGTAAGTGAGCAAATAGTAGGGTGGTTAATGAGGGAATCTGTGACACAACTTTCTTGAACAGCCATTACATCCTTAAACAATAAATGCTGAGCAAACAGGAGCCTCACAGTTCACTAGAGAGGGTGCTAAAGACCTATCCTTCTCCACAAGTATTTCCTTCACTCAGACTGAATAAGAATTCCTAAACATAGATTGCTGAAGAAGCCCATTCTGTTTTATATCCCTTACACAGGATGTTCAGTTTTGAAACAAAAACTTTCTCTAGATAGCAACTAAAATAAACCCCTTTTAAGAAGGCAAATAAATAAGGAATTCATCACAACTTAAAAAAAAAGACATGTACAAAGTGCAAGTTTTCTTTTATAAGCCTAGCACCCATTCTGATTCGCCCACAGGTATTTTGCACCAGAGCAATTATATAGAAAGATGGCACTCCTCTTTCAAAAAGCAAGCACCAACATTTCAAGATCCCTTCTCTTTTCTTATGGATGGAAAGATACAAAATATGGGGAAAATACGCTGTTTTACAGCTCATCCTAAGGAGGGGTTCTAAAGTGCCAAGCTATATCCCCAAGCTCTAAAATGAAAAATAAGAGCTTGCAAGGGTCAGAATTTAGTAATGCATAGAACAGGTTGATACAACTGGAGGAACAGAATAGAGTTTCAAGAATGAAATATTGGTCCAGAGTATAAGCATTTTCAATCTTGCAATATGGTCAAGAAGCTGGAAGTTTGCTTACTTTGGGAGGGCTGGGAAAGGGATAGGCTTAGCTGCTTCCCTTCCCTGCATTGCAAGAATTCTTTTGCTTTGTCAATCTGTGTAAAGGCAACATTCCTCTCCAAGAAGGAAACAGTGAAAAATATGTAGTGTAGTGATCCACTCTGCAAGAAAGGGGTGAGCTGGGTCAGAAGGGGGGGGGCAGGTCCTTTAGTTATCTGACTAGTAATTTATTAATGTTTAGTTTCTCTATGTTGAATAAGTTGCTTCTCCCCATTTATTCTGTTTTAAATACAAGTTCAAGTTGTCCCAATGCACGTGTGCTCCGCTCCCACTACGGTTCTGCAGAATCAGAATCCTCAATTAGAACTTCAGTGGTAGCTCCAAGAATCTCTGTATTGATGACCAGCCCTTCTGTATTCTCACTACTAGCACTGCCAACGAATATTTTTCCATCAGCCATCAGGTTGACCCGGTCACCCCCACTGCAGTAGGCCTTAGGCATCCCATCGGAGTTCAGCAATAGGCACTCTCCAGGACTGGTGTTTCCAATGGGATCTGGAAGAAGGGGAAGGCCCTGGCCATCCGTGGATTGGACAACAGACTCTGTATCAGGACCCAAGATGTCAGTGCTGGTAATGAGAGCCCCTGCGTTGGCTGCCAGTGCTTCAGCAATAAGCACTTCTGGGTGACTCTTGGCTTTATGTGCTACAACGCTGTCTTTTTTCTCAAACTTCTTTCCACATATATTGCATGAAAACTGGTAAAAGGTATCTGCATCATGTTTTTTCATGTGCCAGTTTAGTGAGGCCTTCTGCCGGCAGGTGAATCCGCAGATCTCACATCTACAGAAAAATGAGAGGGAGCAGAAGCAATTCATTATTCATCAGAATAATATTTGAGAAACACAAAGGGAAAAAATTATTGATGCAGCTGGTTTAATCCCTCATGAAAAAAATAGGCAAGATCAAGGACACTACTCACTGTAATGGCTTCTCGCCTGTGTGGATCATTCGGTGAACTGCCAGATTGTGGGAACTTTTGAAAGCACGGGCACAGTATTCACAAATGTAATCCCTTTGATCTGTAAAGCGGCACATAGTATTTTACATCAGATCCATAGCTATTCATAAAGAATCTGCCATGTTCCCAATCACAGTTTAAGGATAATGGTTTAAAAGGATAAATATTTTCTAATAGTGATGAGGAAGTATTTCTCAAATACAAACAGAATCCTATGGAAACAGTCCCATTCTTACTCTGAGATTTATATATTCTAGTTTGTCTTCATTCTCCAAGGAAGGGGAAATAAATTAAAATCTTTCTCATTATATCTGAAAGATCATATATACTATTCATTCTGTATGTCAGGCACAAGGAACCAGAGCAATTCTGCGAATAGGCCAACACAGCTCCTTTAGTGCAGTGAGCCATCCTTGGTACTTCTCTGAGCTTGGTTGTTATATCGAGTTTGGGTAATGAAATGTCTGTCAGAAAATAATGAAGCTCAGATAGCACCAAGGACCGCTCCCTCATTTCAACTCTTGAGCTACAAATATTCTCCGTTATTGGTCTGTATTGTAGGTCATCTATATTACAAGAGTCTTGCCAGACTGGCATTTTCCCTTGAGAAACAGAAGATAAGGTATTACTAGCCTGGTTTATAATACTTCCACCTAGGGAGCAACTCCACACTGACATGCCTCTTTACTCCTCCCTCTCCTTTAACCCGTGATTCTACCACATTGTGCCAACAAAAGCACATATTCATTCATTCATAGTCTATAAAGGTACAGAACATCATAATGCCCATTGTTTAATGACAGTGGGACCATTGCTTTTCATAGACCAATGGAATTATGGGAGTTGCAGCTTACACCAAGAGATCACCCTTTTTGGTAAAAGCAGCTGTACATATATTAATGGAAATATGTTCCTTTTTGCTCACATTCCTTCATACTCTTCATATATTATTTAAGGAACTTCAGATTTTGACATAGGGAGATTAAAAAACAAGGAAGGTAGACAGTATGGTCCCAACCTTGTCAAAACTGATTTTCTTTTTGTCAAAAGTGACTCCTGACAAGCAGTCTAATCCAATTACCTGATTTCATATATGGTATTCTTCTTAGTTGTATCAATTGCAAATAATAATTCATCGCATAATATCAGAATCAGTGTAACTTATTCTTATCTATATCAGAGCTAAAAAATGAGGAAAGGAAATATTAAAAGACTGGAAGCAGTAATATCCTAACTGAATCCTTCAGTTTGAGTCATTCTCATTTTAAATATAGTCACAGAACAACATCTGTATATCTGTCATCAAGCAATCTGCATCAACTTTGCATTTCATGTCTATCTTAAAGACTATTAAAGAAGAAATTTATGTTCCTCCTTAAAGGGACAATGTGGGGATTTTCTTTGCAACTCATATTACCTGTGTGATGTTTGGCATGCCGCAACAGTTGCTTCTGGAGCCGGAAAAGTCTTCCGCAAGAGGGATGAGGACATACATATTTCTTTTTCAGCAGATGTTGATATTTGATATGATGCTGAAAACAAAGAAAACACTATTTTTATTACTTGCGATCTTAATAGAAAAAAAGTGATAAACACAGTTAATATTCTAATAGCCACCTTATATTTCAATATAAATATACAGATTAAAACATGAAAACTTAAAGAACATATGCTGGAAATGTTACATGTACAGATTTTGTAGAATAGGAACACTTTCCCTCTTTTTTGGCCTCTTTGCGTTAAGGTTGATTCCTGGCAATTTCCTGACCAGGAATTTTCTTGGCTTCACAAGTGGTTTGCCACTGCCTGTTTTCCAAGGGTGAGAGAATGTGCCTGGTTCAAGATCACCTACTTGTTTTCATGTCTAAAGCAGAACTACAATTCAGTCTTTAAGGTTTCTAGCCTGATGCCATAATCACAACACCAAACTGGCTCTTTTAATAGGAATACATCACATATAATGTGGAAAGTAACTAAGAAATACAGAGAATTGAAGTTTTAAGGTTTAGATATCATCTCTACTAAATATCCCAATTTTGGAATTATTTCCCTTTAGTCCCATGACTATAACATGATTGTTTTCTAATTGATTGTGCCTATAATAGCCATTTTATGAAGGGATACATCCCAATTTCACCAATTTTGTAGCACCCATATGATTTCCCAAAATTCCAGTGTCTAACATCCCAAATAGTTGGAAATATTACAAAAAGTTATAGGATGGGATAAGTGATTCAAAGGCTCCTGGGAAAATTTGAGACCAGTAATTTGTTCCCTAATAGCCCATGAAGTCTAGAGTTCAAGACTGCACAGAGATCACAAAAGCAATGGCTTCATTTTCCATGTACCTAATACTAGGCACAATACAAAATTATAAAATATAACATCAATACTTTATTACTGTAAACGCACTATGTCCCAATATATTCATTACCATTTTCTTAACTGAAGAATCATTTACCATTGCCCCCTTGTTGGAGAGGGGAAGGGACAATTTTCTCTTAAGGTACATATTGAAGGTGCCAAAAGAGAAAAAAGGGTAAAATTGCAATAGTCTTTAAAGCTAATGACAAAAAGTTAATTGCAGGATCTGTGAGAGGATCAGTAGCAATATAGGGATGTAAGAATTGACGTTATTCAAAATAATGAGAATTCCATTATGCTTGGTAACAGTCAACCAGATGTTTAAACTGGATTTGGTGTTTATATCCAGCTGAGCCTTTCCCAAGGACTTGAGACAGGCATATGTTGTTTTAAGAATTTTAAAGGTATCATCACTGAATGTAAGCTGTTATAAGTAAAGCTATCTTTTGCAATTGACTTATGGTGATATTTGTCAATGCCAATGGTGTTCAAATGGTGCTTTAGTCATTTTGAGAATTAAACCCAAAGCACCGATTACTATTGGCACAAGTGTCTTTCGCTTTTGCAGGTCCTTGTATTTGTGATTATTATCTCACTTTTAAAAATATAGATATTTGTTCGACTCTAAGCCAGTGCCTTCACCATTAAACCAAACTGACTCAGTGCTGTGTGGGATGTGTATGAGTGAATGAAGGTGTGATAAAAGACCAGAAAGATTGCAATAGTCAAGGTAAAAGATTATGGTGACATAGAAAGGAATTTTACTGAAAGAAAAGAATGGAAGGCTGGTTTTTTTATTTTTTTGTTTAATGCTGTGCAGGGAGAAGCAACAAGAGTTTGGGGGAGGAGAAGACGACAGAGGAGTCAATAAATCCAAGGCTCTGTTTATTAGTTGGATTAGTGGCAAAGTTTTCAATGGATACAGAAAATGAGTAAAGCTACTAAGAAAATGTATCTAGAAAGAATATTAAAAATTCAAATCCTTAAATAGAAATGAAGGGAACTCAATAAAGTAAAATAATATAAATGTAGGACACGAAGGAAACTAATTTGGAAAGAGTATTCAACTGCACTGAAAATAGCAAAATAAAATTTGAATGATTTTTTTAAAAAAAACCTAACAAGAAAGGTCATTAAAATATGCTTCATTTTCTTGTCCCTGTGAAATTTTTTTGAGTCTAGATTCCGCAATAAGATTTAGATGTGAGAATATTGAAACTATGAGAATAAAAAGTACTTTCCAATAGTCTAGAATTCAGAGGAAGATACATTAAGTAATAATTGCAAAAGAAATATAGATATTTAAGCCCAAGAAAAACTATGAGGTATTCATTTGCTAAAGAAAAACAGATAAAGAAAAAGGAATCGTTCATAACGAATAGGGTAGATAATGAAGGGTTTGGCTATGACTAATGTGAAAACAGGAGAAGAGCAAGGAAACTTGCATAGCAGTTTTGATAATAAAATTAATAAAATGTAACAGTGGAGAGGAAAAAAAGAAAGGCAAAAGGTTATGAAAAAAGCAGCAATAGCAATAACACTTAGACTTATATACCGCTTCACAGTGCTTTTACAGCCCTCTTTAAGCGGTTTACAGAGTCAGCATATTGCCCCCAACAATCTGGGTCCTCATTTTACTGATCTTGGAAGGATGGAAGGCTGAATCAACCTTGAGCCATAGCCAGAATAAATAAGTTACAATTCAGCATTTCAGGAGAAAGAATCATGAACAGGGTTGAAAAGTTAAGTCATGCCATGGTATGAAACAAGCATTTGGGATTTGGAGCATTTAGAATTTGGAGCATCAGAGAATTGTTGCAATGTTTTTTAGGCATTTAGCCACAGAAGAAAAGAAATTTATAGAGAGCAAAGAAGAGCACCTCTTACCTGTAGGTAGCGAGGGTGTGCAAGAACTGTGCCACATCCTTCCATTTCACAACGTACATATTGTATTGGAGGCTTCTTCCTAAAATGCACACAGGTGAGTAATGAAGAGAAAATAACACAACTATGACAAATGTTTTAAATGTACAGGTTTTTCTCAATCGGAGACCATAAAGAAGCCTGGAATTTTGATAATTAGGAATGACAGTTGTAAATAGAGGCACTCAGATTTTATTGATTTTATTACTTTTTTTGTGGCAGTTGTTACATAGAAACCAGCAAAAAATTCTTAAATCACAGTCACCTGCAACCAGCCATAAAGGTGAGCCAGTTGTCATATGCCTAAAATGTAGTCATTTTGTAATCCCCCACTACAAAGGGTAATGTGCAGCTGTCACAACTCCAGAACCAAGTCATAAGTAGCTTTTAGAGGGTTCATCATAACTTTGAACTGTCACTAAGCAACTGGTCATTATGCAAGGACTACCAGTATCTTTTCTAACGTACATGCCTGATAATTTTGTGTACTGTGAGAGCTCAGTAGTGTTAAAAACCATATTAAATGATTTAATTTCATCATTAGTATATAATATATGTTAAATACAAGTAATTTAAAATAAGTGTAGTCTTTAAAATCCACTGTAAGAAATAATATTGTATTCTTCTTATGTTTTGTTTCACACATTTCTCAGCCCTTTCTGTAGAAGATCAAGTTGTCAAATAGAGCTTAATATAGTTCTTGGGCACAAGAAGTTGTAAAAATCAGAACTTCTAGGAATGTTATTATCCCTTTAAATTGCTGGCTTGCTATCAACTTTATGGATTTTTTTTTCTTTAGATGAGCATGTCTAACAAATACACAGGAGGATTGAATTTAATAATTCCTGAAAGTATACTATATTCATAACATTGAAAGATCTTTAGATGTAGGATTGCAGTGCAGTTTTTGCAAATAGCTAATGAACTAGACATCTAGGCCATTTGAACTAGACATCTAGGCTTTCCTGAAGCCTGGGGAGGGCAAAAACACTGAGCTCGCATGCCAGCAAATATGGCTTCACAGGCCGCTTGTGGCAAACGTGCCATAGGTTCTCCATCATGGATTTAGATACATGGGTTTGTACTAGATTATCTTTTTAAGCCATACAAAAACAACTTACCTTCGTTTAGGAAGTCGTGGGCTTTTGTCATCTTTTCTCCGTCTTCCTCTCCTGAAACATCAAGACAAAGTGAAATGTGAAAATTGAGGCATAACTGCAGGTATGTAACTGAAATTTTAAGTTATACAATGCACCACTATACAAAATCCAGCACTAAAGAAAACACAAGGATAGGAAATTGGTTTCTACACAATTCGTTTTTATTTCTGTAAATATGTACCACCTCTTCTAATGTATCTAACTCTCAAGCAACCGGGTATATCACTCCCTACATACTGGAGATTCATTGTAGCAGTACAATATCTTTACAATGCAGAACAGCTTGGCTCCCTAGCCAATCTCAGAACTGAAGGGTATTTTGCCCAACAAGCATCACCCCCTATATTTAGTTTCTTTCAAAATCTTGGTATTACTAAGAGTTACAGGACTGGCTACACTCTAATTCACAGAGTCTAAAACTTGCATACTCACTTCCTAGGCGGATCTTCATCTTCTCGAAACTCACTTTCTTCTTTAACTTCCACTTCCACCTCCACTTTAATCTCCTTCTGTTTCTCTTTTTCTTCTTTTCCCTTCCCAGTTTTTTTTCTTTGCTTTGGAGCATCTCTGCAGATAACCATTATATATTACATATCCAAGAACGTCAATAGTTTCTAAATAAATATACCAGTTAAATGACATGCTGAAGTTTTTAGACAGTTCCTCAACATGGATTTCTTTTTGGTGTGTCATATCTGCAATTTTAAATATGCATAGTCCTGGTCTTAATTATTTAAAAACAGTATATTTGCCCATAGTAGCAAAAACGTAACAGAATACTAAGAGTCAATTTATTACAACAGGCTAGACTGACAATCATTTATATATTTGCTGCCCATCCTGTTTTGAAGTGACCATACAACTGCTTTCTGCACCAAAATAAAATCAAGCACCTGTCTAAATGGGGTTTGTAAGTTTCATCTCTGGGATCGTCTTTGAAGGGAACCTCTTCTTCACTGATGAGCATTTCTTCTTCATCACTGGACAATGAGAAAGAAAAGGGAAAATACTGAATACAACTTTTCCATGAATTAAACACTTGTGGACAGAAAACAGTCAGGATCTCTCACTTGTGTATTCTTATAACCTCTGCCTTACAATTTTTTTCAATTACGTACACTGCATAAGAGGCAATATTGTATGGATCTCCAGTCCTCTATTAATGCAAACCAATCTCTTCTAGAACATGTGCTAGAAAGGGCATGTTAACATATTCATCTACTAAGGAATAGTAGCAACAATTCAATTAATATAAAATGTTCTGCTTATACTAAATACAAGCAAAACATTTAGACCTTACTTTCTAACTAGAAAATGTCACTAGGACACAAACCTGAATCTTTCTGGACATTTTTCCAACAGGTATAAAGAAACAAGATTCAGGTATAATGGAATAAGATTTAAATACAAAAGAATATATACAGCTCAGGGCTGAACTGTAGAGTCCTATAGAGTCCTCTCTGCTGCAAACCCCTCTTTCTTCTAGCAATAGATATGTTACTGAGATGGATAATGCACGATCTGTATGAAAACTACCAAACTCAGAGAGCACCAAAGACTCCAGAGAATGCTTTCTCAGATACACTCCCTCCCTCCCTCCCTCCCTCCCTCACACACACACAAATGGAGCTAAATCCAAGAGTTAAAAACAACCATTCTAAATCAGCAAGTGTTTACCTGGTTATTCAAGACAAGCTACAGCACACCTCTTGTTAAGATGACACAGCCAAAAGAAAAATAAAACTACTATTTTAAATCATCTCAACAAGTTAAATTTATGGGCTGTATATGCTGAAAACAAGTTCTTTCCCTTACAATGAATCTATTCACTACTTTAACAGATGTTTATTATATAAGTGAAGACTCAATTTAATGAAAACTCATTTAGCATTCCTCAAATGCAACTGACCAAATTATAATCTTGACAGCCTCCAAAAAGTTCTTGAATACAAAGTATTTTGAATGAAGCATTCTATGAAATTTATTTCTGTGACAATTTGCACTTCATCAATATATGACAAAAATTGCCATATTTGATCCCAAAGGTGCTTTTTTCCCAATGCTTCTTGGATGAGGAGCAAAACGTTTTCAAACAAAAAAGCCAAGAAAGTGCACTTGCCTTTTGAAAAAACACCTTTGGGATGTTTTTTCATGTCCTGGATGAATGAGAATCTCCATATAGACATTTTGCCACAAATGATATAGTTTTATATTATTTGCATAATGATAACACTCCCTAAATTGTAGCAATGATATACTTTTGTATTTAATAATCATTTAGGGACAAACACCAGTTCTCCTCAAAAGATTAAAACAAAGTTTCACTGAACTTCTATTCCTCCTAACACCTGCTGTGTCTGGACTTGGAAGCAAAACAGGAATCAGGTCTGGTTACTACTTGGGTAGAGAACTAAATACCATAAACCATACTCCAAAGGTAAATAACATCTTAAGCAGGGGTGTCAAACTTGCATTGTCACGGCGGCATCACCTGACATATGGGGACTTTCTCCCCCCTTCACTAAACCACGTGTGGGCATGGCCAGCGCGTGATGCATCTGGCCTGCAGGCTGCAAGTTTGACAGGCTTGTCTTAGAACAGTGGTTCTCAACCTTTCCAATGCCGCGACCCTTTAATACAGTTCCTCATGTTGTGGTAACCCCAACCATAAAATTGGTGTCTCGGTTCCTAAGACCATCGAAAATATGTGTTTTCCAATGGTCTTAGGCGACCCCCGTGAAAGGGTCGTTCGACCCCCAAAGGGATCCCGACCCACAGGTTGAGAACCACTGTCTTAGAAGATAGCAATCCTAAGACACTTCTGCAATATTGTTCAAAAAACTACATGGCTGCCCCCCAATTCTTCTGTCACCAAGAATTAAGTTCAACTCAAGGATAATTTTATAGTTTAAAAATTACCGCTTATGAACCAGGATATTTTCTATCCTAATCTTTCAGCCACTGTATAATTCCTTACCTGATTCTAGTTGGAGATGAATGCTCTTCAGTAACTTCTAAAAAAGAAACATATTTAGATGTAGAAATCTGATCAACCTATATATCAGTACTTTCAAACATCTATGGATATGCTACTGTGTAAAAAAGATGAATGTTAAGCCTCTAAGGTCTAAACTGAAATACAGGAAATTCTTGCTCAAGATCAAGACAAATATAATAGTAAAATAAAGCATAAACTACTCAGTGAATACTTTTGCTTTTAAAGTGCTGGAGTATATTCTGTTGCATGTGATTAACCAAAATTATCCTTTTATTAACAGTCTTCTTTGTGGTACAACAGAACATGTGTGACTTTATTTATATTTATTTAGTTTAAGTTTTACACAGACTCATTGAAAGTACTATTGTTTTATTTCCCAGCAACAAAAAACACCATACCAAATTCTAGCTGGTCTGTATTTGGTTCTGATTTGCAAATGAGATGCAGGGACCCAGTCTTTGATCTGGAACTCCGGGAATTCTCTGCATCATGTTGCTGAGCAGTCGTAGTTGCCCTGTTGCTACGCCAACCCCGGCTGGGTTTACTTGTAGTGACTGAGGCGTCAGCTGCCGCAGTAGTGGAAAGTTCCTTCTCTTCTGTCTCTTCTTTGGGATCTGTGATATAAATATAAATAAAATGCACCTGGATCAACAAAGGAAATTTCTGAATAGTCTATTTTATACACCTTTTTTAAAAACCTAAATCTAACCAAGACCGGACATAGTATTCTAATACAACTTTGTCAATTGTACCAAATTGCCTGTACCTATGAATTTGATGTAATAAAACTCATAATGACTCCTAAATTATTACCCACTCTAACAAAGGCATGCATCACAACAGTATTACAAAAAACGAATTAAAAATTGACACTGAATACTACTGCAGCATGGTTTAGCACAGTGGTGGCGAACCTATGGTATGCGTGCCGGAAACAGCACGTAAAACCATCCTGTGAGGAACGTGCGGCTTTGCAGTCTCCTCTTCTGTGTTCTTATGCACACATGCGCATTCAGCCAACTGACCTCGCTCGTGCGGGAGTACCAAAATCCAGAAGGGCAGCGTTCCGGCGTGCATGTGCGCATCGGCACCCAAACTTCTGAGTTTCCATTACGTGCATGTGCGACAGCCAGCTGTTTATCAGGCCCACGCCCATGACAGAAACTGGAAATTTGGATACCTGGGTGCGTATACGCGATGGAATGCTGCTCTTTCAGGTTTTGGCGCTCCTGCGCGTGTGAACACCAGGCAGGCTGCATGTTCCTTGCGAGATGGTTTTGCGTGCCATTTCCAGCACACAGGTCAGCATGTGGGTACAAAAAAGGTTCGCCATCACTGGTTTAGCTACTGCAGACAATAAAAAAGCCTCCACAAAAAGTTTTTGATTTTTTATTCCCTGTTTTTTTTTTAGATAAAAAGAGCTGCGTGGAGGCCTTTTGTAGTGAAGATGCTTGCCTCCCACTCAAAAGTTGAGAGTTGAATCCTAGGTAGCAGCAGGTGCTTCTCTCTTAGGGCCCAAAGAAGAAGTATTTATTGCGAACTCCGCATGGAGCCAGGAAGGGCATCAAATACTCAGCTCCATTCAGTCGCTCCAACTCTATCCTGAAGTAAGGGATTACAGGGTCGTAAAAAGGGAAGTTTTGTTTTTAGGTAAAATATGTTTCATTTCTATATTGGTTTCCTGAATGTTTGCTTTCCGGAAAAATAGGACTTTCAATTTGCTAATTAGCCTTCTTTACTAGCATAAACAAGAGCAAATTAGTATTTATAAGTAGTCCTTAACTTATGATTGCAATAGGGGCTGAAAAATTCATTGTTAAGCAGTATAGCAATTAAGTGATTCGGCCTGATTTTATGGCCTTTTTTTTTTTTTTTTTTGCTATGGTTAAGATATAAGGATTAACTTAACCGTGACTTGTGACCTCCTGATTTTGCTTGTTGGAAACTGGCTGGGAAGGTCACACATGCAATCATATGACTGCAGGACACTGCAACTGTTGTAAAACGAAGCTGGTTTCCAGCACTCAATTGTGATCACGACTGCAATGATACTGTGACAGTAACAATGAGTGCTAGTTGCTGAATGAAAGTTACTTTTATTCAGTGTCATAACTTTGAACAGTTGCTAAATAACGGGTCATTGACTGAGGACTACAAAAGTCTTCCTGAAATCAACTACTATAGAGGCATTTAATTTCAAATTACTGTTCCAGCTGTGACCATTAAGCAAATCATCAGTCATTAAGAAGGATATCCCTGGCTGCAACTTGCAACTTCCCACTGACTTGCCTTTGCAGAAGCTGGCTATGAAGGTAAGAAAGGGCACCTACTAGATGCTGCAACCATCCCAAATGTGCAGTAATTGCTAAATACCCAAACTGTAATCGGTTGACCATGGAGATGATACAGTGGTCACAAATGTGAGTACTGGTCATAAGTCTCCTTTTTTCAGCACCTTCATAATTTCAAATACTTGCTAAATGAGTAGCTGGAAAGTGAGGAGTGCCCATACTGTCAATACAATTTTATGACAACCAGATTAGGCTACTGTTAAAACAGTAAGTTGGGCCACCGGAGTTGGAAAAGCACTCCTGTAGATACCCAAATGCCAAGCTAAGAAGTCAGGTTTTTTTTTCAATAATTGATGACTACCTGCATAAGTCCCTGCAGTTTTCTTCACAAGGTTTTTCAGAAGTAGTTTGCCATTGCTTTTCTAGAGCTGAGAGAGGGGGGCTGGCCCAAAGTCACCCAGCTGACCTCATGCCTAAGGTATGATTAAAACTCACAATCCTCCTGATTTCTAGCCTCATGTCTTAATCACTAGACCAAGTTGGTTGTCTATAGATCAATACCAACATCTTAAATTGTACCTGGAAGATCACTAGTAACCAGTGAAGGACTTGCAAAATGTTCTCTTTGTGTTGACAGGACCAGTTGCAGTTTTCAAAGAGCAACTACATTAAAGCAATTGCAATAATATCAGGAAATCATTGTACTTCGGTCCTTCATAACCAGGTAGGAGTGCAAACTGGTATACCATACAAACCCAGATAGTTTTCTCTAGTCACAGTCTATGGTATATCTGCTGTTTGAGAAGAAGTCATGAATCAAGGAGGAACTCCAAACTGCAAATTACTCTTTCAAGGCTGATGTCTGTCCAGCTAGAGGCAACATTAGCATCAACAGAGAATCCAGAGCAGAGAATGCAAAAACAGTAATTCTGTTTTGTTATGATTCAAGCTTTAATGTGTTCTTCCCTATCCAGACTTTTACTGCCTCCTAGCACTGAACAAGGTGTCAATGGCATTTCGCCCACAGCAGTGTAGGGTTTGGGTTCCCTACTGGTTCACAAAGTTCAGTAAGTAAATATTTTAAAATTTATTTTAATTTCTCATCAAGTTAATAATGATAGATATAAACTACTTAACCAAAAAAATTGCACCCTCAATCATCTCTAAAGATGTAAAGGTGTCCCAAGACCAAACTGTTTGAGAATCACTGCCCTATAGTAATGGTGCTGATGTCATCAGCATACCCTGAATCACTGAGATGACCTAACCCTGTAGACTTTGTATAGATATTACAAAGTATAAGAGAGAGGACCAACATCTGTGATATACCATAAAACAGAGGCACGAGACCAACCTCTCACTCCCTCCCCAATTGAAATTACCTATAACAAATAAAGGAGAACCACTACAAAACTACTTCCGATTGTAATCACAAAACTCCATAGGTACTCCACTAAAACACCATGGTTGACAACAATGATTACCAGGAGACCCAAACGAATGAAGACAGGTGCACTAATCTCATCTAAATTCCAATGACAAGAACGTGTTTGTCCCATGTCCAGGCTTGAAATTAGACTGAAAGGGTTCAGTTAGTCTACCTCAACATGGACAGAAATCTCCCCCTCAGAAACAGGATTGACAGTTTTCTGGATTCAGGGTAGTCCACACCTCACAACAGTCAGGATGGGCAAGGGGCAAGAAGTAGGCATAGATGAAAAGCTAGATAATATTCTACTTTCTTGGGTGTCACAGACCAAAAAGAGTCCCAAACTTCTTAACATGTTGTCATACTTGTTATTGAAAGATTCAGATTCAATTTATCAGCAAAGTGCTACATAAATTATTCACAGCAGTCAGATGCGAGATGTTCATCTTGTCTCTTCCCAGCAAAGAATTATTTTAAATAAGGCTTCTGAATGAGACCATTGATGAAATAATAGACAAATAAGCATGTTTTGCCTTCCTTACTGAAACAGTGTAGGCTTGAACATGGGCACATACCCAGGCTCAATCAGATTAGCTTCTTGTTTTCCTCCATTGGCATTTCCTCCAGATGTCATTTCACTTTCCAAAGAGCTGCAGAATATTTAGCCGCCAACTGAAATCAGTTGCCAGAGGGATGGTGGCGACCAAGCTCAGAGCAACACTGTCCAAGCTTTGAGTGACTCCTATTGCCAGTTATGTATCAAGCAGGGGATGGAACAGCTTTCCAGAGTGTTAGGAAACTTCCCAGGATCTGCTAGAAATCAATTAGTTGCCTGAGACAGACCATTCAAGTGGATTCTACTGTCCCGAAAGGCCAGGAATAATACTGAATTGTAACAGGATGAAGGATTTGACCATGGCAACGGATGATAAAAATCTCCGCTACCTCAAGCTCAGAGAGGGATTCAGTCAGAAGCATGGCAAATTAGTACATCAGCAAGATCACAAGTTTGTCTCTACACCCTAATCTAATATAAAAGTGCTCACATCCAATTATCTCAAGTTCAGAATTCCTGACCATTGACAATGTATCTTAACAATCACTATCCATAATTTAAATCTTACCTTTCACTGTTGCTTTATCCAAGCACCTGAAATAGAAATTAAACATACAATGTGAATTAGCACAATGCCCAATACTAAGATGTAGATGTTTATAGAAGTTCCTAAATGTGTATTTTTCTAGTCATCTCACTCATACTTTTTACCTTATACACCTAGAAGCCAGGCCTGCAGTGATGCTTACCTGTCTTATAATACAACAAAATTAAAATACGATAATAGGTACATAAATCTTTTTTTCTAATATTCCCTCTACCCCCAATGGATGAATGGTTGCAAAAGTTAGAATTAATAGAGATGGCTAAACTGACCGTTTTGATTAAAGAAAAAAACACAATTACTTTTGTTTCTACTTGGAAACCGCTTCTGGACTTTGTACTTGAGGTGGAAAAAGACTGAAACTTTGATTTTGGCTTTTACCAATTAAATAGGATTGTTGTATAGCAATGGCTAATTTATACTATTATGTAAAAGTAAAAAGCTGAAGTTTGTTATCTTATTCTACTGCACCAAAGGGAGTCAAAAGTCAATGCCTTTTCTATCCTTTTCCTACACTTTTTCCTTCCCCTATCTTTCCTATTTTCTTTTGTATTTTATATTATAAATTAATAAAAAAAATATTCCCCACCCAAAAGTTCAATTATCTCTAATCTAAAATCTAAATATAGGATTATTCACTCTGACTTTTACTGGATATATGGAACTTATTTCAAATATAGATGTATACAGGTACAGTGGGGCAAAAAAGTCTTTAGTCAGCCACCAATTGTGCAAGTTGTCCCACTTAAAAAGTTGAGAGAGGCCTGTAATTGGCATCATAGGTAGACCTCAACTATGAGAGACAAAATGTAAAATAAAAGACCAAACAATCACATTGGCTGATTTGGAAAGAATTTATTTGCAAATTATGGTGGAAAATAAGTATTTGGTCACCTACAAACAAGCAAGATTTCTGGCTCTCACAGACCTGTACCTTCTTCTTTAGGAGGCTCCTCTGTCCTGCACTCATTACCTGTATCAATGGCACCTGTTTGAACTTGTTATCAGTATATAAGACACCTGTCCACAATCTCAAACAGTCACACTCCAAACTCCACTATGGTGAAGACCAAAGAGCTGTCAAAGGACACCAGAAACAAAATTGTAGATCTGCACCAGGCTGGGAAGACTGAATCTGCAATAGGCAAGCAGCTTGGTGTGAACAAATCAACTGTGGGAGCAATAATTAGAAAATGGAAGACATACAAGACCACTGATAATCTCTCTCGATCTGGGGCTCCACGCAAGATCGCACCTCGTGGGGTCAAAATGATCCCAAGAACGGTGAGCAAAAATCCCAGGATCACATGGGGGGACCTAGTGAATGACCTGCAGAGAGCTGGGACCAACGTAACAAAGGCTACCATCAGTAACACACTACGCCGCCAGGGACTCAGATCCTGCAGTGCCAGACGTGTCCCCCTGCTTAAGCCAGTCCATGTCCGGGCCCATCTGAAGTTTGCTAGAGCGCATTTGGATGATCCAGAAGAGGATTGGGAGAATGTCATATGGTCAGATGAAACCAAAATAGAACTGTTTGGTAGAAACACAACTCGTCGTGTTTGGAGGAGAGAAAATGCTGAGTTGCATCCAAAGAACACCATACCTACTGTGAAGCACAGGGGTGGCAACATCATGCTTTGGGGCTGTTTCTCTGCAAAGGGACTAGGGCGACTGATCCATGTACAGGACAGAATGAATGGGGACATGTTTCGTGAGATTTTGAGTGCAAACCTCCTTCCATCAGCAAGGGCATTGAAGATGAAACGTGGCTGGGTCTTTCAACATGACAATGATTCCAAACATACCGCCCGGGCAACGAAGGAGTGACTTCGTAAGAAGCATTTCAAGGTCCTGGAGTGGCCTAGCCAGTCTCCAGATCTCACCCCATAGAAAATCTTTGGAGGGAGTTGAAAGTCCGTGTTGCCCAGCGACAGCCCCAAAACATCACTGCTCTAGAGGAGATCTGCATGGAGGAATGGGCCAACATACCAGCAACAGTGTGTGCCAACCTTGTGAAGACTTACATAAATCGTTTGACCTCTGTCATTGCCAACAAAGGATATATAACGAAATATTGAGATGAACTTTTGATATTGACCAAATACTTATTTTCCAGCATAATTTGCAATTAAATTATTTCCAAATCAGCCAATGTGATTGTTTAGGGTATTTTTTTAACATTTTGTCTCTCATAGTTGAGGTCTACCTATGATGCCAATTACAGGCCTCTCTCATCTTTTTAAGTGGGAGAACTTGCACAATTGGTCCTGACTAAATATTTTTTTGCCCCACTGTATATTGCAAATTGGTTAGAGCTACACAAACAGGCACCAACACTTTTCTACAACTTACTACAGTAGATAAAAGGTAAAACACCGATGTTATATGTACTGAGTAATACACGTCTATGGAAAAAATTAAGAGAACAAGAAATTTTGTGCAACTTTAGTTAGGGTGCAAGAATTCAATTAAAGGTACTGCCAATCAACAACCCAACCTGCAACAAACGTGGATGGCAACGGCCTCTCTACTGTATAACCGGAGAAAAGTCAGTATTAAATCCTACTTTTGCAAGTTTCTGCAGTCGAAAGTCACAGACTGCGACCGGGGCCCACTAAAAGCAAAAACCTCCCCAAAGCACTAGACAGCTTCGATACTTACGAGCTGCGTGGCGTTCCCTTCCGACCGGTAGTCCCAGAAGGTGCAGCGGCTGAGGGCGGCGCTCCAGTTTCAGGCGGCAACTCCTCCGGCTCTTGGTTCTGCCGAGAGCCGGGACTGCTTCGGCGCCGGCGCGGATATTCGGCCTTTCTTCGGCGTGAGGCGGCCGCAGCCGCGGCTGCCGCTCGTCCGCGCTCCCGACCCCCACGGAGCACCCGACTGCCGCTAGACTCCGCCCCCTGCTCGGCGGAGACTATGGGAGGGGGCAGGGGACGCCGGCGGCCGCTAAGAGGCGGAGTCCGTTCCTCTTCTCTCTCTTGCTGCTGCTGCTGTGGTTCTTCCTCCTGGGTCTCCGCCTGCTCGGGCGCCCCCGGCATTAGAGCAGCTAGCGGAGGAGGCCCCAACAGCGGCTCACCCCCCCGCCCCGGTTCTGACAGCAGCACCCGCCGTTCACTCCGCCTCTATATGAAGCTCCCTCCCCTAGCGTGACTTCGGCCAATCAAAAGCAGGTTCGGAGTTCAAGCAGGATGCAAGAGGTCTCTGTATCATCCAATCAGGGGAGAAATGCAAAGACACACACCTCACCCACCTCTCTCCTAGTCGAGCCAATAACAGCGGGCAAGCCGGGCTGGTTCTCTCCGGACCAATCAGCGGGCGAGGTTCACCGGGGACGCGCGGGTGCGCTGTCGGAATTCTGGCCGTGGCGCGCGCTTCGCATAACTGAGCCGTTTTAACAGTTACCTCCCGGGCGCCAAATTAAATGCCCTCCGCTGGCCTATCGAGAAGGCATTTGTAAATATGTCCCACGCGCTTTATCTTCAACTCCAGAACATTTATTGCTCTGCAGTGACCGCAATAAAACTAGAAGTATCGCTCGTCTTATTGCCGTCGCACCCCCCTCCCCTTCTTCTCTTCCTCCTCTTCCTCACAACACGGCCCGCGGTCTTCTATCCCCGAGCTTCTATTTTCAAGAGTAAAAGGGATAGAGAGGAGGTACCTTCCAGAAACTTGTTTCCTCGTTTTCACATCGACCGCAGTTTTCGGTGTTTCATACTTGCAGGGGATTTAAAAAAAACATTGTCGCTTCTCCTTTAAGAAAAAAAGCACCGTCGTACGGCGGCTGAAAGTCGGCGACAAAATGGCGTCCGATGGCGAGAGGCGGGTCTTATGGAGTACGCACGCATTTCCGTTCTCGACTTGCACGTGTCAGCGCATGTCTAAGAAAGCATTATGGGAGTTATAGTTTTTTTTTTAAAAAAAACCATCGATAGGCGACTGGAAGCCTCAACGTGCAGTTTCTGTTGTTTTCTTTGAGGAGACTGATTGGTTCCCAAATGCATTTGGGGGATTTAATATATGAGAAGCAAGTATTACGGAACATAGTGTTAAAATAAAGTGTCTGATACTGTTTTTCACTATATTGCTTTGAAATATCACCACTGTCCTTTTTTAAAAGTAAAAAAAAAGTGATTTAGTACATATTAACATATCTGGTGGTACTATAATCTCCGTTTGGTTTAGATTATGAAGAGAATGGACAAATTACAGTTGCGGCTTTACTGTTTTCCGGGACATATAAAATAATGCAACACAAGATATTAACCTGATTTCTGTTGTTGTTTCTCATTTGCTAATAAAAATGTTAAAAAACTAAATTACTTAGTCAGTGCTACTTGGATTACAAGGGAAATAGTGAAGACACACTGTAGTATATGTAAAGAAAATAGTAGAGACTTGCTCACATTTATTTCCTATTTTTTAAAATTATATTGACTAATGTGAAAAATTGTAGGAATGTTGCTGTCTTCATACCCTGGGGCTAGTAGCCATAATGCCAGAACATAAAAACACATGTCTACATTTAGATGCCACTATGTTAGGAAAAGCTTGCCTATTCACAGGTAGCAGTTCTCCCCAAGATTCTTTTGCCCATAAATGAACACTGAATTTATGATTTTTTGCGTATAAAGTATACCCAATAATATGAAGCTATAACCCCTCCTTTCTGCATTTGGTTTGCTTATTTGAATGAAAAAATCTGATGAAGCAAGCATCTATTTCGGTTCAATACAACCTGCATTTAAAGCCAAATAAAATTCTTCACAATGCTTTAAAGTTACATGTAGTAAAAATGAATGAAAAGCAGCAGCAAATTCATTTACTGTTTAATAACAGATACATTTTTTAAAAAATCCTCATTTAATGAGTAAAAAGACCGTCACATACTCCACTCCAGAAGTAACTCTGCACCTGTGTGATCTCAAGCCATTGCCTTATTTCACCAGCTGAGCTGATTTATTTCTGACTCAGCTCCAGAGTATTTACAATTGCAGGAAAGATGATGTTGCTATTTGCAGTGTTAAAGCTTATACATCTTACCAGTGGGTCATGAACCCATTTGTTAGCACATGTTTCAGTTTGTCTCAGCCCAGCCTCTCTTCTACCCCCACAGAAATTTTGCTGCTATTTGAAACAAATTGTGTTTTGTTGTTTTTCAACTCCCCTCTCATAGTAATGGTTCATTTATGGACAAATGTACACAATATGAGCCTAAATATGGATACTTACTGAATGCTGGTTTGCCCTCCTGTTGGACAGTTGGAAGAAAGAATTCATGCTGTTGTCCACAATCTAAAATTGTAGCATTAAAAAATCAGTGTTTGAACTGCTTAGAAAGGATTGGGGAGTAGAAATTATGGTGGTGTAAAAGTGCCAGATTGATAAATTGTTCAGAATGTAATATAGTTAGAGATGGATATATATGGATGCTTAAGATAGGCATGATATATTCATAAACTCTGCTTATTACACTTGCAGTGCTGTTCTGACACCCAGTGGCTCATTTAAATAATACAGATTGTTTTATATTACTGAAGGCTGAGGTATGCTGGTAACAAGTTCACTGAATGAAAATAATAAAATGTTGCATTAACAAGGCTTTTGTCTTTTTTAGAATGTAGTAGTAAATCACTAGACTAGATGAGACTAAATTTTAATATGTCCAAGAATAGATACAGGATAGATAGACTTCAGAGAAGGAAATAATTCAAAAGTACTAGTTTCTAAGCAATTTTGATTAAGCATTTCCAGCTCTTTAATAATTCTTGTATTAACATATTTTTAAATTTTAATTCCCATCTTTTATACATTAAATTATTGCTAATACATTTTTCTATTAGAATGTATTATTTATTTTGCATTACCTTTTTTAAAAAACTACAAATTAATATAATTTATTCCCCATAATAGGTTGTTTCCAACTTCCTTCATTTTCTTTTCTGTACAGTTTTAAATAAGCTATATTATCCCAAAGATTGCTCAATGTGTGGTGTATTTCTTCAATTTTTTTCTAATTAATCTTTTCAACATTTTTCTTTTTTATATTTGAATACATTCTTGCTTAATTTCTGGACAACTTTATATACATATTAAATTTTATTTATTAATTTCTCTAGAATAGTTATTCACTTGGGTTTGCAGAAAGTGTAGCTCTAACATCAACATATATTGGGGGATTAGATTATGAGCTAGAGACAAAAGGTGAATCATTAATATAGATATTGCAGGGACCTAGGATATATCTGTTTGGCTCCTTTGGACATTGAGATAGCCTCAATCAACTCCTTACCATTAGTACATCTAACTTTTATTGTGTTTTTATGAAATATCATTGCTAGTTGAAAAAAATGATAAATGCAGGATGCTATCAATTTTTACCATTCTTGGGTTCATTATGGACATTCTGAACAGTCTGCATCAGGCTTTAGATATTTCTATATTGAGGTGAGAATATTCTGAAAAATATATATAGTAGTCTAGATCTTCCATGTGTCATTTAAAAAGTACTAGCACACACTAACAATTTTCCTACATTTGCTACAAGGGAGTTTGGACAATCACTTAAATATGAGCCAACAGAGTGTTGCAACAGCCAAAAAATCCATGCAGTCCTGGGCTGCATTAATAGAGGGATAGAATCAAGATCAGATGAAGTTATAGTACTGCTTTACAAAGCCTTAGTAAGACCACACTTGGAATACTGCATTAAAGAACAATAAAAGTTATTAGGGGGCTGGAGGCTAAAATGTATGAAGAATGGTTACAGTAATTGTGTATGTCTAGGCCAGGGGTGTCAAATTTGATTTCATTGAGGGCTGCATCAGGGTTGTGTTTGACCTTGGGGGGCTGGAATAGGTGTGGCCATGGTGGGTGCGACCAGCTTGACGTCACTCATTTCGGAGGTGCCTGTGGTGGTCCAAGCAGTCCACCAGAGAAAACAAGCTCTCAAGCTCCGTTTTTGGCTGCTACAGCCTCCTGAAACCCTCTGCCAGCAAAAACGGACCTTGGGCAGGCCACACGTGGCCTCCTGAGCTCCATTTTTGCTGGCAGAGGTACTGCAGGCCAGTCCTTCACTGTTTCCAGGGTGGCCCATGGACCAGATCTAAGCATCCCGCAGGCCAAATCTGGCCCCTGGGCCTTGAGTTTGACACCCCTAGTCTAGGCTAATGAAAATAATGACTAGGGAGTGCATGATAACACTGTTCCAATATTTGAGGGGCTCCTGCAAAGATGAGGGGGTCGAGCTATTTTCCAAAGCAGCAAAAGGCAAGACAAGAAACAATGATTAGCAACTAACCAAGGAGAGAAAGTGACCCCTCCCTCTAAGTCTCCTGTAGTTGCATTATTTAATATTAGGAGCCTACATTTAATGACATTTTGAATCAATATATCCCCATATGTCCCTTATGCACAGGACAGTGAGAGAGAGAGAAAAGCTTTTAGTTATTTGTATATATGGAGCTCATCTAAGGCATCCAAATGTTTGGACATTTCTGAGTTTGGACACTGAGTGGTCAGTTCAAGCACCCAGCCTTCAAAATTGTTCCAGATGACATTGTATGTGAAACATGTACAGTATGTGTGGACAACCCCACCTCTGATATATATTAATTACAGATTTAAAACAGCAATGTTTAGCTTGTTAGGCAGTGCAAGTGGATCAAAACAAAATACAGGAGTGGAATGAGTCACACAAAATTTAGAGGAAAATAATACTTGTTTAACTTCATGAGTTAGGGATTGTAAATCACTTCAAAGATAGAATCAAAGCATAAGCTGCCTGTTTGACATGCCAAGCAGCAGGATTTTATGAGAGTAGCCACGAAACCTTTCAAATATCTAGGTATTTATTTTCAGCCCTCTGCCTCCTGGAAATTTCCATCTGGAAACCTTATGCTGTAGGCACAAAAAATTTCCAGTGCAATAACCAGATATGGAGCTGTACAGGGAATTCTTCTATAATTACAGCAATTAAACTACTGAATGCTAAAACACAAGTCCTTTACTATATGTGAAAAATAGTACGTGTATGGGATAAAACTATTGCTGCCCCAGGAGGAGTCTAATCTAAATTCCTGAGGTCTGTGCTCCAAACCCCTTGCTCAGTTGCAAATATGCATTTCCCATTAGAAGGAATGGCTATGTCTCTGTTGAGGCCTGTTTGAGGTTCTTATAGTTAAAATACTGACTCAAACCAATATATGGGGGTGAGTCTGTAGCCCATCATGTATTGATAGACAATCATAGTTTCCTATGGAGGAATCAAATTATATTTGACCTAGTTTACTGATCTGGTTTACTGTGGACTTATCCCCCAGTCTTTTTCTATGCTTGGTTTGGGTAGAGCATAGACTGAGGTCAAGCAGAAAAATAAATAAATCTTGATATGCAAGGGGATAGAGTTGACATTTCACATCAGTATTATAATGAGCTCCCACACCTGCTTTTTAAGATCCCCAAATAATTTTAGTGTATCCTCAGGATCTAACATAGAACAATGCATACATTAGTGTGCCTGGATGCCTTCAGCTGATATTGATGAGATAATTTAATGCAGCTTGCTATTAAGGTCCTTCAGCATATTTTCAGACACTGAAATTAAGACAGGTGTGTGTATGTGTGTGTGTGTGTGTGTGTGTGTGTGCCTGAAATGAGCTATTTATCATTCGTGGAGGACCAAATTAATCATGAATTATTTGGACTTGTTCAGCAGGTAATTGTACATTTCCTGTTAAATGACCAGTATTATGAAGCTTCCCAAAAAGTGAGCAAATTTTGTGCTGTAGCAATAGTTTTAGAAGATGTTGGACATATGCCTACATATGCTTCATTTCTGTTATCTGTTTTAGTTTTAATGTCTGTGAAGATAAATAATTTCTATCTTTAGAAAAAATTGCACAATGGTCACATCAAATACACGTCTCTTTCTGTTGTACAATTTGAGTACAATTTTTGAAAAATCTGCTTAAGAGGTAATCCACAGTAGGGGAAAGAAACATTAACTTCTGAAGAGAGGAAGTGCCGTTAGAGTGAGGAACTGAAAAAGTCTGTGCAAAGTACTGCCCTACACACTCACCATCTTGCTCATTTCCCCTTCTATTACTCAATAAACCTGCTTCTCTACCAGAGACTCAGGCAAGAAGACCCAGTGAAAATAGGTCATGGATGATTTAGGTAAGTGATTCTTTTTGTAGTATAGCAAAAGAATAAGGACTGCAGTGATGGGTTTGTAATCGTACTGCAAAGTGTTTCATCTTATGCAGAATGGGAGAAACAGAGAAAACTGAAGAGGGCAAGGAGAACTTGAACACATGGCAGAGGTTTTGTGCCTTTAGCTGCTGCTTGATGGGTATACATTAATACAGTTCCCTTCTCAAACCATAATGGTTGGATTTCTGTAAACCACAGAAACCTATCTAGTTTGCTGGTATAGGAAAAAGTGAATTAACACCGAAACAGAATGTTGGAAGAACCAAGAACCTAAATTAGGAGTAGTAACTGATGAAGTTGTAAGGGCATGCATAAGCGCACCAGTGTGCCTAACGTCCCTGTCCTATTGTCTCAATTTATTTGTACCTATTTCCTTTGTTGTTCATATTTATTCTTATTTCTGTTATCTTGTACAGGAGTGACAAACTAAATAAAATAAGTATATCTTTAATTTTTAATGAGGATTTTTTTTCTAAAAAATTATATTTTGATCATGTGATGATGTGTGACACAATAAATAGAAGATTGTTTCAGCAGGGAAAAACACATTATGTAAATTATTAAAATAACAAACATTTCATCATTAAAGTAGAGCTAGGAAAATAAAAATTGTGTTTTAAATTTCATCCTGCTGGGCTAGCCCTCACTTCCTCTGGCTCATCAGCTATTGCCACTAGTGACTAATAGAGATCACAGAGATTGGAGCCCCTCTAGCTATTTCTCTTGAAGCCTACAACATTTTACTACACACATTTTTTTATGTTTTCAACATGAAACAATAGAATGATTCCATCATAACATCTTTTTGTATGTTATATCTACTTGCCCTTATGCCTTGCATGCTGGTAGCCCTCTCTACTAGTACACCTCTTTATATATGTATTTAAAAGATGAAAAGTGAATATAAATACCACTAACAATGACTTAACAGTATTTTAAAATGCAATTATTATATTAGAGAGGTTTAGTAAAGAAGAAAGTGCCATTCATCCTACTTTTATTCCACCAAAATCATTTTGAAGTTAGCAATCAGCTGCATGATGTTATTGCTGGGCAAGGAGCATATGATATGAAGATGAAACAAGCAGCCTTCATTAATGCAATTCTTGTCAGGAGGATTTTTTTTACACTTCAATTTGATGAGAGCAGTATAGTAGTAGCAGATCTTTGTTGCACCAAGGAATCCAGATCTGGTACAATTATTTATACCATTGTTAATAATGCGGGATAGAGAAGCAAAACAGTTCCTATAAGCTCTGCACTCTTTTCTGAAACTTGATCTCCAGTCAAGAACTAAAGTGCTCCATGCTAATTGAGATCAATACAATGGTCACGGTAGTAAAAACTATAGAGAGGCTGAGGAGGATAAACAAAAATCAAAGAGACCAGCTTAGAACTGGTTATTTACTTATGATATTGATTTCTCTAACCACCCATTTTCCAAATTGTAACTCTGGGTAATGCCCAGAGTTGGCACCCTCTGGGTTCTTTCAATTAAACATTTATTGGGCTCTGGAAGTATACCACCTCTGTAGTGATTCTTCCCGGGTTTTGAATGGCCCCCGTTCTGCTGTTCTTTACCAAAGTCATGAATCCCTGGCCCTTCACCCAGTCCTTTGGGGAGACTCCTCGCTTTCTCATATTTGCCATGTTTTATTTTTATCTTTTACTGATTTTTTTGTAAGTAACTTCTTTAATTGTTGTGAGACACCCAGAAATGTTGAGTTGGGTAGTACAATAATAATACAAGTAGTATTATTTTAAAATATTTTGATCCTATAGTATATATATGGATTTATAGGATTAATCATCATTTACACAAGAGGGTGTAGTTGCTCCTTAGCCAGCATTTACAAGCCAGATCAAAATTTTACAGTCTTCAGATGTGAGGATATATTATCAGAAGATTTCTTCAGTCTAAAAAAAATATCTGCAAGTCTTCATTTGAAGTAATCAGAAATAACTGAAAAGAAGAACTTTGTCAGTCAGGGATTTATTGAAATATGAAAGTGGTTTCATAAGGTCCACATATATGTCTCAATCAATATAGCAACACTCAAGCCACCAGTATATAAGGTGTTTAAAATAGTCTTGCAGTCTAAAACAGACAAATAGGTTAAATTTGCAAGTATGTAGTTTATATATTTTTCCTGTTTCTAGCTTTTCATTGTGTGTTCACACATGAAAGGATGACGTTAACTTTAAAGTTGTTAGGCCTATACATAAATAACAGTCTTATGATTAGAAAGAGGTGTCAGATTTTAAATATCGTGAAAATGCAGCAGATAGTGAGATGTTTAATGGTTATCCTAATTTTTAATGCCAGTCGTCGTGAGGCTGGCACATGGAATTAACTGTCAATAAAAATAGGGCCAACTTTGGCTTGGTCTTGGAGAGCTGTCTTGGAAGGGTGTGTCCAAGACAGTAGAAGGGCAAGAGGTTATTTTATGATGTCTGTTTCTATGACATTGTGAAGGGGAAAGCCTCATATGATATTATATGTAATTATATTATATTATATAATTCCACCTATCCCACCTCAGTCCTATTTCTAAATTTTTTAAGATTGGTTTTAAGGTCTGTTTTTAATTTTATAAATTGTACAGGGGCTGTTTAATCTGGTTTTACTTATGTGTTTGATTGTTTATATGTTTTAAATTTATGCCTGTACACCACCCCGTGTCCCTCCGGGGAGAGGGGGCGGTCTAGAAATTTAATAAATTATTATTAATTATTATTAGAAAGCCATATTTTAAAGTGTGAGGGAAACGGTATGTGTGATTGGATAAGAAAACAGATGATCAAAAGGTATCTTGAGGAAGCAGAAATGATGAACAGACTTTTAAAGAAGTTGCCCATTGACAAGGAAAGTGTGTTGCCTGTGGGAGGAGAAGCTACAATCTCGCTGAATTACAAGGAGAGACAACAAACACAAGCTAACTGTGAACAGAGGATGTGGAGACTAATCCCTGGAAGCACAGAGGAAGGATAGCTCTGAGAAGATTATATATATCTGAATTTAAAATTCAGATATTAATGTGTAACCAAAATATTCTTCGAACCTATATGGTAATCTGCACTCAGACTTTAAGATAGGATGAGATAAAAATCTTTTTTTTAAAAGAGCATGCATTCTGTTTCTGAGAATGGAAATGTTCTGTGACTATAGTGGTTTTTTCTTTTCTGAGGAAATGTTGTAAACGAGCACATTTACTTTTTATATTTTCGGCTAAGGCAGTGCTATCACTAGATAATTCTCTCACTGAATTATTTTAATTTTTTCATGGATTGTATCTTTTACATAGTTTTAATGACTATATTGACAAGACTTGCCCCAGAAGGAACTTTGTGTGGATAGTTATTGCCTCCCTTTCTCATATTTTTCTACAGGATTATAGTAATTTGGGATTTCCATCTCTTGGTCATACTTAGCTTTTGGACCCACCTTTTTCTGTGAATACGTTCATTCTGGGAAGGATAGAATAATCCCTAAATTGATTCTTTTTCGCCTCTCTGTTACAAGATATAGTTTGGTGTTTTCTATAATGGTAGCAGTCTGGAATAGCAAGAGGTCTTTTTCTTCACTCCTGTTTGCCCCAGCCTAGGCCATCATAGATCAAGGAGACATTCGATAGCAGTATTGTAGTTTCACAAATGCAATAGAGTTCTTTTGCTGCTAAAGAACTCACAGTGAGATGGGACGCACATACCAAAGGGCTTGTAGAAAATTAAGACAAAAAGATGGATGTATTTGAACTATAATGGTTTTGTTTAGATGCTTTGTTGGCAGAACTGGAACAAACCACGGAGAGTCTGAGTGTGAATGACTCAGACCCAACTGTTTGCTTTCTTCTGGAGCGCGACAACAAACCAAAACCAGTAGCAACAACAGAAAGCCATTTAACTCAACACCACAAATTAACACCTCAAGAAGCCCAAAAGGTATTTTTCTTAAGCTATATAAGTCTTAGGAAGCTACAAGTTATGAAAGGAAGTGCTCACTAATTTGACCCTGCTAGAAAATTCATTCTAACCCTTGGCTCAGCCCTGTTTTGATATATAGCAGATTCTTTACTGAATAGTCTGTTTGCTTGCCTTTCCCTCCAATTTGCATCTGAAACATAGTTGATCATTACAACATGTATAATAACTGGTTGCAGAATGGAAGATGGTAGTTTAGAGGCTGCTTTAAAAGTACAGGGCAGTGGAACATTTTCTGAACGGTTGGAGTTATCAGCATAATAATAACCAGATACTGAGCATTTTCTTCAGTGACTTTGGGAATAGGCAGTATTCTTACATGTATCTTCTCTATATATATTTCCAGGTAGAACCAGCATGCAATGTTCAAACTCACAAAGAAGATGCAGTTAATATTTACAGGTATCTATTATTACAGAAAAAAGATAAACATACCTCAAATTATACTACTGTTTTGCATTTCATGTCTTCTAAAGCTGTATCGCTGTCCTCACTTGTCTATGCTTGAGTAAAGAAATTAGAAAGATCAATTTCATTACAAAAGCTCATTTCCAAACTGTAATATGACATTTTAAGCAGTTTCCATTGGACTAAGTAAAGGTTTCTAAGGACATTTACCAATGTAAGTGTGGCTGTTTTATTATCCAACAGATGGGTCACTATCTATAGGTTGGAGTTACCAAGGCATATTTTGCATTTTGATAGAACATTGTGGCACCTTATTGGAATGAGATGGAGCTTTCCCAATCAAGAAATGTGTGCCAGGGTGTATGTAGCCTGTTACACTGTTACTGTATATACACAAAAGTTTATCAATTTTCCCTAGCCATTAATTCCAGGTTACTCACAATCATCTTCTACTAGGATGCTACAATCGAGTCACTTTATTTTAGTTTCTGTTAACATCACAAATGGTTATAATAATGTCACTAATTTTCAAAACAGGGACTCAAGTTGGTATTTTAAATAACATTTAAACAGGAAGAATATTTATCTGTACGGTACTCACAAGGCTGAATGTAAATATATCCTGAGTGAGAAATATAAAGCACTGGAAATTATTCATCCTTATTTCCAAGAACCCTGGGTAATTTAGTATATAATATAATTTTTGGCTTGCAGAGTGGGTGAAAATTGTATTGGAAAAATATTTTATTATCCGTATACCATACACTTGTACCATCTAACCAGAAAATTTTAGGGTGACTTAAAATTAATAAATTAGCTCAGACATTAGCATAAAAATTGAGTGTTACAACTCAGTATTTTTTTCTTCACAGTAAAAGTTTCAACTGCTTTATGAAAGGAATATTTTGATTTGCCAGTTCATCACTTAAGGATGATGAGCAAAGGACAGATGAATCAAATGACACGAAAATGTGTGACCTCCACATATTGCATTAAATTTCTACAGCACAAATTGGGTTGTTTTATACATGCATGCAATCTATCAGTACTGTATGGAAAATGGGAAGTCAGTAAGAGGACAGGCAGAATTATTGCTTGCCTAATACAGTAAAACAGCAAATAAATCACAGGTTTTGCCATTCATAAATTTGAGTCATATTCCGAGATGAACTTTTGAGACCAATAAGGTATTGTAAATAACTGAAATAGTGGGTTCTTTTTTTGAGAAGGTATATTATACATAATGATAGATAGAATGATAGTATATGCAAGAATTTAAAGATTTACTTCTTCATTCCTTTCACTAGGTTGATCATAAATATTTTTATTTTTTGTAGCAAAGTTTTACCTCCACGGCCAACGGTGTCCTCCTCATCTACTACCTCAGTTGCTCAGGAACTGGATGATATTTTGGCTTGCTTAGGAACAATCCAGTCCAAGGTGAATAAAGAAGGAGTCAAACTATTCTCCAAAGCACTTGAGGGCAGGGCAGGAAGCAATGGTTGGAAACTAATCAAGGAGAGAAGCAACTTAGAACTAAGGAGAAATTTCCTGACAGAACAATTAATCAGTGGAACAACTTGCCTCCAGAAGTTGTCGAAGCTCCAACACTAGACGTTTTAAAGAAGATGTTGGATAGCCATTTGCCTGAAATGGTGTAGGGTTTCCTGCCTAAGCAAAGGTTGGACTAGAAGACCTTCAAGGTCCCTTCCAATTCTGTTATTCTATTCTATTCGGATTGTAACTTAAATACCTTTTGAAATGAAAACTGATTGTTTATACAGAGTATAATAAACTCCCGATTCTAGGAGTTGAAGTCCACACATACTGAAGTTGCCAAGGTTGAAAAACACTGGTAAATAAATTAAGGAAAGGTGGACCTTGTCTACATTAAAGTCAGCTTGCATACTTCAAATTCTCATTGACAGGAAAAAAATCATAAAGGGAGAGTACGGGGTTTAAAAATACTTAGGAATTAAGAATGGAGGCTATCATAAATACTATTGTTCTGGATGTCTTATTATTTCTCACAGTGGTTGTGTATATTATATTATAATATGCTTCTGTGTATATCTAATTTATGATTGCATGTGGTTCTTGGCTCTTTTTTTCCTTGGTCCTCCATCTTTGATCACTCTGCAGCCTCCCTGACTGCCTATGTTTCAGATGTGGAAACAAGCAAGGTTTCATAATATAGTTTGGGGATGTAGTTTGAGCATAGGAAGTTAGGGGAGCTAAAAGCCTTGTGCAGATGAATGTATAAAATAAAAAGGAACATGTTTAAGAACCATGTCCTTACAGTATTACATAATTAAGGGTTCTTAAATTTGCCATTCAAATAGAAAAGCATGATTCAGTTTGTTCCAAACATTTTTTTTTCAGGAAAGAAAAGATATGGGGGATATATGTGAGAGTTATATGTCATCGGAAACATTTTACAAAAGTGTGAAAATCTTGCAGGTTAATAGATCAATAAATACCTGTCCTGGAAGCAGAGGAAGCTACTCAAAATGATAGAGATTGCAAATTATTTATTCTCTGGTAGGTCGCAGATGACCTGGCCACTTCTGGCCAGTCAACATCAGCAGAAGGGAACACCACTGACAACCTAGACAGCATATTGAAGAGTTTGACTCATGATATGCAGGACCTTGGCGTTGCTACTGTGCCTAAGGGTAACTGTGCCTCTTGCCAGAAACCTATTGCTGGAAAGGTAAGCATGGGGATGGGAACTGTGGATCTACAGTAACTATCTCCTCTTTCTACCATTCTCAGTCTCACCGAGGTTGCTACGATCAATTGCATATTTGTCACACTTTTAAACTGCATGGCATCTATAATTAAGAAGGCAAATTAGAGTTTCTTCTTTTGCAATTTTATCACTGAGAATCTTTATGTCTTAGCCTAAAGAGCTTCCGTTGCTCACTTAGCCAATGAGGGGATCTTGATGTGAAACAGAGCATCTTTGAGAATATGTAGCTTCTGTTTGAGAGAGTCTGCACTGTAGAGAGTGATGTATCTTTATCCAATGGCTTCAACTAATCTTTTAATGAATTCTAGGTGGTTACAGCTCTGGGAAATACATGGCATCCTGAACACTTCACATGCACCCATTGTGGAAAAGAAATAGGTTCCAGGCCATTCTTTGAGCGGGACAACCAAGCTTACTGCCAAGAAGACTACCATCAGCTCTTCTCTCCTCGCTGTGCTTACTGTACTGCACCCATCCAGGAGGTATGTATCACTGTTTCTGCCTTCTGGTAATCAACTGCCTTCATAACTGGTCCCAAACATTAGCTATCTGAGGCTAAAGACAAAATATGCCACCCTTCCTGTTCCATGTACCAAAGATATATTCATCATATATAAGATTATTCCAGTAAAGCTTTTTGTTTTCTTTGCAGAAAATCCTAACAGCTATGGATCAGACTTGGCACCCTGAGCATTTCTTTTGTACACATTGTGGGACTGTTTTTGGCGATGATGGTGAGTCATTATTTCTCAAAGTTCCTGGCTTAGCTTTTGCAAGCTTGTTTAATGTCTTTATCTATTGATATAAATGTAATCTAGGGAGGTGAATATGAAACATTTCCAAGTGGAAGTATTCTTAGCCCCAAATGTCTCATTCTAACTCTGCAGAAAGTGATTCAATATTATACACAAGAAAAATTCAAGGAGGTGCTGTATATGAATTTACAAATGAGAAAATAGATGGAGAATTTTTAAAGATGGAAAATGCCATTAGAAAGGCATTCTCCATCAGTAGGATGGAATAAAGAATCTTGTTGAAAAATGCAAAAACAGCTGTGGATAAATGTATGCTTCTGGCTGCATTTGTTATATAGAAATCAGAATTTGGTATATCAGGAGAAATATGTAAATGATGGATGCAGAGAAAATGGGGTATTTACATCTACAAGAAATCAAAAAAGATAGGATGAAGGAAGAATGAATGAATGAATGAATGAGTTAATGGGTGCTAAATGGATGTGGATTGGGTTCAAAAATGAGAGGACTAAAGAAGTACCTTAGGTGGTTCAGTTATACAGGGAGAAAGAATGGGAGCTGAACTGTAAAGCAAATATGTGAAGGAAGAGTGACTGCACTGAGAAAAGGAGAAGTTAGAAAAAGGTGTGGTTGAATGGAGTTAATAAGTGTTTCTAAAGAGGAGACAGAATCCTTGAAGAACAAAAAGTAATGGCTGAAGTTGAGCATAGTCTTGATGGAGGGACATAAAGTTCACAAGACCAGAAAGTGTGAAGGCGTCATAAATGATGGCAGCATAAATTGGCTGCAACTTGTTTCCTTTCATTTATCTCATGCATTTAATTTTTTTTTACTATTTCATGTGCTTTTTCTTCCTGTCATATCATGTTGTCTGCTGATAGAAGGTAATATTTGTAGCTTGGGCTTGAACTGTGAGGTCCTAGGTGCTCTCGGAGCTTGGTTGTTTTCTTGCAGACGTTTCATTATCAAACTAGATAAAGCACTGATGACGTTACCTCATTGGATGATGAAACGTCTGCAAGAAAACTATCAAGCTCAGAGAATACCAAGGACCCCACCATATTGTCTGCTTTCTAAGGAAATAGCACGGCATGCATGTATGGTCACTCTGGTAATAGCAGTTGTCTTCTAATGACTGCCAGTATCATAATTTTCTTGGAATGTGTTTGAATCTCTCCCGAGTGTAAGCTGATACACAGAGCATCAGAAGGGAGCACTGATTAAAGTGTTTCAATTTCATTTTTCCAGGGTAGCATGCTGCAAATAATTGTTTTTTTTTTCTGCTTGACAAACAACAATCAGAAAAGCATCAGCACATTCACAGTGGGATTTGATCACAGGCGAGCACTAATAGGACACCAGGAATTGAGGACCAGTAATTAGCTCCTAGTGGATCTCTGAGCCCCTATCGGGGAAACTCGAGTCCCCAAGCTCCTAATTAGAACTAAAATGCAAAAAGTTTTACAGGTCAATTTAGAGATGAGCTGGATTCTAACTAAATTAAGTCTTTTAGGCAAACCCAAGGGCACTATTCTTTCTCTCTTGGCCATGTGGGAGAATTTCCCCTGAGCATTGAGCTCTGTTATTGCTTCATGCTTTCAGAAGCAACTTTCAGAACTTTATTGCATTGACAGCAATTTCTTCATCTTTGGTAGGGTGACTCAGATTCCAGTGCAATAACCGCTTTGTGCAATTATGGATTGTTCTTGAAACATGTAAAAATTGCAGAAGTTTAGCAAAGCACTAGCTGACCCTACGGTGAACCAAATTATATTTTTACTCAATATGAACAGTAGCAAGCTGGCTAGTAGCATGAGCATTATTAATCAAGTTTATTTACTTTATCTTAACATGTTTTATAAAGAGAAATACAGGTAGTCCTTGACTTAGGACAATAATTGACCTCAAAATTTCTGTTGTTAAGCGAGACAGTTGTTAAGTGAGTTTTGCCCCATTTTACAACCTTTCTTGCCACAGTTGTAGCGTAGTTGTTAAATGAATCCAGCTTCCCCATTGACTTTGCATGACACTGCAACTGTCATAAATATATCAATCAGTTGCCAAGTGTCTGGATTTTGATCACATGACTATGAGGATGCAACAATGGTTGTAAGTGTGGGGAATTGTCATAAATCACTTTTTTCAGTGCCACTTTAACTTCAAACAGTCACTAACTGAACTGTTGTAAGTTGAGGAATTACCTGTACAGAAAAATGGGGAAAAGAAAAGAAAATATAAAAAAGAAAAACACTTTAGTCCAAAAAAATTATATTTGAAGTCAAGGAAAGTTCTTAAGATAGTCATTGCAATAATTGATTTAATTTAACTGTTCTCCACTTTCTGCTCACAATGTCCAATGGATTTTTTGAACCCCATTTTTGAAATAAAGTAATTCCATAAATAACGCGATTTCTATAAATATTAATGGGCCTCAACATAAAAATCCAGTCTACAACCCAACAGAGCTCTAACATATCTAGTAGCTCAGAGTCCCAGAAACAAAACAACCTTTCAACTGTATTATCAGTCCCAGCAATTAGAAGGATCTGAATGGAAATGAGCAAAAAACTTTTTTCTCGTATTCACCATGTTTGAATGGGTTGTGGAGCAAATTTTGTCTGGCCCTTCACCTAAGACCTGTCTGATATGGTTGCACCTGTTCAGCATAGCCCTTAGGATCACTAGAGCACACAAGCCCCTCCATCACAACAAGGTAAAGCTCCTTGGAGGGATTATTATTATTATTATTATTATTATTGTTGTTGTTGTTGTTGTTGTTGTTGTTGTTGTTGTTGTTTGCACTGCACAGTCTTAGTAACTGAGGCAAACCTGTTCACTCTAACCTTATAAAAATATTCTATAATTTTCCTGAAGACAATAGAAAATATTTATCAAGGATGAGGTAAGTATAGGAAGACTAAGCAAATTCATTGGAAATAGTGTATAGATACCTTTCTAGAGATTGTGGAGTCCAAAAGAAGCATTATAAACTATTATCTACCTAAAAAAAATCCCACGCTATAGTATCCGCAAATAACTTGTGCTATAAAATATCCCAAGCATTTAAGTAGGTAAGATTGGTTTTTCTTTTGTTAGCGGCAGCCTGTAGCTTACACTTCTATATAAGAAAGTTTAGATAAATATATATCTAATAAATTATTAGATATATTTATTATCTAATAAATTTATAGATTTATCATCTAATAAAATAGATAATATAATAGATAGATAGATAAGATAAATTATAGATTTATAGATTTATTATCTAATAAAATTCTATATAAGGAAGTTTAGATAAATATACCCTTGAGTTGATCTACATGGAAACAGCCATGCATTTTTCTTGACCATGTCATTACCAAAATATAGTTGTCATTGCCTCTTAGAATATTCTTCAATTTCTCAGTTTGATCTAAAAAGTAAATATTTAGCAAATTGAGTTGAACTCTTGATGACTGTATTCTTGCAGTTTTGAGGCCTGGGATATCTGGGTAGTTTCTCATTCAAATATTAACCATACTGATATTTGTTAGACAAGTTCAGCCAGGCATTGCACTTTACCACTAGTAAAGTTTAGAGGAAATCAAATTGCATATGTTCCTAACAGTGACATGCAGTCAGGGGAGGCACCACTGTCATCATGAAAAGAAAAAAATGTAAAAGGAAAAAGGCGAGAGCTGAGGTCAGGCTGAGCTAGTTGCTGCCTCACCGTGGATGACTCTGCTTAACTGTTTAAAAAAGCCTCTAAAAAGCGCCCTCGACTATGAGGCGGGAGAACTGCATGCCTCATCTAGTCTGACTTTAGGCATTTTATGATCACTCGAGAAGAGTTAAGCAAGGGTTAAAAGCCTAAAAATTCCTGATGTAGGTGAGGCACGCAGTTCTCCTACCTCATAGTAGAGGGTGCTCCTTTGGGCTGGGCTTCTTCAGAGGACACGAGGCAAGAGCAGAGTTGAAATCCTCTCTGAAACAGCTGGAAAAGGTACGTGTGGGTCAGAGGGATGGGGAGGAATTCAAACTTCAAACTTCAAAGTGTAGTTTGATTGCAGGCAGAGCCACATTGCCTTTTCAAACTGCAATCAGTGAAGCTGGGCTGGATCCTTCCGGGGCTAGGGGAAAGTGTGTGTAGTCCAATCCAACTTCTCTCTCTGTGTGTGTTGTGTGTTTGAGAGAGGGGGAGGGAGGGAGAGAGGGAGGAAGGAGGGGAAGGGAGAAGAAAAAGAAAAAATCTTCTTTCGCAAAGGAGAAAAACAAATGCTGTCACTTTAAATCGGAACTGAGCATGCCTGGCTGTGGAATTCTGGGAGTTGAAGTCCACAAGTCTAAAAAAATTTGAAACCCACCACTGGGTCAGTGCCTCACCAGTCATAAACCTCACCACACGTCATTGGTTCCCAATATCAAGCTCTATTTTTAATGACTTCTCATTTGAAACTCATCCTTATTTTTGCTTCAAAATGTTTTTTTTTTAAATCCTCCATTTTTCTGCATCACAGCGATTTGACTTTACTGTGGTGGCTGGGGTGATTTTTTTCTCTTTAAGCTATGTGGGGAATCTTAGGCTTTCTTGAAACAGAGCAAATCTAAAAATCTAAATGTTCATGTTTATCTGTTTTGTGTGAAAGATAAGGGGGCAGAACTTAATGTTCTAGAATTCTGCCTAGAATGGTTCATCTACACTGATAATAGATCTGTTTTTTGGGTTCACTTCGTGGAATCCTCTTGTGGTCATAACAGCAAATCTTTTAGTCTTTACTTACTGGCCCAATAACTTTCCTCTTAAACTCTCTGATATAGTCAGCTCATGAAAAGCACTAACTCTGATCTTAGAGCCCCCTGTTGAAAATATTTGTCACGTAACTTCTTGTGAATGCACTTTCATTATTATAGTTTTTGCATATTAACATATGCATTAACAGATTCACAGCATGCTTGTATTTTATGTTCAAAGTATTTCATTCTAGTATAATGTAAAACTTTATATAGAGCAGAATGGGCTTGTAAAAGGGGGCCTGCTTTTATTCTAGAAAATATAAAGCTCCACCATACTCACAAGGGTGCAGGAAAACATATGGGCATCATTTTCTTTGTCCAGCTTGGTCACCAATTCATAGAATGTATAGAAATCTCTCCACACTGAGTTTATGTATATTGCACACATTCTACATAGATTGGCAAAAATGAGAACATCCTGAGTTATACTGCTCCACAGAGATCTGGGATGTCATTTTTTGCCACTTTATTCCACCTTTTATGTTGCATTGTAAAAGCTACTTCAGAGAACTGGATTATAATAATATTTCTTTTATTAAGCTATGCAATAAAATAATACGTAATTAATAATGATTAAGAAATAATTTGTTATTATTAATCAACAATAATTAATAATGTCATTTAAGACTTGGACTAGAAGACTTCCAAGGTCCCTTCCACCTCTGTTATTCTGTGTTATGTAATATTATAATTAAGTCTTTAAACCTTAGAAATCAACGTAAATATTTAGTCATCTATCTATCATCTATCTATCTATCTATCTATCTATCTATCTATCTATCTATCTATCATCTATCTATCTATCTATTTATCTATCTATTTATCTATCTATTTATCTATCTATCTCTGGTATACAGAGGGTAACATTCAAGGTAGATTCTAGCTGGAGATTCCTGGCTGCCTTTTGCTGAGAATCTCAGTCCTTATCAGTCCTAACCCATATGTGGTCATTTTGGACATGTTCTTCCCAGGAAGCAATCAAGCTACCATAATTCAAAAGCTCCAGCAAACAAATAGAGCACATGTGGTCATAGTCACAATATTATATCCAATCTATGACCAAATTCTTTACCCACTTGTCTCCATTCATCTTTGCTGGCCACAGCTATTCCATTATAGGTGTTATTTTTAGAACTAGACTTTTTAATGTATGTCATTCATGCATGCATTAAACATGTATTGCTTCCTTTACTATATATTGTAGAATGCCACAACCTATTTTTAATTTTTTAATGTTTATTACTCTGTAAAGCAAAAAGAAACAAGAATATAAAATAGCAATGTCAAACTGTCAACATTCTATCATAGCATTTATCAGTAGAAGATTTATTATTAGAAGCACAACTTACTGTATATAATCTTTCCAGAACCAATAAAAATGTGATTCATCACTTAGAGAAGACAGGATTAAAATTTTATCAGTCACTTTTTCCATAAGAACAATTGGCCATGCTTTTCCATGCCAATTATTCAATGACAGGCTATCTATAAATTTCAGTTTTGAGCAATTTTCAATTCTGCAGCCAGGAGTAAGAATACTTATTTAGAGTTATCACCCTCAAAAATATGTAATAATCGTCACTCTTGAATGCATTCTACTTTTTGTTTAGTTATTATTCTAACTTTAAATAGCATCTTCCAATAATTCACCACCTTTTTACAAGTCTACCACACTGAAAAAAAAGATCCTTTCTGATTCCAAGCCCTATAACAATTTGATGAATGACTATGAAACATTTATGCTAATCTAGTTAGAGTTAAATGGCAGTGATGTAATATCTTCTACTGCATTTCTTGTATGGAAGCTAATAGAAAACCATTAATCACAGAAAAACATTAATTACAGATTCCTTTCTACTAGTCCCTTAAGTCCCCATCTCCCTATCCTTCTCTTCCTGTCTCCACCCTGTTTCTTTCTGCCTTTATGGCAAAACATTCACTCCTGCAATTTGTAAGAACTCATAAAAAGAAATGCATGTCAAAATATTTCTCGCTTTGAGAACCAAGATCTTTAACAGATCAACGTTGAACTAGCCTGAAGATCAGGGACCCTAATAAAGGAGCCTCTCCTTTCCTACTGCTTTTCCAAGCAAAGAGAAAGCATGCCTTTGTGTTTGTGTGACAAACTGATTGTTTTTAATTATTATGTTCCCAAACCTCCTTCTGTAGGTTTCCAAGTGAAAGATGGGAAGCCATACTGCCAGAAAGATTTCCAGAACATTTTTTCTCCCAAATGCAGAGGCTGTGATCGTCATGTGATGAATCAATATTTGTCAGCTCTGAATGCCGTATGGCATCCTGAATGTTTTGTGTGCAGAGTAAGTATGTAGAATCACCCAAAGTTAGTACATGTTTGGGTAGCTGGCAGTGATGGGGCCTTTATGTGGTGGGATTTGGTTAGTGGTACAGCCAATATTTAAGAGGCTCCAGATAGACTTTGGTCATCACCCTGCATATAACTAGACTTCTTAAATGCCAGCTAATTGATTTGTTATTTATATCTTGATATAGGGAAGTATCTCAAACTAAAAATATTAAAGTCTGATATTAAACCTGCGCTATAAAGAATGTGTGTATTTTTGTGTGTGTGTACACTACATGCATACACATACATATATAAACACACTTTCCAAATATTGATGGCAGCATGTTAATTTTGTTAAAAGTGGAAGACAACACTGCAACACGGTTTGAGCTCTCATATTAGCAAAAGGTGGGCCCATTCTTGAGTGTCCTTATGTTGACCTGGATACTTGCATTGGAAACCCTTGGGCAGGATTAGCTATTTTTGTAAGCTCCTATTCTGCATGGGTTTATGTTTCAAACATCATTCCAAGAATAAAATAAAAGAATTAGGAAAAAAAAAACAGCCAAAGTTATTTATTTTAAATAGTAATGGACTAGCAACCAGGGTACTTTTGCCCAATGCAGCACTGGGAAAAATCTAACCATATGCCAATCTCAGAAATATTTTTATACCCTGACACAAGCTCCTTTCCTCTGTTTTCAGGATTGTCTCTGCAGTTTTACTGATGGTTCTTTCTTTGAACTGAACGGTCAGCCATACTGTGAGCTTCACTTCCATCATCATCAGGGAACAGTGTGCCATGGTTGTGGAAAACCTATTGTTGGACGGTGTGTCAGAGCCATGGGGCACAAGTTTCACCCAGAGCACTTGGTTTGTGCCTTTTGCCTTACTCAGTTGCACAATGGTACTTTTCAGGAGCAGAATGGTAAAGCCTACTGTCACTCTTGCTTTGCAAAACTCTTCCGTTTAACTTAAAAGTGTGGGAAACATTACTGTTCTCAAGAACGTTATTGCAAAACAAAAACATAAGACTGCAATCCAGGACACTTCCTTGGTGTATAGAGCTTCCTGAGATTTTCTCTTGAGTAAAAAAACCATAAAATTAGGCAACATTAAATATAATAACAACTATGGTAATTTGGCCAATATTGTAACACACTATTATACTTTAGTGTTTTCAAATTAACCAACTGTTATGTATGTAGCTTTTGTGTTGAATTTAAATAACTTTACTAGAATTCATTATCTGGAGATCTGGTTGTTTTTTTTTAGAAATACCGATATTAAGCGCATATATAAATGTTTTTTGAGGTGTTTTTTTCAGCTGATAAGAACAAGTTCGTTTTTTAACTAACACATATTCATCTGCAGAAATAGCTTTCATTACTTCTATAATTTTTGTAACTAATAACAGAGATCAATGATGTCTTGAAGTAGATATGCTGCAAATTGCAGAATTTTCTTTTCAAAAGCCACTTGGGCTTACTTCCTGATCAGGGTGGATAAAACTGTTCTGAGTAGGATAATCCCATTTAAAATTTTATTTAGTTGACAAGGGGAAGATATGCCAATGCATCTTGAAATCAGTGGCTTTTTAATGTTAGACTTGTACAAAATTGCACTGTCGATGCAAATATGGTCTGTGGAGTAAATGATATTGAATCGGTGTACTTCTCCCTCTGCTACACCGCTTACATCTTGCCCATCCAATCCTACTCATTCTGAATGGCTCTGGCAGCAGTATTCCATTAAGGTATATAAATGTTTTGAAATCCCTTGCCAGATTATTTTTATCTTCTTAGGTTTCATACACACTATGATGAAAAATGTCTTTGTTTTCATTATCTTGCTTGTAAACAATTAAACAATATATAAAGAAGAATAAATTTTATTTTCCTGTTGGTCATGAAATGTTGTGTGTTTGATTTTTTTAAACTACAGTATTTTGTATGTAAATCTGGTTGATGTTGATTAGCATAAAAATAAGTTAAGATTTTTACTATGTTACTATTAAGGTTGGCTTTAACAGGACAAATTTATCTAAAAAATAAACATAGGAATGAAAGATAAAGTAAAATGCAATAATTCAGTGTTAACAAGAGAACAAATGTAAAAATTAAATATAAAAGCAGAATGGATCACTAGATATCCTAATAAAATCAAAGCAGTCACAAAGTACATGATGGCATTCTTCAGGAAGTTGTTGAAATATTAAATACACACAATTTCTATTTGTTTCATATTTATTTATTTATTTATTTATTTATTTATTTATATTTGATGCTTCTAGACCGCCCCCTCTCCCAAAAGGGACTCGGGGCGGTGTACAGTCCATACAGAATATAACAAAATACAATTAAAAAGTTAAATATGTACAGTTGGCATGGAGGAGGTTAAAATACAATTAAAAGAACTGTACAAAGCTAATATAAATATAAGTTTTAAACCCCTAAAATAGACACAGTAAATTAAAAAAACCCTAAAATAACCAGATGATAATACATTTGCCAGGAGGGACAGTTGTAATTATGCCAGGCCTGCTAATCGGAACAGGTGGGTCTTCAATTAATATAAATGATAAATAAAATAAAATCAAAGTCAATTCACTTTGCTTGCTTAATATGATATAAAGATGTTCCATTTCTTGTTTGCCATGGGCATATTCTCATAGTGGAGCCTCAATCTCCCATGTTTGAGCTGGGCTGAAGCCGGGGGTGGGTTCCGGCAGTTACTACTGCTGGTTTGCTTGAGGCCATGCCACCCACGCGCACTTGATGCGCCCTGCATGTGCATGATGCATGCTACATGCGCATATATGTTGCATGCACATGCGCACTGCAATAAAAATTGGTCTGCATGTGCGGAGAAGCAAAAAACAAGATGGTGACGCCTATGCCGCTGCCTGGAAAACTGGTTCAGGGGTGTGGCAGGCCTGGCTCACTGCCGGTTCCAACAACCCAGGCCGCAAACCACTACCGGTTCAGCCAAACCTGTCCAAACCGGTAGGAACCCACCTCTGGCTGAAGCCACTTACATATTCCAACTTGTAAGTTGATAGTTTCTTGTTTATAATGCTTTGCAAAGCTAATTCTGAACATGTTGCATTATCTTCTAGAGTAGGCCTTTGAATTAGTTACCGTTATTATTAGTTATATAGAGCCTGGCAATTGACTTTTTGAGACAGAGAAAGGGCAGCTAGAATAGACTTTAGACTTCCAAAATTATTGCTCTCAAAATATTGAGGACAGGATGGACAACAAAGAAATGATGTGAAGGAGCTACATTAACTGCATCTTGTTGTTCTTCTGCAGATGGTCATCACAGATGGTCTAAAACTTCATCACAGATGGTCTAAAACTTTCTACACAGAATACTGAAATGAATTTCTTGCAAGCTTTTGGCTTCTGAGGTTTTTATTGCTTCTTTAAAATTTTGCTACACTGGGATTCCACAGGAGAACTGTTTTTTTTAAAAATAACAAATATTTAGCATGTCTACTGGGGATAATGCAACAAGACAACGACTACCCTGATTGGCTGGAGAAAAGATAGTGGCTATGAATAGTGGCTTTGCTTGCCTTCCATTTCTGATTCAGTGAATTGGGAGGAACCTGGCAACTATACTCAATCTAGCAAGTAAGCTAGACTCATCCTAGAAAAGGACTCCCAGATAACTCACCTAGAAAGCTGTGCCAGAAATCACTCACCTATTCATATAATTTGATGAAATTTCATTCCCCTTTCATCTTTTGAGCCAGAAAACATTGTCAAGAAGAAGAGACTTCCTCTTTGTTTTCTAGTCCTGGATCAGAGGCATCTTACAAGGTAAAGAAGAGGACATTATTTAATTTCGCTAGATCCTTTGTTTCTGGGAGAGTTGAGTGGATTCTGAATGTCCAGGAGTCCCCAGGATCTCAGCCAGAGATTTTCCAGCTTCATTCAGAGATTCTTCAAGGGTTTTGCTTTTAACTCATTTTCATTCCCTTTTTGTTCTTTCCCCAGCACTGGGTCTGCAGTGAGCAAAAATAGGAAGATTTTAAGAAATGGCTGTTGATTAAATGACCTTATTCCCCAAATCAGGATTGCTTCTGCTGACATTCAAGACACTTTTCACAATTCTGGTTTAGGATTATATTCATAATTACAATGTGTTAGATCTGGGCAGCGAGAGAACAGACTGCGGACACGAAGTGACTTTATTAGTAGTAGTAGTGATCCAGCTTGTTCTGTGGTCGGAGGGTTCCCCTTTTATAGTACTCGGGTACGCCTCTCGACCAATCAGAGTAATACCTGTTTCCTGCTGTAGCAGCGGACCAGAGAGGAGACTTCCTCCTATATATGTTAATATCTAACACCCCTCCCCTCCTAGACGGAACGTTGCGGTTAGTAACATAGTCCTTTAGATACGTTGGTGTTTGTCTTGCTCGGGAGGAGCGTCGTAGTTCGGGTTGGTTAGAAGTGGTTGCAGGATCGGGTGCTTTTCCTGTTTCACGTTCGGGAGGTTTTGTGCCTTCGTTGCTAGGGCGTTCCGGAGTCTGCTCGGTTGCGTTGTCTGGGGTTTGCTCTGCTTCGTGCTCGCTCTCTTGTTCCGACCTGGGTTCGCAGGTGTCGTAGTTCTCTATGACGGGGCTCTTGAGCGGCTGACTTTCCGTTGGCTGGAAACTCTCGTCTTCGGTTCGAAGGTCTGAATGTGCTAGGCGACCCCGAAGTTGATCGATGTGCCTTTTCCAGTTCCGCCCATCTTCCAGCTCCAGCAGATACGATCGTGGACCCGTGATGCCAATGACCTTGGCCGGCATCCACAATGTTCCCCCTGCATAGTTGTGGGCGTATACTGAATCCCCTATGCTGAAAGACCGAATTTTGCTTGTGGAGTCTGGGGGAGCTGTGGCAGAGTAATTTGGGTGAAGACGGTCCAGGTGAGACCGTAGACGGCGGCCCATGAGTAGTTCAGCGGGGCTCCTACCCGTCGTTGCGCTTGGGGTAATATGCTGAATTAAGAGGTAATGGTCAATGCGTGTTTGCCAATCACCTGGACCCATCCTAGCGAGGGCCTCTTTTGCGAATCGCACCATTCTCTCCGCCTGTCCGTTTGATGCCGGATGGAATGGCGCGACGAGGGCATGCCGAATTCCCTGACCTGCTAAAAACGTTTCGAAATGCATGGCTGTGAATTGGGGCCCGTTATCGGAGACTAGGAGGTCGGGCAGGCCATGAGTGGCGAAAAGTCGCCGTAGAACCTTAATGACTGCCTCTGCCGTGGTTGAAGTCATTAGGACTACCTCTAGCCATTTGGAATATGCATCCACAACTATAAGGAAAGTCTGACCTTGAATTGGCCCTGCGAAGTCGATGTGTATTCTCGACCAGGGTGCTTTCGGCTTTTCCCATTCCGTGGCGGGTGCTTCCGGGGGTGCTGGTCTCGATTCTTGGCATGGATCGCAAGTGGCCACCCACTCCTCTATCTCTTTGTCCATGTTTGGCCACCAAACGTAACTTCTCGCTAAAGCCTTCATTCTAACGATCCCCGGATGCCCGACATGTAATGCATCTAACACATTTTTTTGTAAAGCATAAGGAATAACAACTCGATCCCCCCACAATAAACAACCTTGTAACACTGAGAGTTCGTCCCGTTTTGACCAGAACACTTTGAATTCTGGGCCCACGTTTCCCTTCGGCCACCCCCTCCAAACCCAAGTTTGAACTTGCTTTATTAAACTGTCTTTAGAGGAGAACCTTGCAACGTCGCAGGAAGAAACCGGTCCTGAGTCCAAACAGTCAATGAGCAACACCGGTACTTCGGGAGTGGGGTCTGGCAAAAGGTCTGGTAGTGGGCAACGGCTGAGTGCGTCTGCGTGTCCTAGAGTGGAGCCCGGTCGATGAATTAACTTGTAGGAGTACGCAGCCAGGAAAACAGTCCACCTGGTCATGCGTGGAGAAAGGGAGACCGGGGTGGGGCGGTTTCCCGCCAAAAGTCCCAACAGCGGTTTGTGATCAGTAATTAGTTCAAAATCGCGGCCGTAGAGGTATTCATGGAAACGTTTTACTCCAGCTACCGCAGCTAACGCTTCCCTGTCCATCTGGCTGTAGTTCCTCTCGGCCGATGAAAGAGTTCTAGAGTAGAACGCGATGGGTGCTTCTTTTCCGTCTGGCATCCTGTGGCTAAGGACTGCGCCGACTCCAAAAGGTGATGCGTCGCAGGTCAATACTAGCGGTAGTGTCTGGCTGTATTGGACTAACAGCGAGTCAGTGGTGAGCAGGCGCTTTACCCCGGCAAAAGCTGCTGCTTCGGATCGTCCCCATCTCCATGGTGCGTTTCGCTGGAGTAGTCGATGTAGCGGCTCAGCAACGGTCGCCTTCTGTCTCAGAAAAACGCTGTAGAAGTTAAGTAGTCCGAGGAAGGCCTGCAGCTCGGTCTGGTTACATGGTGTGGGGGCGTCCTGGATCGCCTTAATTTTCTTTGAAGTGGGGTGTATTCCCTGACCATCGATTCTATATCCCAGGAATTCTATGCTAGGCACGTTAATTTGGCATTTTTCCTTTTTAAGGCGGAGACCCTTCTCTCTGATTCTGGCCAAAACAGTTCTGACTCTTTTATTTAATTGCTCCTTGTTTGCAGCGGACACCAAGATGTCGTCGAAATAGGGGACGACTCCCGGTATCCCTTGCAAAAGCCGTTCCATGACGCTCTGGAACAAACCTGGAGCAACACTCACACCGAATTGCAGCCAGTTGCATTTGAATGCCCCTCTATGCGTCACTATAGTTTGGGCCTCCGCTGTGGCGCTATCTACGGGCAGCTGCTGGTAAGCTTGTGCCATGTCTAATTTAGCAAATACCTTTCCTGGCCCCAACGAGTGCAATAAGTGCTGTACTACAGGCACAGGATACGCGCTTTGTTGTAGCGCGACATTAATTGTGCATTTATAGTCCGCGCAGATGCGGACTGATCCGTCTGGTTTGACTGGGGTCACAATGGGAGTTTCCCAACGCGCGTGATCCACCGGCTCAAGGACTCCTTGCTCTACTAATTTATCTATTTCCTTGTCTATTTTTGGGCGGAGTGCAAAAGGCACTCGTCTCGGCTTAAGTTGGATTGGCGCCACTTTGGGGTCTAAATTAAATGATATTGGTTTACCCACATACTTACCAAGACCGGGGCTGAACACATCCTCGAACTTCTTAAAAATCTGTTCAGCGCTGCTGTTTTCCACGGCGTTGATTCCGGTGACTTCTAACCCCAGGGCTTCAAACCAATCAAGCCCCAGAAGGTTCTGTAATGGCGCGCTGGCGATGGTCACGGGCAGCTGGGCTACGATGTCCTTGAAACGGATTTGGAATGTGCCTTGGCCCACGATGGGGACTTGGTTCCCCTGGTAGTCTCGTAGCAGGACGTCTGGAATGCGTAGTTGGCTCTTTCTGAGGCTAGGGATAGCCTGTTTCATGGATGCCCATGAAATGATCGTCAGGGTCGATCCTGTGTCAACTTCTAGCTCGCAAGGTGAGCCCTCCAAGAGGACTGTGACTCTCAGCCTTTTTGGCCGCTTGGGGCGGACCTGACTTATCGTGGTGAGATACGTTCGCAACTCCTCTCTCTGGGTCAACTCTATCTCAGTATCTGTATCCTGAAAATACTCTCGTTGAGCGTCTTGATAGAACGCTCTTTCAGCTCTTTGTGAGTAATCTCTCTGGGGATACGCTCGCTCAGCTCCTTGTGTGTAATCTCTCTGGGGATACGCTCGCTCAGCTCTTTGGGAATTTTCTCTCTGGGTAAACACTTGTGGATTTCTCTCTGGGCGCCCTTTTTGGTTTCGCCAAGCCCCTGGGTTGGGCTTCTGTTGGCGGTACATGGGTGGCTGCCGTGAGGCAGGGACTTCGCTCCGGCACACTCATGCGATGTGCCCAAGTTTGTTGCAGTGCGAACAAACAACGTTCCTGAACCTACAAGTAGACCTGGGGTGATTCCCTCCGCAGCTTGCGCAGGGCGGCAAATGGAATCCGGGTCTCCCCCCAGGCCTCACGTGACTGCTCCGCATCAGGTGACTGTCCTCGAACTCGGGATCCTCGTAGTCGGGGCTTGTGTCCTCGTAGTGAACTTTGGTGTGTCTTGGCGCTGGCTGGCCAGTGTTGAACCCGCGTTGAATTGTCTCCGCTGATCTGTCTGCTGCTTCTGAAGCTCTTGCCTCCTCGAGTACAATCTGTAGGCTTAAATTGGTTTTTGCTAACAGCCGCTTTTGTAGGGAAATGTCTCTCAGCCCGCTAACGAGTCGATCCATAATCTGCTCATCCAGGTCTCTGAATCCACAATGTGTGGCTGCTTTACGTAGGGCTGCAACATATTGGTTGATAGATTCTCCCGCCTTCTGGTTCCTCGTGTTGAACGCTTGGCGGCAAACATGGCGGGAAGGTTTTGGCGCGTAATGAGTCTGTAGAGCCTGTTGCAACGCCGCCCATGATACTGCCTGTATTGGAGTAGGCGCGGTGAGGTCTCTGGCCGTGTTGAATACTTCTTTTCCGCAGTAGCCGAGGAAAATGTTTTTCTTCCGGGCATCGGTGATTCCCGTGTATTCATTCGCTTCGAGAAAACACTCGAAACGAATCATGAAGGCTTCCCATTCGTCATTCGCTGGGTCGAATGGAGCGGGGGGAGCATGCATCGCCATCTTCTCTCGTTTGAATTTGCCGCGCTGCGGTGGCTTGAGATGGCTGCCGGAATTTCTGCCGAATTCCTGGGCTGGATCAAAACCGGAGATTCTGGAGGTAGCGTTCTTCGTCCTATCTGTCTCTCAATCCCACCCTCGTCGCCAATGTTAGATCTGGGCAGCGAGAGAACAGACTGCGGACACGAAGTGACTTAACAGCTCTTTATTAGTAGTAGTAGTGATCCAGCTTGCTCTGTGGTCGGAGGGTTCCCCTTTTATAGTACTCGGGTACGCCTCTCGACCAATCAGAGTAATACCTGTTTCCCGCTGTAGCAGCGGACCAGAGAGGAGACTTCCTCCTATATATGTTAATATCTAACACAATGAACATACAAGAGTTGTGTATATTGAAGACATTCTGAGCACCGCTAAAATCTGTTGTAACAGTGAGTAAGGCAGAAGGGGAATGGATGATATAATCAGTTTAGCTATAGGTTTATGAGAATATTGTGACCTAGTCATCCACAGGGGAAACATATGGATTATATTTATTTAGAAGCAATATTATGATTATATAAATAATTTATCTTTAAAAAGGGAAAGCTACAAGGTTTAGCTGAGAACATTACTATGGGTGCTCTTTAATCTTTCAGAATAATGGGGTGGAAATTGTTTTTCAGTACATGTAATCCTATTCTATTCGTTGTAAATATTTTTCAGCTTCACATCTAATCACTTTTTTCTTCTACCAGGTTTTTCATTTTTCCCTGAAACAAAACAATAGAATCCTAGATCAAAACTTTTAAAGAAGTAGATAAACATTTTGGATTTCACACACATCTTAAAATGATTTTGAGTCTAAACACAAAAATTGGCAGTACAGATGTTGAGAAATTTAATTTATAATCTCTTAAAACAATATGTAACACATGAGCTAGATTTGTTTTCTATAATCATGTTTTTTGGGGGGGGGGGTTGGCATGTATGAGCCTATCTACTGTGGGAAGGTAAGCAGGGCTAAGCATGATTGGTACTTGTATGGGATTTCACTAAGTAGAATCAAGGCTCAACTGGGAAGTTATAAACATCAAAAAGACAGTGGCGAACCGTTAGATTGGGTAATGGATAGGCATACACAGGCTTAACAGTAACAACAGCTCTTTATTAAGTACAATAAGTGAGAACAATCCAGCGAAGATTGAGTCTGACAGCAGCCCTTTTATAGGGAGCTGTCAGACCTTTCGACCAATAGGATTAAACCTCTGTTCCCGCCGGAACAGAGGACCTTGGTGGAAACCACTGAAGTTAGAGCAAGTATCTAACACCAGCCACTTTTTTTCTCTTGCTGAGAAAGTGACCTGGTGGTTTCCATGAAATTACCTGGACCTGAGCTCCATTCAAAGTAGACTATTTCTGTGCTACATGAGCACTGCTAAATGTGAAAGCAGCCCTTAAGGCTGATTCAACAAATAACTGGTAGAACAAATTGTGGTTTAGGCCAACTTGTCAGTTTAATGACAGAGAAAGACAAAGCATTGTACACTTTATCCATATTCATTCTTTTTAACCTAAAGTTTTCTAAGTTAAATACATTTTCCCTGGTCTCACCTTATGTAACCCTGCTCTATTTATCTAAAAAAAACATTAGCCAACCCTTTGCAGGTTTCTACTACGGCATCAGTGATAGTAACAGTAATCAGTACTGCAGCCTGGATAGCTGAATTGTCTAGGAAGGAAAGCCAGCAGCTGCTCCTCAACTTGCTTCCTTGTCACAGGCTCTAAGTGGGCAACACTACAATGGGCCAAAGCAGGAAGTGAGAAAGGAGCTTCCTTGGCAAGACAAGCAATATTATATTAAAACTATCAGTAGAACCAAGACGTCTGGCCAGAACTGAATCATTGGAACTGTAAAGTGCTGTGAAATGAAATGCTATTCTGCACAGAAATGCCAGCTGTTTCACTCATCTCAGACAAAGTTCTGATATTTTCAGCCTTCCCTTCAACTCTGCGACCCTTTGTTTTTGGGGGTCTTAAACCTTCTTACACAAAAGCAGTTGAAAATATACACTTGTCCATGCTGTCTTGGGAACTCACACAACTGAGCTTAAACCAAAGTCTGGTCTCACCCATCTGTGGGTTCAGGACTCATTACTGCCTTTTAAGTGGCTCCTTTGCATTCAAAGATTGCACATTCCTAATAATAGTAGGAACTTATTTTCAGGAGGAAAAACACAGGTGAGATGCTTGTATCCTATTGATAATACAAGTTCTGTAAATACCAGCTTTTATATCTATTTGGACCGTTTTGGATAATTGATATTGTAAGGCATCTAAAGATGCTGGAAGTGTTGGGATTTGCTTGGGTACAGTCTGAATTAGGAGATGAAGGGGAATGAAAAGTTTAGGATTAAACACTGAGATTTCACGAATGACTGACCTCGGTATCATACAGTCCACAGGATTTTATTTTGCAATGTATAGAAATACACATTACTGTTTAATTGGCTTTTCTTCCTGCCTTTTTTCTACAGTGATAGATGAGATGTATCTGGCAGGATCAATCTGGGATAATCAGTCCATGGCCCATGAGTTCATCTTCCAGGCATTCTCCACTGTTCCTGAGATACAACATCTTATTTTCACTTTCTTTCTTTTGCTCTACCTCATAATTCCTTCTGGTAATATCTCCATCCTTTCAATTGTCTGCATTGTCAGTTCCTTGCACACCCCCATGTATTTCTTCCTGGCTAGCCTCTCTCTTTTGGAGATCTGTTATATCACTGTAATAGTGCCTCAAATGCTTGCTAGCATTTCTGATTTCCACAGAACAATCCCATTGGTGAACTGTGCCATCCAGATGTTCTTTTTTACAACCCTAGGGAGCACTGACTGTTTTATGTTGGCTGTCATGGCGTATGATCGCTACGTAGCCATCTGCCACCCGCTTCGCTACACCCTCATCATGACCTGGTGGGTTTGCATGTGGCTAGCGATTGGCTCCCTGATCCTTGCCATAATGCTGTGTCTGCAGCTAACTGCCTTGGTTTTCAGCTTGCCTTTCTGTGGCAACAAACCCAAGATCAATCATTTCTTTTGTGATGTACCACCTGTTCTACAGGTGGCCTGTGCAGACACCCATCTCCATCAAACTGTGCTGTACAGTGTTGTCACTATTATTTTAACAGTTCCATTTGTTCTAATATGCATTTCCTATGTCTACATTGTGGCTGCCATTCTTCGAATTAAATCCTCATCTGAGAGGCACAAAGCCTTCTCCACCTGTTCCTCCCACCTGACAGTTGTATTCCTACAGTATGGTGTCTGCAGCCTGGTGTATCTACATCCCAAGTCCAGCACTTTGGAGGATGAGGATAAGAAACTTGCTCTTATATATACCTTTGTCACTCCCTTCCTGAACCCCTTGATCTACACTCTGAGGAACAAGGATATCAAGCAGGCTTTAAGGAAGATCATAAAGAAAATGGTTACATCTCAGAGTTGAATCTCAATTCATCAGTCACATTATTACAGTGGTATCTCAGTACTCGTCATTAATCGGTTCCTGGAGGCATGATGGGTACCAAAAATGACAAGTACCAAACCTTTTTTCCCCATAAGGAATAATATAAATACATTTCATTGTTCCAAAGACAATCCACATTTTAAGGCGATATGTAAAAAGATAGATTACTTTACATTAGAATTTAATCTAAAAATCGATACTGACTTAAATAAAATGAAATAAAAACTTCACTTTACCTGTTCTGATGATAAAAGGTGCAAAAATACACAAAATGACCACAGAAGCTAAGATAAGACTGTAATGGGATATGCAAAACAGCATGACTAATGCGTCATCCTTTGTTTTGGCTGGAAAGGGTAGCAAGTCACAAGTAATCAGTTGTGATTACTGAAGACATTCTGAGTCCTGCTAAATTCAGTTATGACTCTAAGAAAGGGAGAATTGAAATGGTTAATATAACCAGTTTCTGTAGCTATACATTTATGAGAACAAATTTACCTTTAAAAGGAGAAAGCTACAAAGATTATTTGACGATATGATAATAGATGCTGTCTAATCTTTCAGAATGATAAGGGTGGAATCTGTTTTAATTCAGGAATTATTCCCTTTTCAGTAAATGGAATGCTATCCTTTTCTTTTTAAATTTTTTTCAGCATTGCATTTCTGTTCAGCCATTCATTTTTCTTCTACCAGATTTTTCATTTTTCTCTGAGACAAGAATATTAGAAATTATATAATAAAGCTATCGTCTTTTAAAGAATGGTTACATTTTAGAGGTCTCACACATGTTGACATGAATTCTACCCAAAACACAAAAGCTGCCACCATAGATGCTGAGATTGAAATCTGTACTACACATAAACTTCTGAACACTATTTTGTACAGATAGGCTAGGTCTGTATTGTGTGAGTGTGCTTTTTTGCTTTTGGCAAGAATAATAAATGTATCGCCTTAGAGGAATGTTGGGATGTCTTGCAGTAGAATTTTCCTGGCGTTTGAAATGAAGCAATCTGTACTTCTGACTTTGTCATATTCACACCCTGATTGTAGTAAGACTAATTTCAATTTCTGCTTTACCCAAAAGAAATTTTTTTTGATTCATTTCTTCAATTAATTCACAGTATGTTGATTGTTATTCAAATACTTACATTTTAACAATAAAATTTAAGTTTTTAACAGCATTGAATTGCAAAGATATCATCTTTTTCTACAATCATCATGAGGAATTTCCTAGATAATGGATTGCACTTGCCTTTACATAAGTTCTTACTAGGGTTGGCCTCACAAGGCAGTCAATTCCCCAAACTGCAAAGAGTGGTCTATGTTTCCCAGCTTTTGTTGCCACAAATCACGTAGGCCATGTAGACCAGGAGTAACCTCCACTGGACAAGAGGAGGTTGGGATATGTATACATTCTCCCAATTTTAGAACCCACTGCTTAGATACCATTGCTTCCTCTCTTGCTCCGATCTATTGGCCACACACCTTTCTGATGAATTTTGTTAAATCAATATAATTCCTCTCACCTAGAATAATTTCTTCATTAAAACCCATTATTTACATCTCCCCATTTCTTCCTTCCTCAACTGGAGAAATATGTAAAAAGAAAAAAAAACCAGGTAGAATAACCTACTCATAGGTCCCTACTTGTAATAGAATTGAGCTGGCCTGGCTACTGAATGTAAGAGTAATTAATTCAGTACTGACATTCAGCACGATAATGTCCATATCAATCAGAATTTGGTACAAGCCATTCAAAAGCATTTCCATGAATTCTGAATATTTGGTGTCCACGTACCAATGCCTTGCATCCTTTTGGACATGACAGTGGTGTTTTCACACATGACTGCTGTCAAGGTGACTTAGATGTCAATGGTAGTGCACTTCAATGGTTCAAATATTTTTTGTTTTCTCATTCTTTAGCAATATAACATGGTGGTTCTCAGCACGAAAAGATTGTTCAGAAATATTGTTTGAAATATTGATAGTTTCTTCATTATAATACTTTGCAAAGCTAATTCTAAACATGTTGCACTACTAGCTTTTAGAGTACTCAAGGCATCTCAACCAGTTATATGGACCCTGCTATTGACTCTTTGAGACACAGAGAAAAGACAGATAGAATAGGCTTTTCACTATCAAAATTACTGCACTCAAAATATTGAGGACAGGATGAACAACAAAGAAATGATGTAAAGCAGCTACATTAACTGCATCCTATTGTTCTTCTACCTCTGGATCACAGATGGTCCAAAACTTTCTACACAGAACACTGAAATGAATTTCTTGCAAGCTTTTGACCTTTGAAGTTTTATTGCTTCTTTAAAATTTTGCTACGCTGGGATTCCACAGGAGAACTGTTTTTTTTAAAAATAACAAATACTTAGCATGTCTACTGGGGATAATATCTTGCAACAAGACAAAGACTACCCTGGTTGGCTGGAGAAAAGATAGTGGCTATGAATAGATGGCTACCTTTGCTTGCCTTCCATTTCTGATTCAGTGCATTGGGAGGAACCTGGCAACTATACTCAATCTAGCAAGTAAGCTAGACTCATCCTAGAGAAAGACTCCCAGATAACTCACCTAGAAAGCTGTGCCAGAAATCACTTACCAATCTGTTCATGGGCATTTGATGAATTTGATTTTCCTTTCACCTTTTGAGCCAGAAAACATCGCTAACAAGAAGAGAATTCCCCTTTGTTTTTCTAGTCATGGATCAGAGGCATCTTACAAGGTAAGAAGAAGAAGTTATTTAGCTTTGCTAGATCCTTTGTTTGTGGGAGAGTTGAGTGGACTCTGAATGTCTAGGAGTCCCCAGGACCTCAGCCAGAGATTTTCCAGCTTCATTCAGAGATGCAAGAGTTTTACTTTTAACTCATTTTCAATTCCTTTTTGTTCTTTCCCCAGCATTGAGTCTGCAGTTATATTTATTTGGAAGCAATATTATGTTTATATAAATATCTTTAAAAAGAGAAAGCTACAAAGTTTAGTTGATAATATGACTATGGCTGCTCTTTAATCTTTCAGAATGATGAGGTGGAAATATTTTTCAGCTTCACATCCAATCACTTTTTTCTTCTACCAGATTTTTTTATTTTTCCCTGAAACAAAATAGTAGAATCCTAGATCAAAAATCATCATCTTTTAAAGAAGTAGATAAACATTTTGGATTTCATACACATTTTAAAGTGATTTTGAGCCTAAACACAAAAATTGGCAGTACAGATGTTGAGAAATTTAATTTATAATCTCCTAAACAATATGTAACACATGAGCTAGATTTTTCTATAATCATATTTTTGTGGGGCTTTTTGGCATACTGTGGGAAGGTAAGCAGGGCTAAGCATGATCAGTATTTGTATGGGATTTCACTAAATAGAATTAAGGAAGTTATAAACATCCAGAAGACAGTGGCAAACCACTTCTCTTGCTGAGAAAATGACCTGGTTGTTTCTAAGAAATTACCTGGACTTGAGCTCCATTCAAAGTAGACTATTTTTGTGCTATATGAGCACTTCTAAATATGAAAGCAGCCCTTAAGGCTGATTCTACAAAAAACAGGTAAAGCATATTGTGATTTAGGGCAACTTGTCAGTTTAATGACAGATATAGACAAAGCATTGTACACTTTATCCATATTCATTCTTTTTAACCCTAAAGTTTTCTAAGTTAAATACATTTTCCCTGGTCTCACCTTATGTAACCCTGCTCTATTTATCTAAAAAAAACATTAGCCAACCCCTTGCAGGTTCCTACTACGGCATCAGTGATAGTAACAGTAATCAGTACTGCAGCCTGGACAGCTGAATTGCCTAGGAAGGAAAGCCAGTAGATGCTCCTCAACTTGCTTCCTTGTCACAGGCTCAAAGTGGGCAACACTACAATGGGCCAAAGCAGGAAGTGAGAAAGGAGCTTCCTTGGCAAGACAAGCAATATTATATTAAAACTATCAGTAGAACCAAGACGTCTGGCCAGAACTGAATCATTGGAACTGTAAAGTGCTGTGAAACGAAATGCTATTCGGCACAGAAATGCCAGCTGTTTCACTCATCTCAGACAAAGTTCTGATATTTTCAGCCTTCCCTTCAATGACCCTTTGTTTTTTGGGGTGGTCTTAAATCTTCTTACATAAAAGCAGCTGAAAATATACCCCTTGTCCATGCTGTCTTGAGAACTCACACAACTGAGCTTAAACCAAAGTCTGGTCTCACCCATCTGTGGGTTCAGGACTCATTACTGCCTTTTAAGTGGCTCCTTTACATTCAAAGATTGCACATTCCTGATAATAGTAGGAACTTATTTTCAGGAGGAAAAACACAGGTGAGCTTGTATCCTATTGATAATACAAGTTCTGTAAATACTAGCTTTTATATCTATTTGGACCGTTTTTAAGGTGACCAACCATCCTCCTTTAGGGAGGACAGTCCTTCTTTTGTAAGTTCTGTCTTCCCTCGAAAAGTGTCCTCCTACATGTCCTCCTTTTCTATATTTGAAGACTAATCTGTTGCGCGTTATGTGACGTATTTGTATTTGACATGACAATTTGTCAAGACTCGGTATAGTGCAGTATAAGACGCGATTATGAGACGCATGCGCTCTGCACGGGAGACCTTGAGAGAGAGTGCCGCGTGCAAGTGGCTTTATTTACTTCTTACCGAAACACAACACGGCACATATGCACGCAGTAGACTCACGGCACGTCGGCAATTGAATGACTCACCGTAATTATTTCTTTCTCAGTGAATATTCAATTATACAGAGGTAAGTACAATTCACGTTTTATTAAACAGTTTTTAATGGTGTTTTTTTTTACTTCATCGCAAGTATATTGAACAGATATTGAATCTTGTGTTGAATTTTTATCTAAAGAAATGCTAGACATTAAAATAGACGACAATTGTCTCTTTGAAGAAATTAGAAGACTGAATGTATATTTAAATTCTGAAAAATTAATACAATGGGAAAATCAACATGTTGAAATTGATAAAAGATGGGCTGATATTTTCAGCCATTTCAAAAATGAACATATTCCATGTGAACATTTATTTATAATTGTTCAATTTATGTTGTGCTGCCCTGTAACTAATGCAGCAGTTGAAAGAGTTTTTTTCAATTGCCAATGATTTTTCGACAAGTGAGAAATCGAGATTGAATGTTGATACTCTAGCTGCAGCACTTGCCGTAAAATTCAATATGAAGGATATTTCTTGTTCAGATATTTCCAATATATTGTTAGAAGATGATACATTGACAAAAATATTAATTCAATGGAAAAGTACTCATTTAAATAATAATTAACAGGCATGTAAGCATAATTACAATATAAAATGTTGCAAATGTTTTAATTATGCATATATCATATTTTAGTGTATTATTGTTGCAATGAATAAAATATTTCTTTTATTTACGATATATTTTTTCCAATTTATTTGTCCTCCTTTTCATTGTAAAAAAGTTGGTCACCTTACGTTTTGGATAATTGATATTGTAAGGCATCTAAAGATCCTGGAAGTTTTGGGATTTGCTTGGGTACAGTCTGAATTAGGAGATGAAGGCGAATGAAAAGTTTAGGATTAAACACTGAGATTTCACGAATGACTGACCTCAGTATCATACAGTCCACAGGATTTTACTTTGAAATGTATGGAAATACACATTACTGTTTAATTGGCTTTTCTTCCTGCCTTTTTTCTACAGTGATAGATGAGATGTATCTGGCAGGATCAATCTGGGATAATCAGTCCATGGCCCATGAGTTCATCTTCCAGGCATTCTCCACTGTTCCTGAGATACAACATCTTATTTTCACTTCCTTTCTTTTGCTCTACCTCATAATTCTTTCTGGTAATATCTCCATCCTTTCAATTGTCTGCATTGTCAATTCCTTGCACACCCCCATGTATTTCTTCCTGGCTAGCCTCTCTCTTTTGGAGATCTGTTATATCACTGTAATAGTGCCTCAAATGCTTGCTAGCATTTCTGATTCCCACAGAACAATCCCACTGGCAAACTGTGCCATCCAGATGTTCTTTTTTACAACCCTAGGGAGCACTGACTGTTTTATGTTGGCTGTCATGGCGTATGATCGCTACGTAGCCATCTGCCACCCACTTCGCTACACCCTCATCATGACCTGGTGGGTTTGCATGTGGCTAGTGATTGGCTCCCTGATCCTTGCCATAATGATGTGTCTGCAGCTAACTGCCTTGGTTTTCAGCTTGCCTTTCTGTGGTAACAAACCCAAGATCAATCACTTCTTTTGTGATGTACCACCTGTTCTACAGGTGGCCTGTGCAGACACCCATCTCCATCAAACTGCGCTATATGGTGTTGTCTTCATTGTTTTAACAATTCCATTTGTTCTAATATGCATCTCCTACATCTATATTGTGGCTGCCATTCTTCGAATTAAATCCTCATCTGGGAGGCACAAAGCCTTCTCCACCTGTTCCTCCCACCTGACAGTTGTATTCCTACAGTATGGTGTCTGCAGCCTTGTGTATCTACGTCCCAAGTCCAGCACTTTGGAGGATGAGGATAAGAAACTTGCTCTTATATATACCTTTGTCACTCCCTTCCTGAACCCCTTGATCTACACTCTGAGGAACAAGGATATCAAGCAGGCTTTAAGGAAGATCATAAAGAAAATGGTTACATTTTCAAGACTTGAATCTTAATTTGTCTATAACATTATTATACCCTCAAAACCACTTTTGAATTAGCATCATCACAGAAAGGAGTAATTTTGAATCCTTCAGGTAATTGCTGAACATCTCCAGCATCTCTTAATGTTGCCCATGTTACCCGGGGTTCTGAGTTGCATTTTGTCACAGGTTATCAACTCCTCATTTGCTTAGCAAAGTGTGGTGGGATTCTATAATTGACCCCAGTCAGCCTGAGATCTTTTAATAATGCACTTCACATTGTGGGATGAACTTTCAGAGAAGACCAAAACAAAAGCCTTATTCCAGCATTCTTTAGGACACCTCATAATTTGATTTGTTACCTGGCAGAAATGAATTTCCATATCTGTATCATACAGTGGTATGTTTATATAGGCAAATCAGACAATCACCTTTGGTGCCTAGTTAAGCGAGCTGTCAAATTTCAAGAAAAATAAAATCTCCAATAGAAGACAATATCCATATCTTGTGGGTGATCTGTGTAGTTCTGGTACTCTGTGAGCTTGATTGTTTGCTTGCAGGCATTTCCTTACCCAAGAAGGTAACATCATCAGTGTGAACGAATGTGAAGTTTACTCATTGTTTCTATGTACTACTTTCTCCCGCCAGTTTTGGTAGGAATGTATGTTTCTCTTTGGCGGATCCCTGATTAGATTTCATACCATTCAAAAGAGGCAATTAAAAAAAAAAAGACTACAATAATCCACATTTAGATAAGCAAGGATCAGCACCAAAGATAATAACAGAGTTGGAAGGGACCTTGGAGGTCTTCTAGTCCAACCCCCTGCTCAAATAGAAAACCTATAATATTTCCGACAAATTTCCGACAAATCTTCTTTAAAACCTATGGTGTTGGAACAGAGCACCACAACTTTCAGAGACAAGTTGTTCCACTGATTAATTGTTCTGTCAGGAAATTTCTCTTCAGTTCTAGATGGTTTCTCTCCTTGATTAGTTCCATCCATTGCAAACAATCAGGCTAAAAACAATCCTCTAATTATAGGACACCAAGGAGGAAACTGCACTCCACCAAATCTGGCAGAGCAGGTTACTGCAAATAAAGATGAAGCCAGGGGTGGGATTCTGCTGGTTTGGACCAGTTTGGGCAAACCGGTAGCTCGGATGATCAGCTGGGAACGAAACGGTTCGCTCCGATGATCAGGTGGGCCTGCCTGCCCGCCCCTGCACTTTACTGACCTATATCTTCTCGGCTGATTCGCGCAGCAGAGAGGATTGACGCACTCCAGCTGTGTTACTCCCCAGCAGCAATGTGCAAGGTAAGTTTTCCTAAAACTGCGCATGCGTGCAATTTCCAAACCAGTTGTTAAACCAGCAGGATCCCGCCACTGGATGAAACCAATGTCAGGGGGAAAAAAATGCCCTGGGAAATCTGAGACCAATGGACCGTGGCTGATTCCCTTCCGCATATCTTTTGAGATATTGAGAAAAGTAAAAGTCTTTAAGAATTCTAATTAATAAACAAACTTTTAATAATAAAATAATAAAAGTAAATGAAACAGAAAATAACTAATGGTTACATTTTGATAATGAAAGCTCCGTCAGCCAAAGTTGGCTGCCGAACAAAGAAGAGAAGAATTTGGAATGTGTAACGCGTGCGCAATAAATCACTTTCAGATAAGAACCTTTTTTGTTTTATGACCTGCGCAATAAAGCTTTCTTAGTTTAACTCTTGAGTGTCAGTTTAGGCAGTTCAGGCCTAGCAAACTTTTTAACATCGTGACAACCAATACCACACACTCGCTTGCACTGATCATATTACCTACCTGGGTAAGATAATAGATACAGCAAACTATTAAGTTCAGAGAGCATCAAGAACTCCACAAAAAGTAATCCACAACTTTAAAATGTAGAGTATATTTACTTTGGGATTTGGGTACGGGGAATTGATTTTGGCCATGGCATAGGTTTTGCCTATGGCACCAAATGCTGGCAAATACTCTGTCTCATTCAGTTTAGTTGAAGAATACAGTATAAGACATATATGGTTCAAACTGCACTAATTCTCTCTTCCATTCTTTTTACTATAATGTCCAATTAAAAATGGAAGAGTTACAAGCTGAGAGGTTACAAGTTAATTTGGAATTTCATGTGTCTTTATAAAGGTACATTGGATTTCTTGCAGAAGAATTTTACTGGAATTTGAATTGAAGCAGTTTGTTCTTCTGACTCTCTCGCATTCACTTCCTGATTGTAGTGAGACTAATTTCAATTCCTGCTTTACCCAAAAGAAAAATGCTTGATAAATTTCTTCACTTAATTGACAGTATATTGATTTTTATTCAAATATTTAAATTTTTAAAATTAAATTTAAGTCTCTAAGGACATGAATTCCAAAGTGGTGCCACCTCTTTCCACATGGCGTATCAGGTGCAAGAAATCAGGAACCAAGGTTGTTCAAATGAGTACAAGTTAAATCCATGCTAGATCACTACGAGGATCGAGACAACTTGGTAGTAGATAAGAATCAAAAGAATTCAAGGAGGGTTGGACTTCTGGGCTGGATCTCTGGTGGGCATGAACTGATGACAGCCTTGTCATATTTATTTATTTATAAAATGTACTGTTTACCATAGCATTCATTTCATGAGTATAGTATATTCGGAACAGTTCGGCATCTCTCCAGCTTCATCCCGACGGTCACTTTATATGTGTGGCTGGGCTGTGGCTGCACCCTTTCCCCTTTCCGCCCCTCCTCTGACGAGCTTCGGCCATTTCCACCAAGGGAAGCGGAAAACCCTCCCCCTCCCTTCTCTCCCCTCCCCTCCTGCTGGGCCTTTGCTGTCTGTGGCGGGGCAGCGCCTGCACCATCCCTCAGCTGTCGCCCCCCCTGCCCTTAAGCCGGCCTCCCCCCACCCAGCCCAGCGGAGCTCTAGAGGAGGCAGAGGAGGAGGTCTCCTCAGTCCGACCAGCCGCATGTGCTCTCCACCACCACCCCTCACAGCGAGCCAGCTATGGCCTCGCCAAGGTGGCTTCAACGGGGTGTCGGCAGTGTAGCCTGAGGTGCAGCGGGGCTGGGGCGGCCGCTGGGTGCCCCGTGAGATGGCGGCTGCAGTGGCGGAGAGCTATAACAACATGGACGAGTTGCACACCGAGGATTTCTCCTCCTCCGAGATCCTGGACGTCTCGCTCTCCCGGGCCACTGACTTGGGGGAGCCCGAGCGCAGCTCCTCCTCCGAGATGCTCAACAACTTCCACGAGGCCAACAGCCCCGGGGTCGTCTCCCCTAACCAGCCTCGCCCACCCGCCACCCCACTACGCCCACAGGGGACACCCCCAGCCTCCCTCCCATGCTGGGGTCTCCCCACCCATGTCCGGAGGGGCCCCATCCAGCCCGTCATTCCAAAGGCTGCCCGTCATGGGGAGCTTGGAGGGCGCCAAACTGGGGCCTGTAGGAGCATCCTCCATGGCGGCTCTTGCAGGGGCCATCCAGGCTCACTTCCATGTGGGGGCCACCTCTGTCGGGGGAGCCTTGGCTGGTGCAGGGAGTGGCAGGGCCTGCCAGGTGGGCAAGACCCTCACGAACCTTGCCGCTGCTGGTAACAGCATGACCCTGCCCGGAGAGAACCACCCTGGGAATGTTTCTTTCTTCGCATGCTGTTGGTAAATGTGCCCGGTCCAACATCTTTCCAGCAATTTAAAATTGTTTTTCATATGGACAATTATATGTTGCATGTTCTAGAGACGGCAAACCAGACAATCTCTATATCTGCACAGACAATGGAACAACAAAAAATATTGTATACCCACAAGCATTGTGAAATTAAACATATTAGAAACTTGTGCTTTCTCTTTTCTTTCTTTTCCATTTAACCAGACTGGGCCACAGCAACGCGTGGCCGGGAACAGCTAGTATAATCATAAGTAAGGAGGAGGAGAGTGAAGAGCATCCCCAGAACCAAATGATTGTTCAGAAATGATATAAATCATCATTTAATTTGATAGCTTCTTCTTTATAATGCTTTGCAAAGTTAATTTTGAACATAATGCATTAGCTTCTAGAGCATTCAAGGTTTTTGAAAGTTTTAGGTGGATCCTGCCATCTGACTTTGCCACAGTTTGTCCAAAACTATCTACACAGAATGCTGAAATGAATTTATTGCAAGCTTTTGGTCTTTGAAGTTTTAATTACTTTTTAAGAACTTTATGACACTGGGATTCCTTTTCTTTTTAAATAATAAATACTTGACATGTCTCCTGGGTATAATTCCTTGCAAAGAAGATAAAGACTATCCTGATTGGCTGGAGAAAAGATAGCTGCGTAAGTGGCTACCTTTATTTGCATTCCTGTATTGATTCAGTGAATTGGGAGGAACCTGGCTATATTCAATCTAACAAGTACTGTAAACTGGATTCATCTCAGAAAAGAACTCACAGATAATCCAGCTAGAAAGCTCACCAACCTGTTCATAGATGTTTGATAAAATTTCATTCGCCTTTCATCTTTTGAGACAGAAAACATCACCAAGAAGAGAGCTCCCTTTTTTTGTAATCCTGGATCGGAGGCATTTTACAAGGTAGGAGTGCATTGGTGAGCTTAGTTAGATCCTTTGTCTGGTGTTGTTTTTTTTGGGGGGGGGGGTTGACTGGACTGTTTGGCACTCCTCTGGATTTCAGCCAAAGATTTTTTCAAGTTTTATTTAGAGATTGGGGGGGGGGTTCTTTTGCCTCATGTTCATTCCCCTTTTAATCCTTCTCCTGCATTGGGTTTGCAGTTGGCAGTGAGCAAAAATTGAAAGATTTTAGCAGATGACAATTGATTAAATGTTTTTCTTCAAATTAGGATTGATTCTGCTGACATTCAGAACAATTTTCACAATTACAGTCTTGGACTGCAGAATGCAAATGAAAATGCACCAATTCAAGACCATAGTTGGGATTAAAATCAGTTATAACAGTGAGAAAGGGATAATTGGAATGGATGATATAATCAGTTTCTGTAGCTATTTGTTTATGAGAAAAAGTGATCTAGGAATACTGTACATGTGGGACAACTTACAGACTGTATTTGCCTAGAAACAATACTATTTTACATCAAATAATTTACCTTTAAAAGGAGAATGCTGCAAAGATTAACTGAGAATATGACAATACATCCTATCTAATGTTTCAGAGTGATGGAGTGGAAACTGTTTTAATTCAGAAATTACTCCCTTTTCAGTAAATGCTATATTTTGCCTTATAAATATTTTTCAGCTTTGCATTTCTGTTCAATCAACCATTTTTCCATCAGACTTTTCATTTTTCCCTGAAACTTGAACAACAGAAATCAACAATAAAGGTATCATTTTTTAAAACAATAGTTAAAATTTTAGAGTCTAAAATCTCACACCACTTAAAACTAATTTTATTTGAAACACAAAAAAATGGCAGCTCTTGAAAGATTTAAATCAATAATATCTATAAACTCCTGAAAACCGTATTGTGCACATAAACTAGGTCTATATTCTACAATTGCGCTTTTTGCTTTTAAAAAAATATTTATTTTTAGTGTACATTTTTCTCTATTCTACATCACAATTTCAATTTTGCAACAGCAGTATCCTTGTTGTATCAAATCTCTTTTCAATGTACATGATGTTATACACCCTAATCACTACCATTTTTCTCTGAATCATGTAGTAAAGTCTCTTTAAATACATAATATTGTACATCATAATTGTATCCATTGCTTCCATGGTTATAATGTAACGCTCTATACATTTATCACTCTATACATTTTTATTTACAGTCGTGTACAATCCAATAATGATATTGCTTGCAATATATGTTCTTCTATATAACTTTGTACCTGTATTTGTTTCTAGTTTGTTAATCTTATTTCATTATTAATTTCCTAACCTCTGCATCTATTATCTAGCCAACTATACCATAAGTCCCATATTGAGTAATATTCTGTTTCTCCTCTATCTTTAAGTTCCATCATTACTCCGTCCATTTTGGCACATTCTAATATTTTCTTTATTACATTTCATCTGTAGATGTGCTTCTGTTTTTCCAATTTTGTGCATATGTAATCCTAGCCACTGTTACTATGTGTAACATTAAATATATAATTCTTTTATTGTATTTCCCCGATAGTATGCCTAATAAGAATAATTCTGGTTTTAGGTCTATTTGTTGTGTTATCAATAAATGTATCATTTTTGAAAACAATAGTTAAAATTTTAGATCTGTCATAGCACTTAAAACTAATTTTATTTGAAACACAAATATTGGCAGCTGTTGAAAGATTTAAATCGATAATATCTATAAACTCCTGAAAACTATACACATAAGCTAGGTCTGTATTCTATCATCATGCTTTTTGCTTTTGACATGTATGAACCTAAGACTGATTAGTACTATAATGGGATTCCACTAATCAGAATCAAGGCTCAACTAGAGAAAGTTATAAACATCTAGAAGTCAGTGGCAAACCACTTTTACTCCCTTGCTGAGAAAATGACTCCCATTAAATTACCTGGACCAGAGCTCTATTCAAAGGAGACTTTATTTGTTTGCTGTATGAGCACTGTTAAATATGAAGGCAGCCTTAAGGCTTATTCGAAGAATAACAGATAAATAGCAGATAAAGTAAACTCATTAAATGACAGAGATAGACAAACCATAGTAGACTTCCATATTTGTTGATATTCTAACCCTAACGTTGCGTAAGAAAAGTAACTCTCTCTATTCAGTGAAACTGTCTTTCAAAAAGAGTGAATAAAACTGTGGCCTTAGGGACAATCCATTCCAGTATACGTTCCCCAGCAATTTCCCTTCCTCCTCCCACTAAAACCAGCTGTCATTATATAATGACTTAATTTGTGAATGTTGCTGGTTCCAGAAGAATGCTACTAATGTATTGCCCTACTATTTGCATTTGGCATTCTGGGCCTTTTCCCACACCCCAAATATTTATGCAGAGGGATGCCTTCTCATTTTCCCCACTTTGTTTCCTTGCCCTCAGGTTTAAAGTGGGCAATACTGCAATTGGTGAAAGCTGGAAACTGGAAGTGAGAAAGCATTTTTTGGGGGGAAGACAAGCAAGTATTATACTAAGAACATCAGTAGAACTTGGTTCTTTGATGACGGTAAGTCTTATGAGAGCTATACAGGTACAGGAATGCCAGCTGTTTTATTAAATAATCTCAATCAACTTCAACTCTTCAATCCCTTGTTTTCATACATCAGAGCAACTGAAAATATATTTCTCTCTGTGTTCTATTGGGAGATGGGAAACTCACACAACTGAATTTAAACCAAAATCTAATCTCAATTGTCTGTGGGACCTGGACTCATTCTCTTGCCTTTTAATGTAGTTCCTTGCTTTCAAAGGTTGCCCTCTCCTGATATAGTAGGGACAAGGGTGAGGTGCTTATATCCCATTGATAACGCAAGTCCTGTAAATATCAGCTTTCGTATCTACTTGGTCAGTTTTGGACAATTACTATTGTAATACATCTAAAATAATACCCTGGAAGTGTTAGAATTTGCTTGGGCAGAGCCTAATTGTGAGATGCAGGGAAATAAAAAAACATAGGATTAACCATTGAGATTTCATGTATCAGAACTCAATATCATACAATCCACAGGTTTTTGACTCTGAAACTTATAGAAATATATTTGACATAATTATTTAAGTTTTTTTTCTTTTTTATAGTGATAGAGGAGATGTATCTGACAATTACAAACTGGGATAATCAATCCATTGCCTATGAGTTCCTCTTCCAAACATTCTCCACTGATCCTGAGATACAATATCTCATCTTCACATTCTTTCTTTTGCTCTATCTCATAATTCTTTTTGGTAATATCTCTATCCTTTGGATTATCTATACTCTCCGTTCCCTGCACACCCCAATGTATTTCTTCTTGGCCAGCCTATCTTTTCTGGAAATTTGTTATACCACTGTGGTAGTACCTCAAATGCTTGCTAGCATTTCTGATTTCCACAGAACAATCCCATTGGTGAACTGTGCCATCCAGATGTTCTTCTTTACATCACTAGGTAGCACTGACTGTTTTATGTTGGCTGTCATGGCGTATGATCGCTACGTGGCCATCTGCCACCCACTTCGCTACACCCTCATCATGACCTGGCAGGTATGCATGTGGCTAGTGATTGGCTCCCTGATCCTTGCCATAGTGCTGTGTCTGCAGCTTACCATCTTGATTTTCAACTTGCCTTTTTGTGGTTACCAACCCAAGATCAATCACTTCCTATGTGACGTACCACCTGTGCTACAGCTGGCATGTGCTGATACGCAAATTCACCAAACTCTGCTCTACGGTGTTGGCATCATGGTTTTAACAATTCCCTTTCTTCTGATATGCATCTCGTATGTCTATATTGTGGCTGCCATTCTCCGCATTAAGTCCACATCTGGGCGGCACCAGACCTTCTCCACCTGCTCCTCCCACCTGACAGTTGTGATCCTACAGTACGGAGTCTGCAGTCTTGTATATCTGCGTCCCAAATCCAGCGCTTCAGAAGATGAGGATAGAAAATTAGCTCTTATATATACCTTTGTCACGCCCCTCCTGAACCCTTTGATCTACACCCTGAGGAACAAAGATATCAAGCAGGCTTTAAGAAAGGTCATGAAGAAAATGGTTACATCACAGACTTGAGTCTCAATTTATCAATAACATTATTATACCTTCTAAACCAGTTTTGGATTTACATTATCTCAGAAGGAAGTAATCTTGAACCCTTCAAGTAATTGCTGAACATCTCCCAGCATCTCTTAATTTTGTCCATGTTATCTGGCATTCTGGGTTGTCACGTGTTCTCTACTTCTTATCTGCTTAATTAATTACACTATGGTATAGATATCTAATGAGAGGGACACGGTGGCTCAGTGGCTAAGACGCAGAGCTTGTCGATCAGAAAGGTCAGCAGTTCGGTGTTTGAATTCCTAGTGCCGCTTAATGGAGTGAGCTCCTTTTCCTTGTCCCAGCTTCTGCCAACCTAGCAATTTGAAAACATGTAAAAATGCAAGTAGAAAAATAGGGACCACTTTGGTAGGAAGGTAATAGCTTTTTGTGCGCCTTTGGTGTTTAGTCATGCTGGCCACATGACCACAGAGATGTCTTCGGACAGCGCTGGCTCTTTGGCTTTGAAACAGAGATGAGCACCGTCCCCTTAAGTTCAGAACGACTAGCACATATATGCGAGGGGAACCTTTACTTTTACTTTATAGATATCTAATAGATATGTGTTAGCCAGAGATCTTTTTATAATGGATATCAGGTTGAGGAATGATTTTACACAAGATACCAAAACAAAAGTCTTATTCCAGCATTCTTTGAGACAGTCCTGACCCCATCTGTACTGGGAAGAATTGAATTTCCATATCTGTAGCCAAGGGCAGTGTTTATTATTGTTGTTAATATTAATATTATTAACCTAATTTAATAATTAATATATTATTGCTCAAAGCGTAGGCAAATTAGGCAATCACATAGGGTACTGGGTTAAAGAAGGTATCAAATTATTATTAGAAAAATCTCCAACAGAACAGAATATACTTAGCTCAGTCTTGAACATTACACACCATTCAAAAGAGAGAGAGAAAAACCCTAGGAGGAAATGAAAAGATTACAACAGCCCCCATTCAGATAGGCAATGATCAGCACCAGATAAACAATCAGGCAAAAACAATAATCAAATCAAGGAAAATGAAAAACATTGGGGTGAAATGTCCCATCACCCATATTTTTAGTTCAAATTTATTATAGATTCGTGGCAATGTACAAAACTGAAAAATCCATAAAAACAGATAAAATGTAAAAACCACACAGACAACCCCCCCCCCCCCCCGTATTTATAAAGAGAAAAGAACAAAGACATATTTGTTGATAGGCCTTCTCAGAATGAGGGCCATGCATTACATACTTTCAGAAATGAATACTCATTTTATTAAAAGAAAGGTTTCCTTGCTCAAGCATGCTCTTCAGAGTCCAATTTGTCTTTTTTTTGTCTTGCAAATAAAGAATAATGTTTTAAGACCCCCAATTACCCAATTATAGCTGTACTTAATTATAGCTGTAAAAGATGTATAAATTCCTCACAGAATACACTCTACATTGAGTTTAAGACCCAGTTACATGTGAAGAACATAATTAGCAAAATTGCATCAAGTGCAGATATTACGTGGTACTAGTAATCAAACCAGTATACAACCACCCTGAGAAGTGTCTGTAAATATTCCACGGAGGTGTATGAGCTGGGCCACATATCACAAATCATCTGGATTAAGAAACTGCACCCTAGGGATTCCACAAAGAACAAGACAGAAAAGTCTGGCTAATGTGTCCAGAGATTGATAGCACTTCACAGGCAGGTGAACACACATATTCTCAAGCAGATTCATTTTCTTCAGCAAGGGAGTGAGACCTTGGCTGTTTTAACCTATCTATGCAGCTCTTTTTCGAGGAAAACTTCCATTCCTCTTTTTCGCAGTCCAAATACAGACAGAAATCAGGACAAGAACAGTGAAGCTGCCACTAATCATCCTTGGTAAGTTTCTCGTTTTGCACCATTCCCTATTCTTCTGTTTTCTAATTTTTATTTCTTTGTTATTTATTAAATTTATATGCCACCCATCTTGCTGCCTGAGGTGACTCTAATGTCTTAAGTTCAATGTCGTCGCCATTTGTATGGTAAGATGGCTTGAGAGATGAGAATATCAACCAGGGTGAAAGTTACCCTTCTATTCACCTTTGGTAGATTTTCATGTGTATCCAGTACCTTTGAAGCAAACATAACTATCAATACAGTAGTTACTTGCAAATTATATGTCAGGATGAATTAGTTTTCCCATTTTCCAAGTGCTAGTCAATACATTATGATCTTAAAGAGAAAACATGGATTCATTGTCACCGCCACAATTCTATTGAACACCAGATGCCCGTATTACAAAAACATACAATGACATTATTTTCTTAGGATACGGAGAGGAAGTAATGTTTTTTTTTAAAAAGTCACTATCTAGCAAAAAAGCAGGCTTTGTTAACTCTTGCACAAATGACTACGTACAAACATGTGATAAACTAGTAACTAGAATACAGCATTAACAGCAATTTCTTTTTTAAACAAAAATCAACTTTGAGGAAGAAGAATGGAGAACCGAGAATCATAAAGGGTGGTGACTTATCTGAGATACTGGAAAGACTATCCTTATACTATATATAAAGTCCTTCATGAGTGGTCCTACTCAACAATGGCAACTGCAATCTAGGAAAAGGCTTTTTCCACTGATGATGTGCTGCATTTTTTTTTAATGTTCTCCAAGATAAACAGTAGAACTTTCAAAACCAAATAAAATACTTTCTAAAAATGTTTTCATAGTTTTAAAATGTCAGCTGAATTATTGTTATTCTCCTGTACTTACTGTAAAGTATATTCTGCTTTTTGGTTCTCGTTACTAAACTAATATTGAGTTTTGTGGTAATTTAAATTAATGCATTACTTGTGGTGTAAGGTTTCTATGGTCTAGACTAGAGCAAAGAAAAAAATTTGGATCTAACTTTTATGGATACACATTTTTGACCTGCTATTTTGATTTTAAACTTGTTCCCTCCTTGTGGTTCTCCTGTACTTACAGGATTCCCCTCCAAATTATTTTCCATAATTGCACAAAGGAGGAAAAGAGAAACTTTGGAGAAGCTGCAGATTACACTTCTACCACTTACTCCTTTTTCATTGCATTCATTCTGCATAATTTGGTTGAGATAGAGTCTAAACTTTTAAGTTGTGATTCTAGACAAATGGGGAAAAGATAGCAAAGACATTTTATGAATTCAGGTGTGGAAATTTCCTGTCTTGCACATCTCTTTGAAAAGAATTTTCATCACCTAATTGTGTATCTATGTTTCAAGCAGAGGGTGGGGGTGGGGTTATGCTTATATTTACTGCCAAATACTATTTATGCCTTAATGGGACATCTAATTAGAACGAAGAGGTCAGGTCATCACTTTGTTTCAAAGAAGTATTTGCTTGATGGTTCACATGACAGGTGCTGAAGTACTGGTATGTTTATCAGCTTATGAAGATTTTTCCAAAAGGCCTATGCATGAAGATAAAGCAGTAGAGTATTATGATGGTCCTTTAGCCTCTAATTAAATGAATAAATGAGGTGAAACAGTGAAAAAGTAATGAATTACTGATAATGTAATCCTATATTCCAACTTGTGCAGGATGACCATGTAATTAACAAAAAGAACAGGCAATATGAAGTGAGTTTTAGGTACTATATATTAACTTGTTATTTAGTAAGCAGCAGTTTCTCCTTATCTGTTGCACTCCAAGCTGTTGGATTTTAATCTCTGTCGCCCCCTTGAAACATGCTGGTTTGACCTCTAACACATTTGGGGGGCAATAGATTGGGAAAAGCTGCTCCAGTGTAATGTCAGAAGCAAAATAATGAACATTAAGACATTTTCCATGTGCTAATAAGTCTTCACTACTTCAGGTCTTCATAGTTTCGGCTATGAATTCATCCCAACTTCATAAGAAATGCTAGAGTTCCTGAATATTCCTCCTTGCATTTAAGATCTATTGCTAGCTGTGGCGATGAAAATATATCATGCCCCAGTTTTACAACCAATTGCTTCTTTCAGTAGCTGAACACATAGGCAAATTATTTCTACTACTTACTACCATCTAGCCGTTACTGAGGCAATATAAAGACTGTCTATATTGCAGTTATTTTGGGACAATGATGGCTGTACAAGACGCTACAATATACAAGTGGAGACCATAACATAGCTCCGTGTGGTTGCTGTGGAGGAAGGAAGAAAAGACATTTAAAACAATGCCTACAATCAATCACCAGGAACAGAATTTTGAAGGTTGTCAGGGAAGGAGGTTTGAGTTGCAGAGAATAGAGATGGTCCTGAAAAAAGCCGATACCGTAATTGTGCATTCCTATTCAGCAAGCAAGAAACTGTTAGCATTCCCTCCTGCCATCCACAAGACAGCATTTTAAAAAAAAAGCAGCAACTTGGTCCTTTGCATCAGAGAGTTCCCCCCCACCCCACCCCCAGAATAGAAAAAGAAATGGAAATCTTGCCAATTTCTCCTCAGGACTCACTCACTGTCTAGACTAGTGTGCCTGGGGGCTGGGGAGTTTCAAGAAGCCACAAGGAATCAAAACAATTCAGAATCATTCCACCTGCGTTTTAAAGTGGAATTGCAGAATGGTATTCATTTTTCTGGCCGTAGTCAAAAATCAGAATGGAACAGTTGCAGTGAAGGACTTCTGAATAGAATGCTATATATCAAGTCAGGATCTGAAACCAGGGTGAGTCAAAAGTTCCTCAGAATTGCTAAACTTCACCCCGGAAAATGGAAATAATCGTTTTTGGGCTATTCCAAGTAAATCAGAGCTGACTCAGAAATAACTTTGCCCGGCTGCTGAATACAATTGATTGTGTAAGAACACAAAACCCTAGAACCAATTCTGAAATAGTACAAAGAACGCAAACTATATTCAACTTCCCCCTACTTCCAATTCTCCACAGCTTGACTCAATCCTTTCTATGTTTATGCTGTGGATAAGAAAAACACTAGCATTTCATCCCATTCCCCCCTTTTTGACATGTGAACTTTCCAAACTGAAAAATCAAAATTAAAAGGACATTAGTTTTATCACATTAATTAACAATCTATGCATATATTTATATATTAAAATTATATATAATATTTTCTGAAAAATAAATTATAGGCTGGTTCACCAGATTCTTTTTCTAAAGGATGGAAAACCTTAAACTTTTTTTCCTGCTTTGTTTTGTTGACATAGCATCTCAAACATATCTTAGTCCTGTAAATTATTTAATACAGAATTTCTTCTGGGATCATGATTTTTTTTTAAAAAAATATTTTTTGCACCTCTAGAGGTCTGTGGCAGGAGGCAACATTTTTCCAGTTGAAAAATCAGTTTCACAAAATCCATCCCACTTGCCCTGTTGTTTCAAAAGTTCAGAAACCAGATATTCAAAAATTACAAAAAAACCCTGTTATGGAAATACTCACATGAAACAATATGCTGTGATTCTCTATTGCTTATTTTTTGGATTATGAATATTTATTCATGCTATTGTATGAACTGCAATAGCAGCAATCAAGGATTTCAGTAAACATCATATGTTGTGGACTTGCCCAAAAGCTAAAAAATATTGGACAAAAATACATACTTAGTTGGAAAAAATGATAAACCTGCATATAGAATTGAAATCAGAGACATTTTTGTTGGGCATCCTACTGGAAAAATATGATAAAAAGTCTACTTATCTGGTTTTACATATATTAACTGCAGCCAGAATTGTATTTGTACAACAATGAAAAAACAATGAGATTCCATCAGATGAGAAAGCAATTAAGAAAATATTAGAATGTGCAGAAATGAACAGGCTGATGCTTATTATTAAGGATAAATAGAGACTGATTTTTTTTTATGTGGGATGTATTTTATCAATGGTTAGACATAAGAAACAGAAGTTAGAAAGGAGGATTGAACACACAATGCTCAATGAAATATTTAACTATGTTTAATGGATAATCAGTGACTTTATTCTTAATTGTAAAAACCGTTGCACAAAAACTTGTAACCAAACGACATGCTTGATGAAATTGTGCTTTTTTTCCCCTCCTTGCTCTTGTTCTGTATGTGTTGTTTTGTCTTTTTTAAAGAAAAATAAAACTTATATACATATATAAAAAAAAAGAAGTTAGAAAGGAGGAGATATAAAAAGAGAAAATGTTGATGTGGAGAAAATTTAAAGATGATGAAGTTATCTTTGCTATTATACTATTATATAGTTATATTATTAATATTATTGTGATGAATATAACAACAAATATGTGGATAATGACTGTTCAAACAACTATACCCAGATCACACACTGTTTGATGGAAATGGATAATAATACAAATAAAACAAATATTTTTTTTAAAAAAAGTATTTCAGTAAACACAACAGTTAGACACAGAATCATAAGATGACCATGTATACTGTAGGTGTGTCAATTAAATTTCCTAAACAGAAGGATATATTTGCACCATACAAATAAAAGAATATGAAGAGCATTTTTTTAGTCTGGTGTGAATTTCTATAGTTTGGGAGCCCTCTTGTATATTATTCAGTGCAAGGACTAGTAATGTGATCCTCCAGAGGTTGTTGAATTCTAATTCTCTCTAACCCATCATTTTCCTGCCCAGTGAGGGGGATTCATAGAAACTTCAGCCCAACATTTTACCCTTTTGTCATATCAAAGGCTCCATTTATTTCAGGTAAAATGTACCTTTTATATACTGGCTTGATCATGGATTTTCTTATTTTCTATTTGAATTACTTTTAGGATAGGAGCAATCATTCTGGATGCTTCAGGAGAACTGTACGGCAATGCTGGATTTTATATTTTTGGCTTTCCCCCCTCAACCACAGTATCAGTCTTTGCTTTTCTTGGGCATTGGCACAGTTTATGCAATCATAATCACAGGTAACACACTGATTGTATTAGCTATCTGGAAGAACCCTCACCTGCACATCCCTATGTATTTCTTTTTGGGTGCTCTCTCGGTGATTGAACTCTGCTATACAGCAACTGTGGTCCCACAGATCTTGGTGAGCAGCTTGCAGAAGAAGAAGTTCATCAGTTTTAGGAGCTGCTGTGCTCAGATGTTTCTTTTCATTGGACTAGGCAGCGCTGATTGCTTCTTGCTGGCTATCATGGCCTTTGACCGTTACGTGGCTATTTGCAAGCCTTTGAGATACATCTTCATCATGAGTCATCAGCTATGCATTCAGCTAGTAGTTGTGTCATTGACTGTTGCTTTCCTGCTTTCCCTGATGCTGGTATGGCTGGTCTTTCACCTCTCCTTCTGTGCTGAGCTTGGAATTGAACACTTCTTCTGTGATGTACCCCCTGTATACCAGCTCATAAGTAACAAGACTGAACTCAGTGAAGTCGGGATCCTGTTTTCAGGGGTAATGGCCATTGCAGTGCCTTTCATATTGATCTGTATCTCTTATCTTTTCATCACTGTTGAAGTGCTGCGGATCCACTCAGCCAATGCTCGTCGAAAGACTATATCTACTTGCTCTTCCCACCTAGCTGTGGTGGCCATCCAATATGGTTGCTGCAGCTTTATGTATTTGCGTCCAAACACCAGCTTTTCTCCAAAGCAAGACCAGCTACTTTCCATGGTCTATACTCTGGGCACACCGTTACTCAACCCCATAATCTACAGTCTAAGGAACGAAGAGATGAAGGTAGCCCTGAAGAAAGTCCTCAGCCCCTGAATTCTTCAGAAGGATTAATTATCCCACTAACTGCCTAATGTCTTTTAGAATGTACGTCCTTAAATGACTCTTAAAATCCTGCATCACAACCAACTTGCCATGGTCAGTTCACCCTGGCCAACTTATCATAGCCAACTCGCTGTGGTCCACTAATATCAAAGAAATGGTGGAACAGAAGCATTAAAGAAAGGGTGTAAAAGGAGGGAGAGAATGAAATGTAAATGACAAAAAATGAAAATATTTTTTTTAATTTATTTTAAATAATTAAATTGAATTGTTAAATTGTTCCGTGGCAAGTTGTCCAGGGTGAGTTGGCTGTGGCGAGTTGTCCCATTCCACAACCGTAATGCAGCTCCTTCCTTGTCCGTTGATTTTCTTTTAGAACCACAATTCCCAACGGCTCTTCAATTATTTTCTCAGCTCGCTTTGGCAGCACATATACTAAAATTGGAACGATACCGAGAAGATTAGCATGGCCCCTGTGCAAGGATGACACGGCTGAGTGCTAAGATGAAACCAAACTGGTTGGAGGATTTGCAAAGGAGAATAAGGAAGCATTAAAAAAAACCCAATGATACTGTCCTGCCTCACCCATGCCAGCAGAAAGGGCATGCTGTGGGTCCATCAGTCAAGGAGTTCCTTCTCTGCCATTGCTCCTGCCCTTTGGAACATCTTACACCCCCACCCACCCGCAAGGTGAGCTCCTTAGTGACCCTCCAGACTCCTGTAAAGACCTGGCTCTGCCAGATGGCCTGGAGCCCCAATGAGGGGGTGGTATCACTCTGGAGGTGGCCATTGGATTAGAACACCCTCCACCTCTCCCTCTGCTCCCTTCGCCACTCATCTGTTAATGTTATAGTACTATTGTGTCATTTATTCTTTATTTCCTTTAATGTTTACTACTTTTAATACTTGTAAGCTTCCCAAAGTTGCCTCTAAATGAGATGGATGGCATATAAATGTACTAAATCACAACATAATGCATAACACATAATGCATAACACAAAAGAGTAAGGTTCTACATTTAGGCAACAAAAACGAAATGCACAGGTACAGTATAGGTGGTACCTTGCTCAACAGTAGTAACTGTGAAAGGGATCTTGGAGTCCTAGTGGACAACCATTTAAATATGAGCCAGTGGTGTGCAGCAGCTGCCAAAAAAGCCAACACAATTCTAGGCTACATTAACAGAGTGATAGAATCAAGATCACGTGAAGTGTTAATACCACTTTATAATGCCTTGGTAAGGCCACACTTGGAATACTGCATTCAGTTTTGGTTGCCACAATGTAAAAAAGATGTGGAGACTCTAGAGAGAGTGCAGAGAAGAGCAACAAAGATGATTAGGGGACTGGAGACTAAAACATATGAAGAACGGTTGCAGGAACTGGGTATGTTTAGCTTAAGAGAAAGAAGGACTAGGGGAGACATGATAGCATTATTCCAATATTTCAGGGGTTGCCACAAAGAAGAGGGAGTCAAACTATTCTCCAAGGCACCTGAGGGTAGAACAAGAAGCAATGGGTGGAAACTAATCAAGGAGAGAAGCAACTTAGAACTGAGGAGAAATTTCCTGACAGTGAGAACAATTAATCAGTGGAACAGAAGTTGCCTCCAGAAGTTGTGAATGCCCCAACACTGGTAGTCTTTAAGAAGATGTTGGATAGCTATTTGTCTGAAACGGTATAGGGTTTCCTGCCTAGGCAGGGGGTTGGACTAGAAGACCTCCAAGGTCCCTTCCAACTCTACTATTGTATTGTATTGTAACACAACACAAAACAACACAACATAAAACAACATAAAACATAACATAAAACATAAAATACTGTAGCATAACATAGCATAGCATAGCATAGCATAGCATAACATGCACCAACCTTCCTTGAAGTGAGGCAGGGGGCAAATCCTACAGGAATGCAGCTGATAATAGATTCCATTAGCAGCATCTGTGAAGGTGGGGAAGGTGGTAAAAAAAAAGTCAAATGGCGGCCTTGACTGTACATTTGGAGACCTGCCTCTTTTTATGTGCATTGCATGCTCAACCCCTAAAAAAAGAGACAGAGGGTTTTGATCAAATAGTTGTGGCAGCCACACTATTCGTTGAATCTCCTGCTGGACAAGGCTGCTTTCAAGAGAGTGGCCCGTAAGTTAGTCCTTCATTCCAAGGAAATGAACGCCTGAGGGAGGCATCATATGGTCATTCTGGATTGTTCTGCTGTTTGCTTTCTTACTGAAGCAATTGACACAAAGGGAGAACAGCCAGTGTGAAGCTCCGAAGAATCGGTCAGCTCCAATGCTGAGCCTTTTCTCAGAGCTGCAAACAAAGAGGCCCAGGAGACCCCCTGTGCCCCCAAATTACCCATGCCTTGTTCAAAAGAAAGACCCTTCAAATTATGGTGTCTGTGGGCAACAGCACCTGCACTGCCTCCACTGGAGACTTTGTTTTTTCCACTTCTCACTAAACAATAAGTGTATCGGTAGCTAATGGTGGAGCATGTCTGTTTGAGAATCAACAGAAAACAGTGTTCTTATCACTGGTTTTTTTTAAAAAAAACTGACAAGAGAGGGGGGGGAATAGTAATGGAAAAAAAGACAGCCATCTCATCTACACTGAAGCTGTCACTAACATCAGGAATTGTGCTAAACCACATTTTGCTGAAGTATAGTTTGTTTGAATAATCCATAATTAGTTGATTTCTTGCATCATATTATTTATTTTATTTATTTATTATTTTGACTTCTTAGTCGCCCCCTCTCCCCCAAGGGACTCGGGGTGACGTACATCAGCAGCGGTCACAACAATACAATACAATATGGAGGAGGTGGAACAATGAATAAATAAATTAAAATTAAAATTAAAAATGCCCAAGAGGTGGAGAAGCTCTAAATTAAGCCAGGCCGGCTAGTCGGAACAGGTGGGTCTTAAGTTTCGTGCAGAAGGAGCAGAGGTCAGTTGTTGTCCTAATATCTGGGGGGAGGTCATTCCAAAGGGTAGGGCCCATCACAGAGAAGGCCCTACTCCTGGGCTCCGCCCTCTGACACTCTCTGGAGGACGGCACCCGGAGAAGTCCCTCTCTGTGCGAGCGAATAGGTCGCAGGGATGTGTGGGGCAGAACGCGATCCCGCAGGTAACTAGGCCCTGTGCCATGGAGCGCTTTAAAGATGGTAACTAACACCTTGAAGCACACCCGGTAGGCCACAGGAAGCCAGTGCAGCTCGCGCAGGAGAGGTGTTATATGGGAGAACCTCGTTCTCCCCATAATTGCCCGTGCGGCTGCATTCTGGACCAACTGCAATCTCCGGGCGCACCTCAAGGGGAGCCCCATGTAGAGGCATATTAAACTCAAAGCAAACAAAGCCAGTTTAGTTAAGAGCATACAGGGAATGCTCTTATGAGCATACAGGGAATAAGAGCACACATGCTCTTAAGAGCATACAGGGGATGTTTTACTGAAAGTAAAACAGGGAACTCTGAGTAAATTCCTAACTGTCCACGTTTCACTGCCGTGGCAGTCAATAAATTGTGGGTTCAGACATGAAAAAAATGAAAGATAAAAAAAAATCACCCATCTGTCAAATCAAATTTGTCACTCTGGCACTGTAGTGGGTAAAGACAATTAAAGCCAAACAAAATCAAATTCTAAAAAGCTAGTCATGAGAAATAAGAAGTAAGTAAATATCTTTCCTCAGGTGAGCATTTAATATCACTGGACAACAATTTTCTTTAAAAAAAGTTTTGGTTATTATAATAGACCTCTTCAAGCTGAACACAAGTACAGTTTCAGAATGACTGTCTCACACAGGAATCTTGAGAAATATTAAATTAACTTTTGATGACTATAATGTATTTATTTAATTGCATAATGTTTCTGATATACGGCATGAGCTCAACAGAGCTAAAAATGTTTTGTTGCTGATTTTCATTTCTACTTAGTGTTCTATGCATCTCGTTGCAATATCCAACAATAGTCAGCGAACATTCATGGATTCCAGTTGCCCGGATATTATTTTTGCCTTGTAGTAATGTCCTGATGAAAATTTTCACCATGTTCGTCACAGCCTGCGCCTAGGTTTTCAGGAAAGAAGTCTAAGTATGAATGCAAAAAAATGAATCTTCTGTGACATGCTGTGCTTCATGGTCTTGTATGCTGTAAGAAGTTTGTCAACCAGCTCAATATAGTTTAGTGCTCTGTAGATGCCAAGAAAATTCTCAGCAACAGTAAAAGCAAAAATATCCTTGTTGGATCAACCAGTGGTTCACATGCCACATTTTTTCTGTCCTGGAACCAAATTCTTTCAGAGTGACCATTTCTTTTTAATGTAATATAACTCTTTTGCAAAGTGTCTCATTGGTATGTATATGTAACAACGGTACTTAGTACATCCAAGCTGCATTCTAAGCAGGACCAAATTTCCTCAATGTCAAATTAAGTACAATTATATAAGTTAAAGTAATTTCCAATTAAGACCTTTGACTGGAGTTACATCATTTGCTCACCCTTTCAAATATTTTCTAGATCTTTTAAGATAGATGCATACCAAGTTTAGGTGGTGAAAAGGAACTGAAGAGACCTTCATCCTGTAGTGAACTCAGGGGTTAAATCAACTTACCTTCGCTACCGGTTCGCAAATGTGAGCACGCATGTGCAGAATGTCGAAAAGGTGATATGATGACATCCGGTGGGTGGAGCCTCCCACTGCCACTGCTACCGGTTCACCCAAACCGGATAGAACCAGATGAATTGCACCACTGATGAACTGATTTGGATGATGATGATATCCCACCTGGCTCACTATGCATTATATTAAAAATGAATCATTCCCTAATTATGAAAGTAATTTATAATCTGGAAAACAGTGGGAAGAGCAATCAATCCAAAAATCATGAGAGCCTTGGACTCAAATAAAATGAGACAGAAAAAATTATTCTTTTACAGTTAAAAGAACGTGGATGCAAAAGGGTAAACTATTATTATTCATTACATTTTCATATTGTTAAACTTTTTAAATTCACAGAGGCTTACAACAATCCAGTAAATCACATTGTACAGTACAATTTTATTAATTTTATTATTATTTTTCAAAGCAACAAGGATAAATTTTCTGACAGAACAATCAACCAATGGAACAGCTTGCCTGTGGGAGCTTCATCATTTGAGACTTTCAAGAAGAGATTGGATTGCTATTTGTCCGAAATGGTGTAGGGTCTCCTGCTTGGGCAGAAGGGTTGGACTAGATCAGTGGTTGGTTGCCATTTTTTTTACTACCGTTTCAGGTGTGCTTGTTTGTGTGATGCTTCTACGCATATGCAGAAGTGTCCAGGTGGGTGGGCAGAGCCTCCCACCGCCACTACTACTGGTTCACCTGATACTGGCCAAACTGGCAGCAACCCACCTCTGGACTAGATGACCTACAAGGTCCCTTCCAACTCTGTTAATATGTTAAAAAACACTATGTACAGGGCATTCCAGAAACTGAATCTCTAAAAGACAAAGGTATGAGTTGCTATAACTGTAGTATCCTGATCTAGGAAGCTTTTCCTAATTCTGCAGATGTTAAGTAATAAAGTGGAGACTTAAAGATTAACAAATTTATTTTGGGATAATGTGTTATAGAATAGAATAGAATTCTTTATTGACCAAGTGTGATTGCACACACAAGGAATTTGTCTTTGGTGCATATGCTCTCAATGTACATAAAGAAAAATAAAATAGAATACATTCATCAAGAATCATATGATACAACACTTAGTGATAGTCATAGCTTACTAATAAGCAATCAAATTATACTAGTAAACAAATAAAACAAATAAAACAATATAAATTTTAAAGATACAAGCAACATAGTTATGGTTTGGTTTATTGGTTGGTTTGGTTTATTGGATTTATATGCCGCCCTTCTCCCAAAGGACTCAGGGCAGCGTACAACTTTAAAAAAACACATATTACAAAAGTTAAAAAGAAATTAGATAGAGTATCCAACAAACCCAATTAGTATGAACAATAACATTTTAAAAATTGAATTAAAATTAACAATTAAATCAAACATTTATTTTATTTTGTTCAAGCCAGGCTGGCTTGCTGGAAAAGCCAACTTTTTAGGGCGCGTTGGAAGGACCAGAGGTCAGGGATTATGCGAAGCTCATTCCAGAGGGAAGGCGCTCCCACAGAGAAGGCTCTCCCCCTGGGGGTCACCAGCCAACACTGTCTGGCCGACGGCACCCTGAGGAGGCCAACTCTGTGGGATCGTACTAGACAGTGGGAGGCTACTGGTGGCAGTAGGTGGTCTCGCAGGTACCCTGGGCCTAAGCCATGGAGCGCTTTAAAGGTCATAATTAGTACCTTGAATCGTACCCGGAAAACAACCAATAGTCATAAGTGGAAAGAGATAGGATGGAGCAGAGTTCTTTTTATGATGCAGGAATAAGTACATTTGTCTTTAGAAGTCTATGGAATTAAATAAGTATACTCTAATGAAAATAAAAAGTGATTGATAAAAAAAATTCTAATGACACAAAGCAAAAAGACTAGCTAAAGCTTATAATATCCACAATACATTTAAAATTGTGTAAACTCCAAGTTCAAGACCAGGTATCCACAAAAAATAATACAATGGGATATGAAAGTTGATTGGCCAAATGTCTAATAGATTGTTCCTCAGAACAAACACTAAAAATTCTGGTTAAAAGCCACTGTCTTTACTTTCATAATCAGAGCTCATGTTCTCATTGCCACAACCAGAACTGGTGCTATAGCTACACCACCACACGGGAACATCTATTATAGCCAGCAGTGTTGCCCTTTGGTGATTTCAGTTCTGAACTTAATGATTTAATTCAGGGAAAGGAATTCGTGAAGTGATTAGCGTACTATTGCATTTACTTCAAAATACTGGAAGCCTGCCCTAATGTACATAAGGCTTCTGTGTTTATTCAGTGGAACAGGGTCCAGGACCTCTACTCTAAAATTCTGCAGCGATGACACTGATGATCATAAAACATGCAATGATGTTCATTTGGAATAGCTATTGCTTGTAGTGTTTAGTATATTACTCACCCGTGCTTTGGCTCTCAACTTTGGAGTAATTTTATTTTCCTGAAAAAAGACTTAGGATTCTCTTTGGAAAAGAAAAAAAACAGGATACAAAAAGTAGCATAAAATGTTTTCCTGCCACTATCCCAATAATTTCTCATTTGGCCCAGCTATTTTCCTGATAACAGTTTTGCACAAATGATAATCCTGTGAAATGTTTCAGCACTTATAAAAATGGGTGGAATCTCCAGCTAAAATTAAGCAGTTGATTCCATTCTTTATTTATAATACCAAGTAATTGAATAAACAATAGGGATATTATTAGGGATTCTGAACTAATCTTGCTTTCCCTTAGCCCTTCCCTAACCCATAATAATAATGTGAATGCTTGTTTTATCGTTGATGTCACATTACAACAGGCTTGTTCTTGAAAATAATTCTACCTAAAGCAGCCTTTACTTCTGTATTCCTTAAACTGTAGATTAGAGGGTTAAGGACAGGCGTGACTATTGCATAAAAGACTGACACCACCTTGTTGAGGTTGATTGAGGAGGTTACTTTGATTCGGACATACATAAAGAAGAGTGTCCCATAAAAAACAGCCACTACCATTAAGTGGGCAGTACAGGTTGAAAAGGCTCGTTGCCGTCCAACCGACGAGTTAATTCTGAGCACTGTAATGATAATATGAACATAAGATGTTATAATAACCGAAGAGGAGATCAACAGTACCAAAAGAGACACCAAGAAGTCTACTGATTCCTTCAGTGAAATGTCAGTGCAGGAGAGAATAAGGAGTGGTGAAGCATCACAGAAGAAGTGATCTATCACATTTGGGCCACAAAATGTCAACTGTGACATGAAATAAACAGGCAGCACTGGGGTAAGAAATCCAGTTAACCACGAGCCAATTGCCAGAATCAGACAGGTGTTTTGATCTACAATCTCTTGGTACCGCAGAGGGATACAAATAGCCACATAGCGGTCATAGGCCATGGCTGCCAGCAAGAAGCATTCTGTACTGCCCAAGAAAGTAAAGAGGTAAAGTTGAGTCAAGCAGGCAGAATAAGAGATCCTCTGACCTGCTGGATATCCAAACCCAGCCAGCATTTTGGGCACAGTGAGAGAGGTATACCAAATGTCCAAGAAGGAGAGATGGATGAGAAAAAAGTACATGGGGGTGTGCAAGCGCTTTTCTGTTGCTACCACTAAGACCAGGATGCCGTTTTCCATCAGCGTTAGCAAGTACATGGTTAGGAAGAAGCCAAAGAGAGGCAACCATGCCACCTGGATGCCTGTGAAGCTTGCCAAGACAAATTCTGTCACCAATGTCCAATTTTCATGTGGAGACTGCATCTAGGAGTCAACACAGAACTGTTTGAATAGTAGGACACAGAAACAATAGTGGGAGATTCATTCTTCACATTCAGGATTTGGAATAAGTGTAATGAGTCTTAAGTTTTGCAATTTATCTTTCCATTTTAAGGGATGAAAAAAAATGCACTAAAAAACACCACCCCAGTATGAACAGAATGATTACCAGTGAACTGAGTGCATTTAACGATCATCTCAGCTACAAAGCACGTTGAGTAAATGTATTTAGTTATTAATCAATTTTTTAATAAATCGTGGACCAAGTGCTTACAGGTTGGGGGGGTGGGGTGAAAGCAGTCTCTGAAAATCCATTGCAAAAAATTGGGGCTTATTTATTTAGTTTTAAGTGAAGCTCCAGCATTCAAAGACATATATATGCAAGGGGGAAGGGTCATTTTCCATATTGCATTTTGAGTCATTATATATATGACTTGGATAAATACCATGCATATATGATATTCCTATGTAAGCATTCTTTCTGTAATCTTTACACATGGCCACAGAAGACTAATAATTTCCACAGAACAAGTATCACTGGACTGTATCATAAGTCATTTGCATGCAGCAGCTTACCATAAAATGTATATCTCCATCACTTTAATTTGGGTTGAAAAATATTTTGGTTTTATACACTTTTTAATGTATTCATTGTTTTTAGCTCTGTTGAACGCCACCCAGAGTCACTTGTTTGTGAGATGGATGGTTACCATATATAAATTGGTTTAATTAATAAATAATACATATATTGCAAACTTCCAGGTGAACCATTACTTATTAGTTTTTTCCTGGTAGCCATAAAACTGGCACATAGGGGACATAGAAACAAGAACCTAAAACAAAATAGGCATTAACTTTATTCAACCTACTATATAATTCTTTACAGTTTGTCATCCTTCTGTACCAGTCTTCTGTAGCTCGGCGGGCTCCAGAAGTTCCCATTATTGGTTGGAGTAACATATTCTAGGGTAGCCTTTATTCACTACTCACACTTCCGAGAGGTGTTTCCTGAAGTCTGCTTCTGTTCCTATTCTCTAAGAGGGGGCTTCAAGGACACAGCTTGGCACAGTTCATCCTCCTTCAGCCACATCTTTGCCTTTGAATGCAAGTAACCGGTGGTTATGGACCAAGAGTAGACACAGAACTTGTGTGTGTGTGTATAAGTTTAAGAAATAAAACAAAAATATATGATTGTTGCAAAGCCTCCGTATGATCCTGATCAGGGAATGGGGTCTCTAAGAGACACCGGGAAGTATCTAATGAGTAGCTAGGGAATATCAAGGCATGCAGAAGAGACACACATACAGGTCCTCACTAGACAGCCCAAAAAGATTATTTTCAAATAATGGCCAAAATACAGATCAGTGAATACATAGAGGGCATAATTTTTAGTGTCATTCATTAATTATATTGCAGAATACTTCGTTATTGCATATAGAAAACTATATTCAATGTTGTCAGATTGTTAAAAAACTGATTGAGATGTTGACATGAGCATAGAAAGCTATATTTTACTTGGTGAGACCATAAGGATATCTAAGGCAGGGTGCACAGTTATCTTTTTTTAGGTAAAGAGCCATGTTCCTCTTATTAGCCAATAGTCCCTAGGCTGGCAACGACTTTCCAGATGTTAGCCCTATTTCAGGGTGATACTTGCGATAAGACAAGAAACGCCAGGAAACAAAACTGGGATATTTTCTACATGGTAAAGTTATTAATCTGATTGCATAAATTTTCTGTAATCACATCTGTGCTTTTCTTGTCAACAGTATAAAAATAATTCAACATTGCCTTCTTCTGAGACTTTCCAGTCTAACCTAGAATTCTGAGTGATCCCTTGGCCTCCCATTAAAGTACTGTCTAGATCTAGTCTTACATAGCTTTAGTTAAGATCAGCCAAGACTATTAGATGCTGCGGCTGCCCCCTGCTCTAGGGAACATGTTTTAATAGAACTGTTTTTTTTATTAGATATGATCCAAGGTGCAGAATAAAAGAAAAATCTATCAAAACTACATTTTTACAAGTGTACTTGTAGAGCAACATAGCAAACTTTCAGATGGAAAAGTCTGTATATATTAAAATATTGCCAGCCTTACCTACGTAAACCAGATAGAACATCTTAACCAAAATTTCTCAATCTGTTCTCCTCCAAATGTAGTAGGATTCAGATAATCTACTCGTTCAATTGTGAATCGATTCCCCACCCTTTTAACAATCTTCTCAAAAAAGAGAAGTTTCAAGATTTGATAATCATTCTCCAAAATTGGTGAGTTTAGAGAGGCCTCTTAAGGAGGAGGTATGCCATAGTTCCTTTAAAGGAGGTGAAGATGCCTCCTTTTCCAATATGAGTTTATAATATATATTGAATCCTTTGTGCTCTCTAAGTTTCGTTGCTTACTTGCAGACATTTCATTACCCAACTAAGTAACATCATCAGTGCTAGTGAGTGTGGGGTTTGCTCTCTATTTATATACAGTAGCTTGCCCTGCCAGTGTTGGTGGAAGTGTGGTTTTTCTCCTTGATATTTCCTTGATTACAGTATTGTTTTCTGCCAGGTTGTTTGTCTAGTGTTAATCCCTGATTATCTGGGTCTCGGTTGTTAGAGGGGAAAAACGTCTCTTTTGAATGGTACACAAATTTGTATTTATTTTTGTTTTTGAAAATTAAAAATTAAAAAAAAAAGAATGGTACATAAATGTGATATCTGTGTTGATACAGTGTTCCAATAACTAAGGGGCTGCCACAAAGAAGAGGGGAGTCAACCTATTCTCCAAAGCACCTGAAAGCAGGACAAGAAGCAATGAATGGAAACTAATCAAGGAGAAATCCAACCTAGAACTAAGGAAGAATTTCCTGACAGTTAGAACAAGCAACCAGTGGAAACGACTTAATTCCAGAAGTCGCGGATGCTCCAATACTGGAGGTTTTAAAGAAGAGATTGGACAACCACTTGTCTGAAATGGTATAGGGGCCTGAACTAGAAAACCTCCAAGGTTCCTTCCAACTCTCTTATTCTATTACTCTGGTTTATCTCTATGTGCTGTTTCTGGCTGATTTGCCTGAATGCTCAGCTTCCCAGAATTCCCTGGTGTTTTGAATTGGTCTAGGATGGTCATAGTTTCCTAGTAAAAGGTGGTGTAAGATTAAGGAGTTTTCATCATATCTTCTGGCAACTAGTTGGTGTTCATGGATGCATTTCTGCCTATCTGTCCCACAGAGCCGCTGTTACAGTTCTTACACTGTATGTGTTGTGGGTGACTCCTGCTTAGCTTTAGTTGGCTGTGTGGTACAGTGATGCAGGTGGTCTGTTCATAATTTCTCACATGTGCTTGATGAATGCCAGTATTATACTTCTCATAGTTTATGTTGGTTGAGCTGTAGTGGGTTACATGGTCAGGAACTTTTGACAAAATAATATGGATATTCATTTTGTTAGAAGATGATGTATAGGTGACCTGTTTCCTCTTTTTGGTGTTCTGAGTTGCTGCAGTGCATTTATATTCATCTGAATAATGTTCTTACACAGCTCCTCTTATGTGAAATTGGGTTGTTAATACTACTACTAATAGTAATACTATTTCAATAGATAAGCAGAAAATAATACGCTAAACTATCAAGGAGAAAACCAACACTGGCAGGCTAAGCTACTGTATATAGGCAGAGAGCAAACCCCACACTGAGTAGTACTGATGATGTTATCAGTCATGAAACATCAGGTAGGTAAACAACCAACCTCAAAAAGCACCAGGAACTCCACAGTTCAACCTTGAACTACATATCTTTTCTTCTGGTTGAATCACACGGAGTCAGTCTGGCTGCATTTTGAGAAAATACACCCCCTCCCCCCTCTGTCATGACATACCATATTGTTGGCTATTGTTGTCACTTAGGACTCCCCTCTATGGGTATGATTCAGTGACGTGCGGTGAGGTTTATGGCTGGTGTGGCACTGACACAGAGGTGGGTTTCAAATATTTTTAGACTTGTGGACTTCAACTCCCAGAATTCCACAGCCAGGCATGCTCAGTTCTGATTTAAAACGACAGCATTTATTTTTCTCCTTTGCGAAATAAGTTTCCTTTTTTCATTTTCTTTTTCTTCTCCCTTCCCCTCCTTCCTCCCTCTCTCCCTTCCTCCCCCCCTCTCTCTCACACACACACAGAAGTTGAATTGGACTATCTCTCCTACCCCCTTCCCTCTCTCACTCACTCTCAAACAAACACACGGACACACAAAAGTTGGATTGGATATCTTTTCCAGTGGCTTGAAAGCAGATCCTCTGCCATCCCCCCCATTCCCCTGCTGCCTTCCCCAAACACCTCCACCATTGCAAATGCAGCCTGCTGTCTGGGTGGGAAATGCCTGGAACGCAATAAAGCCCACCCACTCACCTCCTGCTGGCAGGCAGGGGTGAGAGGAGAGGCAGAGAAGCCGGAGGGGAGCCGATCCGAGCCTTCCAAAAGAAAGAGGCTGGGGGAAAGTGTGTGTGCTACAGCATGGCTCTTTGTCTGGCTTCCGTCGATGTCTCTGCTTAACTGTTAAAAAAAGCCTCTAAAAAGTGCCCTCTACTATGAGGCAGGAGAACTGTGTGCCTCACCTACGTCAGGAATATTTAGGCTTTTAACCCTTGTTTAACTCTGCTCAAGTGATCATAAAACGCCTAAAGTCAGACTAGATGAGGCATGCAGTTCTCCTGCCTCATAGTAGAGGGTGCTTTTTTAGAGCCTTTTTTTAACAGTTAAGCAGAGTCATCCACGGTGAGGCAGCAACTAGCTCAGATTTTCCTTTTACAATTTTTTTTCTTTTCATGATGAGAGCAGTGAGGCTGTGCCTCACTTGCCTCACCTGACTGCATGTCAGTGGAATGATTTCAATGTTCTTTGTTCCACTCTGGAACCAGCAAATCTTCAACAGTCGATGCTACCTAAATTCAGCTTGCTTTTGTAGCCATCTTCTTTTCCATTTCCCCCAAACTTTAGTGAAATTTCTCCCTTCCTGACAGCTCTTATCCATTTCACCTGGATCTCCTCCCAGCCTGAGAATTTCTTTCTGAGTGAAAACTACTGTCAGGCTTCAGCTTATCAGCACAGTTTGTCTGAGAGACCGCATGAGAAAATGGCAGACAGCATATAACTTCTCTGGACTAGGCCACACCACAGTTGGTATGAAATTGGAGAAGATTGTGTGAGGAGTGAGGTATATAGCTGTGTGGAAATGCTCTTTGATGCTAGAAAAACTGTAATCCTGGATACCTGAAAATACAGTATACCAAGTTGAACAAGACTGACTTACTCATATGAGATTCCTAGTTTTTCAGTGATGAATAAATGCATTAAAATATTAAATCAACAAGATAATTATAGAGTTGTGATTTAGAGCCAGAACAGAGGCAAATCTCTAAAGGATAGAAAACTTGTTTATTTAAGTTAACAAGTTCCTCAATATTGTTGCCAAGTAATAATTAACATGGGGAGTGGGAAGAAACAGAGAAGATGGCAAGAGAATAGAAATTTGCATGACTAAATCTTTCACCAGTTACCTATGCCAAGTCTTTCATTCCTGCAAGGAATCCTTTACCATTACTCTAGATTCTAGAATGTAGATGTGTGCCAGTCATTAATTCAGGAGCCACATCAGACTTTGTGCACCATATCAAGTGCATACGTGCAAGGGCCCTTTTTGTAAAGAAGTTTCATGGATCAAATGGACACTATAAGCCCTTAGAAGGCTTACAGCTCCCATTGTAGCTCTTAAAGTCTCCAACCACCCAAAAAAGGCAAAACGGTAGTGCAAATATTGCGTGTATGCATATGTACAGTATATGTGTGTCCATACATGTATATAGACATGCTTAGATGATCCCTTGTTGTGGTAATCATTCTTATTCTTCTTCACTTAGGATTGCATATTTATTTTTAATTTATTAATATAGATTTATATCTTTTTTATATCTGTTGTTTTTATATCAACTTCAGTTCTGCATCCAGGTGTTGTGCACAGCCCAGAAATGGATATATTTATTTATTTATTTATTTATTTATTTATTTATTTATTTATCTGCACAAATACAACATACATTATTTATATATATACACACACATACATACACACACACACACAATATATATATATATATATATATATATATATATATATATATATATATATATATATATATATATATATATATATATATATATATATGCTTCCTTTTAATCCACTTCAGAAAAGTGGAATATATTTTGCCATAGTTTATTATGTAGAAATTGGTACAGGAGCATCTGCCTTCCTCCTGAAATGGAGTGGGGTGTTATCTGCTCACAATATCTTCCTTATGTTATAATAGAGAACAGCTTCCTGCATTTGCCCAAAACTACAGATTGCAATTGATAAATATACCATTTAGAGTCATTCTTGTTTAATGACTGCCTTCACACTTAGAGCAGTGATGAAAAAGCATCTTGTAACTAATCTTCGCATTTACGATCTTTGCAGGTTTGCAAAGCAAAGGAAAGCTGAAGTAATAAGCGCAATTGCAGTTTCAATTTAGTAATTGCATTGATTAATAACTGAGCTGCTGTTTTCCTTCCAGAATTTTGCCTCTTAATTTTATTCCCACAATAGTGCTGCGCAATATGTCAGGGGTGAGACAGGGCAAGTAGTCCCAAAGCCAGCCCAGTGAGCTTCGTGGCGAAGGGAATTTTTAATCCACGTCTTCCCAATCCTCAAAACAACCCTCTACTCACTCTTCTGTGCTGTTTGTTGCAATGTACCTCTCAGTTCACTCTTGTCAAGTAATACGGCTAAAGGACTCCTGTGTTATTCCTCCCCCAGAATACACGTTATGAGAAAAGGCGTAGACAGTTTTGTTTGGCCCACCTCACTTTCCCTTCCTGAACATTTCTTCAATTATAACACCTTTCCAAATGCCAAAAACAGTGCCTGCACGCTCTGCTTTTAAGAAGAAATGAGCGACATTCCAATCCAACATTTCAGCTGATCTGCTGTATCCTCCTCTCTAGCATCCCTCCAATCTATGGCAATGAAAGACTCTGTCAGGTCTGGAAGCCATCTTGGGCATTGGATCTTTAGGCCTGCCACATTTAGTGCTGTGGGAAACTGAGAGGGGGGATTGTATGGAGCTGGGGAGATATACTGTATAGTCATAACATCATTCGTTTTTCTGAGAGTCAAAGACATTCTGCCCTGCACCTGGAGGGGTGTGACTGGGAGGCATCTCCAGTTGGACGGTGCATTGTTTGGACCATGTGGTGGACATGTGGGCAGGGACTTGGACTTTCTTTTGGGTGGGGAAAACCTGGAAGCTTTCAGATTCGGGTTTTTCCAGATGTGCCAATATGACATCTTTAATAAAATAGAACTTTGTGGAACTTCAAGCCTCGGAGTCTTCTTTCATTGGGGGTGTACTTGGAACCCTGGCAGATACTCTTATTTACAGCCGTTGATAGCAGGCAGGAGTTATTCAGTGGACAGTAATGAATTAGACATTACATTCAAGAGCACGTTTTTTTTTTTGCACTTTTTCAGCTAAGAATCAGTTAGTTAAAAATAAATTTTCCATACCCCCTGATAGGACCCAAGGCTTTACTGACAGAAAATTGGTTGTGTTCACATAAACTACATCCCCTCAAAGAAACTCGTCAACTTCTTATGATACCCTAAGATTTGAGAAACACAGTTTAAAGAGCCCTCTTCTAGGGGTCTGCACAACCTTTCATTGGTGGACATCCATCCTTTGCAATTCTTTGCAGCCTGAATAACAATAGCCTACCGTAAAAGATCTTCCTATAACTGCCACAAGCATGTGATAAAAGGTCCACCTAGAAACAGTTATAATTATTCTGTTGATAATGAAATGGACACCTATCTCTAAATTCTGCTCAAGGCTCACCATGGATAAGATTACTTTTGTATTTACATGCTTTTAACTTAGGAATTTGCTCCACCCTTTTTAGTATTCCAAAGACTGCATTGTTCTTTGTTGTACATTTATTATGCCCAAGTGATGTACTGAGCTAATGTGGATGAAGAGTCACTGCTATACAAATGTATTAGAAAACCTATTTTATTTTCTATCTCAAGAAAAAATGATTTCTTCCTTGTTTGGCTTTTTTTGGGGGGCTAATTATTACAATAAAAAACATGTCCAACAATAATACAGGTTTGAAGACAATTCCTCAGTGTATGTCATGTGCTAATACACAGCATAAAATATATATAAACTGATGTTTACAAGGACTCAAGAATGTCACTTTATTGTCAGTTAAAAGCACATGTGAGAGTCTTCTGTTCAAATAGATGTTTATTCACTGCAACCTTCTCTCAGCTTATCAATTTTGCTTGATGAGATTTATGATATTTTTATTTGCTTGTTCTTTACATGGTAGAGGACCTTTTCCACAGCTCTTTTCACATCTTTGTTTCTCAGAGTGTAGATAATTGGATTCAACACTGGAGTGACAACAGCATAGAGCAAAGAGACAATTTTGTCCATTTCAAAAGTCTGATCAGAATGAGGACACAGATATGTGAAGATTACTGTCCCATAGAAGATAGTAACCACCATGAGGTGACTGGAACAGGTAGAAAAGGCCTTATGCCTTCCTGTCACAGAAGGGATATGGCAGATGGTTGAAACTATCAGCGTATACGAAGTCAACGTCAGAAGGAAAGATAGGAGGACAATTACTGCAGAGACCAGGAATACTATAGTGTCAGCCATGAAAGTATTTCCAGTTGAGAGCTTAATCAAGGGCCCTGTGTCACAGAAGAAGTGATTGATCTGGTTGCTGCTGTTAAATGGCAGCTGTGAAATGAAGGCTATGGGCAGGAAGGGGGTCAAAAATCCAATCAGCCAGGAACCCAAGGCGAGGCAGACACAAGCATGGCTGTCCATGAGAACTGGATATTGCAGTGGGTGACAGATGGCTAAATACCTATCATAGGCCATGGTAGCCAAAAGAAGGAACTCTGTGGAACCAAAGAAAAAGAAGAAATACATCTGAGTGAGGCAGGTCCAGAAGGAGATGGCACAGGATGTCCTGAGGACATTTCCCAGCAGCTGGGGAAGAGTAACGGAGGTATAACACATCTCAAGGAATGAGAAATGCCTCAGGAAAAAGTACATGGGGAATCGCAAGCTCACATCTATATGGGAGAGGACAATGATCAAGGCATTGCCAAGGAGAATGAAGAGATAGATGGAGAGGAGAATGACAAAGGAGAGGAACGGGAACTCCTGAAGCTCAGGAAAACCGAGCAGCACGAATTTGGGGGCGGAGGTGCCATTCAGCATATTCTTGGTCCAGTCTGTACAGCCAGCATCAAAAGGAAATGGAAGACATAAGAAAGAAAGAAAATGTATTTGAGAATAGAGATGCTAGGGGGGAAAGGCATTTATTCTTCCAATAAACACATTCAAGGCATCCATTCACCATTTTCAACTGTGATTCAAACAAAGCCACCTGAATTAACTTGGTACAAATACACATTTCATATAAAATATTATATACATATTAAAGACCGTCTGGAATTTCCCATTACTTTGGTATGCTGGATAGCTCTTGCTTACATTATGAAAGCATAGCTCATTATAGCCTGCATTGGGTGCCAAAATAGGTTTGAATTTGAGTAGCAACAAGGACTGTTCAGCAGGACTTTGAGACCAGTTGGTTTATTAATCAGACTGATATCTCATTGATTGATCCCATAAAGACACCACTCAGAGTAAGAAACAGAACCAAATGAAATACCTTATCAATGCATGCAAAAATTAAAAACAATACATGCTATCAGACCCCAAACCCAGCCCTCCCCCAGAATTGCTCTGTCTTCATTTCCACCCCCTCCCCCCGAAAATATATAATGTTGGAGGCAGGTGAAGGTCCAGGCACAATAAAAATGTTTGGATCAACGGTAATGAAAGATATGATTCTGCAGGTAATCCAAAGTAGTGGCGATATAAAAGGCTTTATAGGTGGAAACCCATAAATTGTATTAATTCATATTAATCAGCTTTAAATCAAGATAAATGGGCATATCTACGTCTTTCTATGATGTAACATAAAAACCATATTTAGATATTTCAAATTCAACAAATCCCATCAGTCACCATATAATTCAAGTAGCAAGTTTCCTCAACTAGACACATAGAGACTGGTTATCCCCAACCTGATGCTTTTGAGATGTGTTACAATTCCTATAGATGGGTGTCTCCCAACATGAGCAGTTTTGAGATGTGTGGACTTCACTTTGGTGACTAATTCAGAGAGTCAATCAATCAATCAATTAATCAGAATACTGCTGGAAGGAACCTTGGAAGTCTTCTAGTCCAGCCCATACATTACTGCTCAGTCTGGAACATAGACCACAATGATTATGGAAGTTAAAATTCAATGTAACTGATAAATTCCAGATTGGAAAATACATACATGGACTTATAAGTAGCCTTGACAGAGAGGTAGAACTATCACTGCTGCTATTTTAAGTTTTAAATACTATTATATGACAATCATTTGTATGACCTGAAAGAATAAACATGAATAGAAAGTAGGGGGAAAACATCTGGAAAAACATGCAGCTTCAAAATTTGTACTAAGAAAGAAAATTGATGGTGGCCACTGTGATCAGCTCCAGACGGCATAGGTGCAGGACAATACAGGAGCTATTTTATGGGGTTTTAAACCAACCCCATCATTCTGAGTAAAGATGAAGCTGTTTGAAAGAGTTGCAGAAAGAGGCTACATCTGTGGCCTGTGCTTTCAGAAGCTTCTTTCTAGAACCAAACCTGAACAGAGATGTAAAAGGGATTTCCATTTAGCTCAAAAAAAGATGTTATCAAAAAACATTATTCAGAACATTTAAGCTTATCAATATCTACAGTTTAATATATGCTTAATTTTGCTTTCCAGAGTTACTTGGGAGAGGAAGCTTGCAATTTACCGTACTATATATTCAGTAGGATAGAAAGATAACATACGGTAATGTTCAGCTTATTCTTGGGAATAGTTCCAGGTCATCTTTCCGGCCACAATTATATATATTTGGAATATTGCATATATTTCTATTCAATGCTGGTTGCTCGGCAACACAAGTATTAGGGAATAATGTACTCACAATTTATTAGTGCTTTCCATAGATATCTAATGGCCATTTGGGGAAGAAAAAGCTGGAATAGATAGACTTTTGGTCCAATTAGCATGACTTAGTGTTTCTTAACCACATCCATTTTTAAAAATGATTTACAGTACACACAGATTTTCTATTTCCCTTGTGAACAGATTTGGTTATGGTAATGACTGAATGCACACATAATTTCATCAAACGTTATTCTGTTTTCCTGATAAATGGAGTATAACAACCAAGATGCCCTGGATTCTGAAGTAAGGAATCACTCAAAATATCCAGCAGCAACAAAAACAGTATTCTGTAGGTTTGGTGTCCATATTTTCCAAATGTAATACCCTTAACTCTTAAAACAATTATTATCTCCAGAAATTGAGGTTAGTTTTATCAGGGACCAAAAGTGGTTCACCTGAGATGTTGGAAAGCAGACTCTTTGTGCAGGAGCATATAGCTCTGAGGGCATAAAAAGAAATATGTCAACTTTGTGGAATGAAAATTTCCACATCCTAGTTGTTAGTCCGTGCACTATACTCATCTGGTCCTCCAGGCCTTTACACATTTCCCAAATCTTTTTATGTTTTCCTAAGCAGCCATAAGAATAATAAAAAGTAGGGTTATGCAGTGATCTAATAACAACTCAAGGGCTGAGAGGTGAAAGGATACTCCTGTCACTTACCTTAATCAGAGTCAGTTTCCCACTTACTGTGATGTAATTAGAGCAGAAGAGAAACACAGAATTTTTATTACAGTCACCTCAATCCAGTCCAGAGAATAAAAGGTTCAGGCAATTGTCATACTTATCAGCAGATAATCTTTGGGTTGTAGAGAAAGATTCCAGTTACATCTTCCTTTAAACGTTCTTTCTCATTTTACTACATTTGGATTTAGTGTGTAATATGTGCTGCAAGCTCTCCCTGTCAGTGATGCCTATCTTTCAAAACCACTCAAAGCAACAATCACATAAGGTAGGCTCACACCCAAATTTTGCATGTTTCAGTCATGCTTCCACCTCTCTCCAAAGGCAAACTAAGCAGACTAGTAACGGCAATGACAGAAAAGGCGCAGAGCTGCTGATATAACCAGCTGGGGGCCTCAGAGGGTTGAAGAAAGTTGCCTCAATATAATAAACTCACATGGACCAATTTCCCAGTTAACTTAATTGGAAAGTCAGTTCAACTGGGGAGACAAAAGGCTGTTTACAGCTTTCTCTCCACAATCTGGTGCCCTAGGCCAGAAGTTTCCCTATTGGTTCAATTGCTCTAATAGGTGACCTGCTGAGTCATTGGCTTGCTTTTGCCTGAAAGGACTTTGATGTCCTACGATGATATGGACAATTTACCTCTGGTTCTATTGTGTGCCTGACCTGTTAGGTAGAAAGCAAAAAAGTCACACCACCATCTAATGGGCTTGAAATTATGCCTGGTTACAGCTGTGGTGTAACTTAATTTTATTACCTATCTTCTATTGTTAGTAGAAGTTTGGCATGTGAGAGAGAGAGATTAGGAGCATGAATTTTTGAAGGTACAAACTTTAAATATCTATTTGTACATTACTATTGATTTACTTAATTTTTACTATAGGAGTTGTGAGGTGGAGGCAAAAGAAAAGACCAAAGACCATTTAAGTAAGTTGTAAGATTTTTTAAAAATATTTTAATTTATGGGATTGGTATGGATATCTGTTCTGAAACCCACCCACCCCCAGCCTGTGAATAAACCAGAACACAGGCGTGGCTGTTTGCCCCTGTTTAATTATTGAGATAGCGAATCCTTTGGCTGAGAGCCCAGACAACTCACGATCAATAGAGTTCAAATGAAGCAAAGCAGAAAGTCCAAACGAACAGACACAACTAGAATACACAGACAGATTTTCTTCACTACTAATTTGAACGGTTGTTTCCTGCAAATGTCCCCTCCCAACGCCTCACCTATAATCTCTCTTGGGAGGGGCCAATCCACAACCACCTGTGCTTAATCATCTTCTGTGAGTCTGCCTACAGACTTGCTGCTTCCGTTTCTCAGCCCTTCTCAATCTAGCATCAGGGACAAACTGCCTTTGATCCTCCCCACTACTCCATGCCTCAGGCACCTCCTGGTGGCCAACCAGCCTCTCTGGTCCCTGCTCTGAGTCTGCTCTGAGTCTGAACCCTGCCCAGGGTCCTCCACATCGTCCAGAGCAGACTCATATGTTTCCTCGCTATCCGAGTCCATCAGCAGCTCAACCGGATCCTGCCTTGCCACAACAGATACCATATTACTGACCCATCTTTAAAGTATTACAGACCCTTGAAACCATTTTTTCCCAAGTGTCTGTACAAGTTATGTAATTAATATAGAGGATTGCTTTGAAAAACATTGGGAAGATCTGTTACCAAAGCAACAATCAGATAAATGAGAGGAGCCCAAGCCAAAAAAGTGGGTTTACAAAAATGCCTCTGGCATGTATTCCACTCCCCACCCCCCCACCCCTGGTCACTTCCAGTTCATGTGAGGATAAAAGATACAAGATAAAAGCGAGGAAGGGGAGCACATTAATACTTGCAAGATTGTGTTAACTACAATTATTCTAATAAATGTAGCTTTAGGTCTACGCGGTGTCTATTTTTTAGTCTGGTCTACCTTATAGAGCTAACAGCTTATCACCTAAATTCTTGCACCATCTCATTTTTAAAAAGTTATACATAGTTACAAGACATCATTCCTTGCCCTTATTTGTGTAATGTTCTTACATTTAGAACCATTTTTTTTCAGAGTAGTCCAAACTAGGCTTTGTAAAAACAAATGAAAATAACTTTGTAAGTCATGACTGGTAAGTGAACTTTTTTCCCATCATGGAAACACTGTACTAAGTTTGGCTTACTATACAAGAGATGCTTCTGTGTAGTCATTGTGTGCTTGGTCAATCTGACTGCACAAAAAAGTTCTTAAGTTTTCTTCAATGCTCTGCAATGAATATTCCATGAACAATGAATATTCTTCTTCTCTGAAGGTTGAGAATGAGTTTTCAGCAATGTCTCTCATAACTTTTAACTTTTAAGTCAGATGACAGGCTAAATTGAGAAAGACTGAAAGAAAACATTGTAGGTATAAGCTGAGAATTACATACTACACGTTGCTGTGATTAAAAAATTCTTCAGGCTGCTTTCTCAGGGAGACAAATGGGGGCTTAGTAGCTGCACTGTGGATGGAAACAGATGGACAAGTTGTCCATTACATGGACAATTGTAATGCAAAATATCCAGAGATAGAGGTAGGGGATGAGAGAAGAGTGGCAATGATAGCTAAGCCAAGGGATGCAAAGAAGCTACATGCTATTAAAGATCAATTTAAGGAAGGACTGGAGTATAGTTTAGCCCAGAACAGAATAAGGCAAATGGATCACATTTCCTGATCTCCACAAAGATCTCCACAGAAATTACGATCTCTGCTAGATTCACCACTTGAAGTATGGGCAGATTCTATTTTGTGGTCATTCTGATTAAAAGTAGAAAGTATAGTTTTGGAAATCCTAGGTTTAGTTAAAATGGTATACAAACATAAAATTCCAGCAGCCAATTGCAAGAGTCAGTTCCCAAACAGCCAGGGAACATCACAGGTTCAAAACACACGGAACAAAACAACTAGACAGAAGTCAATCAGGGGTAGGCTGCTGGAGGTTTGCAGGGGTTTCGGAGAAACTGTAATTAAGATTCTGTGCAGTTCAGAGAACCCCCAAATCTGACTTCTGGCTGGCCCCATCCCACCCCTCCCAGAAGTCCTCATGTGGTCCGTTTTGGATGTAGCTAAGTGCAGGGCACACGTGGAGGCTCAGAGGGGGTGAAAAACAAGCCTACTGGAAGTCCAGAGGGCCTCCGGAGCCAGGGGAGGTCATTTTTGCCCTCCCAGAGGCTTGAGAAAAGCCTCCGAATCCTAGGAAGGGCAACCCACCCCCTGCTGTGGTGCAGGAGGCAGACTAGGCAATGTCCACCATGCCACGTCCACCCAGCAAATGGGCAGAAAACCTCTTGCTAAATGGAAGCACCCCCCTGGAAGCGATCCCACCCACCCATAAGAGGAGACCATTGCCCATTGGATTGGGCAAGAAGGAAAAATTATTAAGAGAATTTGAACTTTGTTTCTAACCTGGCTTGTTCTTAAAATAATATAGTTGCTAGTTTGTTATGGTTTCTACTGCTTTCAATAAATATTACTCTCTCTATTTCTGGGATTTTTGTGAGTTGACAAATGTGTTTCATTCCTGCCTGGCACATGAAGCCTGATGCTTTTTCCAGCCAGTTGCCAGTTATCTTTACTGTATGGCACATTAGACAAGTCAAACACCACTCTAAAACAAATTGATAGGAACAAAAACATAGAAAGCCAACTAAACTCATTTCATTGGAGAAGGGAGGTAGAGGCTGACAAAAGATGAACTGAAGGAACCTAATGAAAATTTGCAAATCTTGCAAATTCCCTAATGTGTACTTCCTGTGCCACTGATGTTAAGAAGAAAGGTAGGTGGGGTGTCTCAACTATGACTAAGGCAGTGAGAGCATCAGCAGCCATTCAACGTATTAACTGCTGACAGACTCATGGTTTATCCCTTCCTTCCTGAGTCTGATTTCAGCCATAGATATTAGTTAACAGGACAATTCCTCCCTTGGTTAACAAAGGATATGCATGATAATAGAATCATCCTTCAAAGCATGTGCCTTTGTAAGACGCCACAACTGACACGTTATGCATCTCATTCCACCTCTGTTACAATTGATAGAGATGAAATTCTGTACTTAAATTTGTCATTTAAAAAATGATTATAGGTTTAGTTAGTCAATTCATCATTGAGCAAAACGTTCAGAGGAAGAGTTTAAAGCAGAGACCTGGGGACTTCCAACTTCCAGAATTTCCCTGCCAGCCACGACTTCAATTTCTGGGAGGTGAAGTCCACAAGTCTTAAAGTTGCCACAGTTGGACACTCCTGGTTTATATAGATATCTCAAAAGTTTGTCTCATTGCTAAGACCCTGTGACTCTGCAACTATCATAATTACACGCCAGTTGCCACACATCTGAATTTTGATCATATGACCATGGAGATGTTGCAACAGTCATAAGTGGAGAAAATGGTCATAAGTCACATTTTTCAGTGCCAATGTAATTTTGAATGGTCATTATCACTACATAAATGGCTGTAAGTCAAGGAGTACCTGTACTCTTAAGTTTTAATGATGGGATGCTACTAGGGAAAGGGCATCTAATACTATTCCTACAACTACAGGAAAACTAGCTGGACCTTTTCTGTCGGTGTCCTGAAACTAAGACATTATTAAATTATCTAGATTAGATTCTCTTATTAGGGGGTGAAATTGACTATAGAATGGCCAAAGTGGCCTGGAATTATATGATGGGGCCCACTCAATGTCTATTTACCCAAGCAATGGTTGGGCAGGTTGGGATGATTCCTTTAAAAATTTCTTGATCAGTATACCTGAATGGGGCAACCCAGCAAAACATATAAACTATCAAATATGACAGTACCGGAAAAAGAGGGATGGGTTACCAAAACATGGGACATTTTTATTCTCTCTTCTTTCATCTCCAGATATGGACTTGCACTTAGTTTTTAATTAGTAATGGAAACACTCCCCTCCCTCAAGAATTATTATAGCCTCAATTCATTACTTTGTTTTTTTTTTGTATCCAAACAATAAGATGATAACAATTATATGTAATATAAAACAAGCAATTCTAATAACAGAGATGGATGGATGGATGGATGGATGGATGGATGGATGGATGGATGGATAGATCTGATATCAAGAGGCTGAGAATTTCTGTTCTTTGTCCTTGTAGGCTGTTTTATGCTTCTTGCTTTTTTAGCAACAGCGAGAGGGGGCATGAAGCAGGAAAACCCACCAATTCACAGACTACTTGGCCCTCTCAGAAGTAGAATGGAATAAGATCTAGAAATCTGGAAAAGGATCTCTCAAATCAACGTCATTTCTGGCCAGTTTAAACATAGGATATAGACAGCTGGACTTGAAGACTGCAGTGTGGAAAAACCCTAATGTTTAGCATCTTGCATAATTTTAAGAGTTCATAGTCTGTTTCTTGTCCTTTTTTACTATTTCACATCACTTTGTGACTTTTCTTCAATTTTGTTTTAGGCTGTTTCATCTTTTGTTTTCTCTCTCGCTTGTCCTTTTTTACTCACCAAATTTTGCAGCCCCAAACTCACATTTTAATTAATTCAAACCAAACTCCCCCCCCCCACTTTTCACAACTACACCAAAATTCTAGGAGCATTTACTACCTTTAAGGCAAGATAAATGGCCCTGTTGGGTTTTTTAAATGTTCTGCTTCTTTTATGTTCACCTTTCACAAATAATGGTAAATGTGAAAGATTTGTTAGCATCTTTCCTTGATTGCCAAAGCAAGCAAACATCATCTTTTTTGCCCTAAAGAAAAAGAAATATTCCATACTTCCCTTTCCATATTCTCCCTCCTACTTCATATCATCATCAGAATGGCAATAAACAGGGGAACATTTAGCAAAAACAAAACAAAACCTCCCTTGGCATTTTAAGGCTGAATCCCAAGAAAACTGAAGGATGACTCTGGAGAAATGCAAAGATATGTCTTTCTAATCACTCTCCTTCCCCAAATCATCACAACAAAGATAAAAGGAAAGGTATTGTTCAAAGTTTTATATTTTTACAGTCTTTTTTTACAGTAAAACAAAAAGATTCTGTGAACTGGGAAGAAAACAGAGGTCATTATTTCTGTAGAAAATTCAAAATAATTCAGTTCTATAAAAATTGTCAATAAATCAGTACTGCTTTGGATCCAGCTTTTATTAACTTCAGAAAAGTGCTGTGAATAATGTGAATGTGTATAAATATGCAGCAGAAGTTTGCAATGTTCACAGCAATGTATGTGTGTGAGTGTGCATGTTTGTGTGTAACACACACATACACACAAATACACACTCACACAGAGTGATCTGTATTGTGCAAGATCCTTCCCAAAAATCTACGACAATATAGATCTCATATTGATACAGCCATGGTTCAAAATAGTCAGACATCTCAGGGATGCCAATATTTATCTGAGATAGATTCCTTTCACAGGAAGTCCTTGACAGATTTTTGATCCCCATAAAATTCTTAAAAATAAACTCCCTAAAATTGAACCTTGTTCTTAATGAGGTTTTCAACACATTCATGCAGGTGGCTTGGCTGATGTAGAAGTGATGATGTAGAAGTGATTTGCTATCGCCTTTTTCCAAAAATATGAGCCAGCAGCAACAGCAGCCACCAAAAAAGCTAATACAATCCTGAGTTGTACAAACAGAGGCATAGAATCAAGATCACATGAAGTATTAGTACCGCTTTATAAAACCCTAGTAAGACCACGCCTGGAATACTGCAAGCCATTTTGGTCACTATACTACAAAAAAGATGTTGAGACTTTGGATAAAGTTCAGAGAAGAGAAAGTAAGATGATCAAAGGTCTGGAGAACATATGAAGAATGGCTGCAGGATTTGGGTTTGGCTAGTCTAGAGAAAAGAAAGAGTAGGGATGACATGATAGCAGTATTCTGGTATTTGAAGGGCTGCCACAAAGAAGAAGGGGTCAAATTATTTTCCAAAGCACCAAAGGGTAGTAACAATCAACAATGGTTGGAAACTAATCAAAGAGAGAAGCAACCTGGAATTAAGGAGAAACTTCCTAATGGTGAGTACAATTAACCAGTGGAACAGCTTGTCTTCAGAAATCGTGGGCATTCCATCACTGGTTGTTTTTAAGAAAACACTAGACAGTCACTTATCTGAAATGGTATAGAGAACATCTCCAAGATGCCTTCTAGCTCAATTCCTAATTCCTAATCTAATCTAATCTAATCTAATCTAATCTAATCTAGTCTAGTCTAGTCTAGTCTAGTCTAGTCTAGTCTAGTCCAGTTTTTGACTTCTCAGTCTAGTCTATCCCCTGAAATTTTCTGGTAGTTTCTGTTAGGTACTGGTGCGATCAAGCACTAGCAATGAACCCCAGGTCGAGGTTATAACAGAGCAACCCTGTAAAGTATACGCAGCGTGCGATAGATAAAGCAACCACACTGAATAATGGATAGTAAAGTTACAAAATAAACTTTACTTTGTGAAGAATATAGCAAAATCCATAAACACAGCCAAAAAGTCATACACAGAAAAAACAGTCCAATACTACCAAGATAACTTGGATACAAGTAGCAAATAACTTACACACAGTAAGTAGTAGCAACAGTAGTAACAGTTAGACAGCAGTTATCATACATCAATCAAGAGAGAGAGAGAGAGAGAGAAACAACATCAGCTGCACTTTAAATGCTGTAATCTACTAATTAGCAGAGCTCCTCTCTTAAAGATACATAACATGCCTTGTGCAATATATTGTCTACCCAACTTGTTGGTTACACCCTAACATTCTCCCCTTTGGGTAGATCAATATATCCACTCACAATGTAAGATGATAACCTTCACATGATGAGGTATGTTTCACTGAACTTTGTGCCTTAGTGAAGTTGTCTGCTAAATTGTCTTCAGTTGAACAATATTCCAACTTTATCAGGCCATCCTTAATGCTTTGTCGAACATTAAGATACCTCAAATCAGTATACTTCGATCTCGTCTTAATAGCTAGACTAGTCGCCATTTTTATTGCTGCCTGATTATCTTCATAAACAGTAAAAGGTTCATTGATACTTAATCCCATATCTATAAACAACTGCTTATAATATATCAGCTCAGTACATGTCAACGACAAACATGAAAACTCAGCTTCCATTGTGGATAAGCTTATGTGTTTCTGTCGTATCGACCTCCATCCAATCAGTACACCACCTAGCATAAAGGCTATGCCGGAAGTTGACTTCCTATTATCTATAGCAGCTGCAAAATTCGCATCAGCATAAACAGTCAAAACTAAATCCCTATTCGGTTCTAAATACAACGCATAGTGGATAGTTTTCTTCAAATAACGCAGCACACGCTTTGCTGCTTGCCAATGCCTCTCTGAAGGACTATCATTGAATCTAGCCAGTTGGTTCACACTAAATGATATATCTGGTCTAGACCAATTACTTAGGTACATTAGGCTACCTATCAAAGATTGATAGATTCCCTTATCAAAACCAGTACCCTCAGTAACCTCAGGTTTAAACTCCAATGCCATTGGTGTCTTTGCAGTCTTACATAGCTCCATGCTATATTTCTTAAGTAAATGATTAATTTTACCAGCCTGCGACAGCTTAAAACCTTTACTGGTTCTAACCACGTCTAAGCCCAGATAATGCTTAATTTCACCCAAATTCCGGATTTTAAATTTACTCTCTAATTGTGAAACAATGTCAATAGCTTCCTGCTCAGACCTAGTAATAATAGCTATATCGTCCGTGAACAAAAGCAACAACGAGATCAAACCATTTTTCACCCGTCTAAATAAACAAGGATCAGCCAAACCTGGAATAAATCCCATAGCTTTTAGTTCATTTACTATACATCTGTTCCACTCAAAACCGGACTGTTTTAAACCATAAAGGCTCTTTTTAAGTCTCCAACAACCAGTCTGGCCATTAGAATCCACACCTGGTGGCATCTTCATATAAATGGTATGCTGCAATGGAGCATGCAGATACGCTGTTTCAACATCAATATGGGTAACATTACACCGATACTTAGCAGCCCACACCAATGCTGCCCTCAACGTAGAGGCTTTCAAGCTCGGAGCAAAAACCTCATCGTAATCCCTCTCAGTTTGGGAAAACCCTTGAGCAACTAAACGAGCCTTATAAATAGCATTGCCAGCAGCATCGTTTTTAATTTTAAACACCCATCTACAGCCAATTGCACTCTCCCCTGAAGGGAGCCTAGCTTCTTCATAAACCTTCAATTCCTGTAAGGATTTCAACTCCTTCTCCATAGCTGTTTTCCACAATTTCTTTTCCTTTTCAGGATACAGCCTTAACTCTGCAAAACTAGAAGGTTCTATGCTAACTTGCAATACTACACTGGCTTGGTATCTGTCGGGTGGATGCCTGTCCCTAGTAGACCTCCTAGGCAATACAGGACTTGCAGAATCATCCTGTTCCACCTCACGAGTAGATTCTACATCTACATCTTCCTCCCTTTTCAGAGTAATAGATGGACCATCCTGATTCTCTAACTGCTCATTTGGTGTATCATGATTAACCAAACGATCAACATCTATATCATCACAAACCTTGTGAAACTCTTGTTCTAGCTTCTCCCAACCAACATGTTCTGAAAATTTAGCACTAGCACTGTGCATAATTCTCCGAGTTCCAGGTTCCCAGAACCTAAACGATCTATGATTGGAATTGTACCCAACAAAAACCATCTTCCTAGCTCTGCTTTGATCCTTCCGTCTAGTCTGTGAGGGAATATGCACCCAAGCAGGGACACCAAATGTGTGTAAATAACTCAAATCAGGCTTCCTACCATGCCAAAGAGTATAAGGAATCTTACCAGTAGTTGAGTTAACTACTATGTTCAGAATATGGTTTGCACACATTATAGCCTCACCCCAAAGCTTTTCTGACAAACCAGAATCAACCAGCATAGTTCTGGTCATAGCCTGCAATGATTGACCACGTCTTTCAATAAATGAATTATGTTCTGGCCTGTAGGGGGCAGAACGCCTATGTTCTATACCAGCATTCTCCAACATTGATGTAAACCTATGATTAGTGAATTCAGACCCATTATCAGTGACTAGGCAAAGTACTTTTTTATCCATCTTACGTTCAACAAACTTTAACCATTTAGTAAAATGTTGGAAAGTTTCTGCCTTTGATTTCATTACATAACAGAAACCATACCTAGAATAATGGTCCATAATGCTGAGTATATAGCAGGCACCTCCTAAGCTAGGTTTCTTAGGGCCAATTAGGTCTGCAAACACTACATCCAGTGGTTTAGATGTCTTGAATCCTTGAAACCGGTTTGCAGGAGTAACCTTACTTTTAGCCTGGTTACAGGCATTACAGTTAAGATATTTTGAACAAGGTTTCAAATTGATTCCATTAGATAGAATAACAGTTTGACGTACCATTTTAAAATTTACATGGCCTAAACGTCTATGAAGTAGATGTATACAGTTATCATGGGGCTGTTTATTCTTATAATCAGGTTCAGAACTCGCAATATTTAAAGAGTTCTCATGTAGAATAAATAAATTATTCTCCAAATTGGCAATAACACTATTACCTTCCTTTTCAATAATGCATCTATCATTCTTAAATGTTACTGTAAACCCACATTTCACAAGGTCTTTTACAGATAATAGGTTAAATTTCATTTTAGGTACATATAACATTTCCAATTTTTCATTAATACACGGACAATAAGCTGTACCTTCACCTGAAGCCTTGATTTTCCAACCATTTGCTAAGGAAATGTGCTGTTTGCTAGCCTTCATAGTAACAAACCTTTCTTTAACCTTAGTTATAGAATGGAATGCGCCACTGTCAACCACCCAGAAACTATGGTTTACAGCCTTATCTACCTTAGCTACAGTTACAGTAACATTGTTGCTTTTTCTTTTACTATTAGCAACACTCCTTTTCTTGCTATTTTTACAGTTCTTAGCAATATGCCCCTTACCACCACAAGAATAACATTTCTTAACAAAATTTACAGTTGAAAACTGTGTTTCTTCTTGTGATTGATTGTCTCTGAACTGAACTCTATCCTCTCTTCGTCTGGACTCTTCAAGCAATCTCCCGGTAACCTCAGATAATGTCAGTTCATCACGTGAAAGAACTTCCAATGAGGAAACAAAAGAGTCGTAGCTTTCATCAAGCGATGATAGAATAATATACACCTGTTGAAGCTCAGAAAAAATCAACTCTTTTTCTTGCAAATCCTGCAAAGTTTTCTTCATGAAGTCTAAATGAGCCAACATATCACCACCTTTTTGCAAACGGGCTCTAAACAGTTTCCGTGTGAGATGAATATGAGCACCCACACTGTCCCGAACATAAATTCTCCGCAATGTGTTCCAACACCTAGCAGCAGACTCTTCGCCACGAATATGGACCAGTTGCTGGTCATTCAGTGTTAGTCCAATAATGCAGAGAGCTCTCTCATTGTCCCTTTTAAACTGCGCAATCTTCTTCGCATCCTCATTATCAGCAGGATCCCAATCTGTAACATCTGGTGGGTTCTGAACCACAAACCACAGTCCTTCTCTACGCAGAAGTAGGGAACACTTCAAGGACCAGGAAACATAGTTGGTTCCATCAAACCAGGTAATCATGGAGAGTGCAGCAGACTGTTCTTGTGCCATATTCACAAAAATAAACTATCCAAAAAGTGGTGCTTAAAAAAAAAACTATGGCTAAGGCAGGGCGTCTGGGCCCATAACCAATGTTAGGTACTGGTGCGATCAAGCACTAGCAATGAACCCCAGGTCGAGGTTATAACAGAGCAACCCTGTAAAGTATACGCAGCGTGCGATAGATAAAGCAACCACACTGAATAATGGATAGTAAAGTTACAAAAGAAACTTTACTTTGTGAAGAATATAGCAAAATCCATAAACACAGCCAAAAAGTCATACACAGAAAAAACAGTCCAATACTACCAAGATAACTTGGATACAAGTAGCAAATAACTTACACACAGTAAGTAGTAGCAACAGTAGTAACAGTTAGACAGCAGTTATCATACATCAATCAAGAGAGAGAGAGAGAGAAACAACATCAGCTGCACTTTAAATGCTGTAATCTACTAATTAGCAGAGCTCCTCTCTTAAAGATACATAACATGCCTTGTGCAATATATTGTCTACCCAACTTGTTGGTTACACCCTAACAGTTTCCCACCTACCGTATTTTTCGGAGTATAAGATGCACCAGAGTATAAGACGCAGCAAGATTTTGAAGAGGCAATTTTTTTAAAGGTTTTTGCTCTCTGCAGACCTACCAAAAACAGCCCATTTTTCACAAAAACAGGCCCCTTTTTTTCAAAAAAAGAGCATGAATAGCCTTTAGGAGGCTTATAGAGTGCTCCTGGGAGGTGGGTGGCCATAAATGAGCAAAAAACAGCCCGTATTTTGCAAAAAGGGGCCTGTTTTTTGTCGTAAAAGGCATGTCTAGCCTTTAGGAGGCTTATAGTGTGTTCCTGGGGGGGGGGGGGAATTTGAGCAAAAAATGGCCTGTTTTTCACTCATTTGTGCCCTCCCCAGCCCCCAGGAGCACTCTGGAAGCCTCCTAAAGGCTATGCACAGCCATTTTGGTGAAGGGGGCAGGGTTTCAGGAAGAAAAAATGCTGTATTTAGTGTATAAGATGCACCCAGATATTCAGCTTCTTTTTTGAGGGACAAAGGTGCGTCTTATACTCTGAAAAATACGATAAGTACTAACTAAGTCTGATGCTTCTAATTTCTGAGATCAGCCAAGGACAAATCGGGACAGTGCAATAGAATTTTCTATGTGGAATACAGTCAGATCTTTGCTTCCTTTTAAGATTTAGTTTCAGCATGAAATTGTCTTCTTAATACAAACATCTACAGGCACCATAGATGACACAATCTTTGGGAGAAAAGACAACTGTTATTTAAGAATGTAGATATGCATGGCTTTTTCCCAAAAGACACAACACTGCCAGATGGGGCTTAGGAATTGGTTTAATTGAATACCATAAAAAGATAGGAAAAGGGGGGATTCATACAACTGAAACTCAGGAACAGCTGTATCAATAACACATGGGGAGGAAATGTGGACAAGCCAGTTTATGCTGTCCCTCATGGACTATATTCACGTGAGAGGGGCAGTTAGTCAGAATCACCCTTGGTGTATAAACTTACAGACCAGTTTGAACTATCAATTCAAAAGATCATTGTCTTTTTTATCTGATGCCAAGCCATAAGTTCCTGTTGAGCCTAGCCATTCTATTACAATTATTCTGAAAGAGAACTGCATATGGTAACTCTTAAGATCTTTGGGGCCTTAATTTTTGAGAAACCCTTAGAGAATCAAAGGTGCTCTACAAAAAATGCTTATTAAAAAGAATCTATCCAAAAAAGTATTGCAGCTTTATTCTAAAATGTCAAATTGTGTCAGAACACTGCATGAATTTCTTGAGTTGGAGAATGTAGTCGATATAGCACACTGGCTTGCAAGATAAGTTCTAAATTAGAAATCTTAGCTTTCAATAAAAGAAAGTAGTACCGTATGCTTGGGATAAAAGGAAATGTTTTGTACATTTGCGTCAGTGGTGGGTTTCAAAAAATTTTTAGAACCTATTCTGTAGGTGTGGCCTGTTTTGTTGGAGTGGCTTAGTAGTCATGTGACTGGGTGGAAGTGGCTTGATGATCATGTGACTGGGTGGGAGTAGCTTGGCAGGCATGTGACTGGGTGGGAGTGGCCAAGTTGATGTCACTGAATTCTTTGCCCTAAAGAATGACCTACAAAAAGAAGATATAAAAAAGGAAATTTATTATTTTGTACTTAAATAAGAATAAAATAAGTATACAAAACAATAAAACAGCTACTTACAGAGGAAATATGGCTGTCCCGGCAGGTCTTCAACATTTCTGACCACCTTACACACAAACTTCCAGCCCCTCTGCCTCTTCCCTCTTCCTGGATTTACTCAGACATTTTTAAAACACACAGCTGTGCGCACACACACACTTCCATCCCCTCTGCCTCTTCCCTCTTCCTAGATTCACTCAGACGTTTTTAAAACTCACAGCCTGTGCACAGGCACACACTTCCAGCCCCTCTGCCTCTTCCCTCTTCCTGGATTCACTCAGAGGTTTTTAAAACTCACAGCCTGTGCACACGCACACACTTCCAGCCCCTCTGCCTCTTCCCTCTTCCTGGATTCACTTGAAGTTTTAAAAACTCACAGCCTATGCACAGCACACACTCTTCCAGCCCCTCTGCCTCTTCCCTCTTCCTGGATTCACTCAGATGTTTTTAAAACTCACAGCCTGTGCACATGCACACACTTCCAACCCCTCTGCCTCTTCCTGGATTCACTCAGAAGTTTTTAAAACTCACAGCCTATGCACAGCACACACTCTTCCAGCCCCTCTGCCTCTTCCCTCTTCCTGGATTCACTTGAAGTTTTAAAAACTCACAGCCTATGCACAGCACACACTCTTCCAGCCCCTCTGCCTCTTCCCTCTTCCTGGATTCACTCAGATGTTTTTAAAACTCACAGCCTGTGCACATGCACACACTTCCAACCCCTCTGCCTCTTCCTGGATTCACTCAGAAGTTTTTAAAACTCACAGCCTATGCACAGCACACACTCTTCCAGCCCCTCTGCCTCTTCCCTCTTCCTGGATTCACTCAGATGTTTTTAAAACCCACAGCCTGTGCACATGCACACACTCTTCCAGCATTCCCTCTGCCTCTTCTCTCTTCCCCAACATTCTCTCCCCACCCCACCCCAGCCACTCACCAGTTCTTTCTTCTTCTGGTTCTTCTTCTGAGAACTTTTTGGCAGCATGGTGTGGGTGGGCAGGGTGAGTGAAAGAGCAAACGAGGGGAGGGAGTGTTCCGCTACGGGGCCTCCTGACCAACGGGTACGGGAAGGCACGCTAAATTTCACCATCTGATATGGCTGTACCAGGCCGTACCAATTGAAACCCACCCCTGATTTGCGCCATACCAGCCAAATGGTTCAAAATGGCAATTCTGGCAAAAGTAGTTAATTTAGCATTAACTTCTTCACAATCTGTCCCCTTAGTGCAATGGAATATTAATGTTATTCAAATAAAATATAGGCTTCAGTTTTATTCATGAGTGTTTGCAAGAGTTCAATTTCAGAAAACAGAGACAGAATCTTAGAAAGAATATACAAAATAAGATAAGAATGACTTTTTTAAAAAAATAGAAGTAATCTGTCTTTCAAGAAGGATTGTCTTAGGACAGATGTAGCAAGAACTGTTCAGTAGAGGATGAATGAAAAAGACAAATACCAAAAGAACAAGTCATGTGCAAACAGCTTTATCTTTTGGGGAAGGGGTGGGGTGGGAAGACCATTATCTGTTCACTGCTAGATAATGCAAAGTAAATTGCAATAAAATCCAGTATAATCAAGATATAGTAATTGATGGAGCCAGTTATGTATCACATTTAGAGAACACTCCCAAATGTAAAAATAGCCACAAGATGGTTATATAACATTATTTCCAAAGAAAAGTACTGTTCGATTTATTCAAGATGAAAAACTGATCAGAAGGGATTTTTGAAACAAAAGTGTCTTTACCGAGTTTCATACTTAACACAGAAACTGAACAATGTGAAATAGTTCTTTCATAAAGATTGCATTAAATTATGGCATAGGATGTTTGGGTACCGAAATAGTTCTAACTTAATGAATTTAGTTAATCCACATGTGCTTGTAATTAAATACAATTTGAGCTACCTAGATGTCTGCCTAAGGAAAAACAGTGAAAAACCCCAGTAGAATTTATCCATAAAAAATTGTGTGGGCCTTTTAAAATAAAATTCTCCAAAAGATAAATCTACTTCTCTAAAATTACTGATAACTCTTGAAAAGTGTTTTTCCCCACCTTCTAAAATGGAAAACTGAAGTACTAAAAAAGTTCAAGGGTATATTTTACAAGAATAAAACACACTCAGAAGAAAATGTACAGTTTTGCGCACTAATAGTGGAGCAAATATAAGTGAAAAGGAGCAACAGGGAATCAGACATAAGAAAACAGAAGAGAACAGTTTGTCCCAGGACAAAACTGTGAGTAGAAAGCCAAGAAAAATAGCAAGTGCAAATGTTAAAAACATCCTTCAATAAGCTACATTGCCAAAGCAAAACTGGGGAATTGGGACCATACTCCCCATATCAGAGCAAAGCAGTCGTAACTGTAATTTATTTACAGAACAGATTATCCATAAAGGGGCGAAGAGGCAAAACCATTTGAAACCGAATATAAAGTATAATAAAATGCTTGGATCAAAGATATATGCTTATGTACCAAAGCAAAAAGAAGCAACAAACTGTATTGTAGACATTAAGAGGACATTTTCATGAGATGTGACATAGGTGTCAATGTTCTGATTGACGCACTCAACCAAAGCAAGCACAATCAAGACGATTCGACCTCTCAATGCAAAACTATATTGAGTACATCATTTCGACACTGATGAGGGCCAAACCAGGTCTAGATAATTCCTGCACAAGCCTACATAATTAAAGTATAGAATTCTCCTTCCTCCTATTAACGCAGGTCACATTGTCCAATGACATTGAGTGTCATTGTATTGGTATGAAAAAAAATATTTGGTTTTGGCAAACACCTGCTGGAGTGTCCTTGGCTCTCACGGGCTCACCTTCTTGATGTCTGGCACCTATATTCCATCTCACCGTTCCTTCCCTCCCTGGTTCATTGCCAAGCTGAGAAGCGATAACAGTTGCAACAGCATAAGCACGCTTCGAACTTGACAATAGGCTGCAAGAGTACAGAATTCTTCATCTTGTGGGAAGTTTAAATATAATGCAGACTTGCTAAAATTGAGTCTTCCCAGCCAGTTGGAATATCTCATGAAGGTCCGTTATGAGTCTCCCTCTCTCTCTGATGTGAAGGGATGATCTGCAAAACGACAGACCTTTTCTGTTGTGACCTACACACTTTGGAATTCCCCTCACAATTTTTAAAAGATCTGGAAAGACAAGGTTTTTTTTCTCTCTCTCTAGACTTTCAACATAACTAAGTTACAGTATATTGGCATCCATCTTAGGGAGAAAGTTCGTTTCTTGTTGCTATTGATTTATTGGAACTGTTGCTATTATTTGTCTTATATTGCTGCTTATTGTTTTAACTTGTAAATGCAGAATCTTCTGAGTTTGGTTAGCAATTAAAATGTGTGGATAATCTCTTCAAGATGAACTTCTACAAGTTAACAGTCAATATGGGAGAAACAACTGCTAAGTTCCTACAAATATCAACAGTGACTAAACCAAATATTGCATCAGTAGTAGGACTATGGAAAGGTAAATATATAGTGGAAAAACAGCTTTTCTTGCTCGCATTTTTACCTTTTACAGAATGTTACTTTTTTACTATCTATCTTATTCTTTGTATCATCATCATATTATCTTTTGATTAAAGATTTTACACCAAAGAGTAAAACTTTTGTCTGTGAGAGATCTAAAAACCTATCTGAGAAAAGTACGTATGTGAGTTAGTTGCTGTAAAGATAGTTGCACGTATAATAAACTCATTTTCTGAAAGAAAAATGGAAAGAAAATGGAATGAAAGAAAATGGAAGTACCAAATCTTCAGCTGTACTGTAGGTACTGGGCATAAAATGCAGAGGACGAAGTTCAATTATTCAGCCTATGTTTCTTGGGAGAGAAGCTCACCTTCAATCTTCCAATAGCATTTTCCAATAAAACTTTCTGTGATTGCGGGGTGGGAACTGAAAAGTCCTGTGCCTGGGATCTGGCAGAATTATTGTCAATTAGAGTACTGTAGTGCTTGTTGGGTTGGATAAGTATTCAGATCCTGTATATTGTGTTCTAAAGATCTGCCTCAGTAAGTTAATTTGCATAGCAGATAAAAAGGCCCTTTTCCAGTCCTTAAAATATATTAATATATACGTACCGAGGGATTGGCTGCCCTAGTAAAGCACATTAAACCTGCTGGAATCCAAGCTTCTGTGTTTGGAACAATGCAATCCCAACGGCTGCCTCACAGGTGAGAAGAACTGCAAATCAAGACATGTCTATGAAAGCAAAGGCAAGATGTAATCCTAGATATTACTCCATAAATGCACAGAGCTACAGGGGAAATAATATAGGCACAAAGAAAACACATCTTATTCCAGGTATCCTAGTGGTGATAAAGCCATTTTAGCCTGGCAAGTTTATACAAGGCATGAACAAGAGCCCCCAAATATCGTGGCTTGCACTCACACATAATTACACAGTGATAATGAGCCTTTGTCCCAGGCCCAAGCGGTTCGACCTAGTGCTCTGAATTTTGATCCCTTCAGCTCCAGCTGAGGGATTGATGGAGCTGACGTTTAAATATCTGGGCAGGAATTGAGTTGCTGAACTTACCATTAACTTACATTATCACTGGATAGAGGCAATACACAAAATATTTATTTTTTATTTACTTAGTGATTGATTCAAAAGATGCTAAGGTCAGAGGTGGGCAAAGCAATACTCTACAGCAGTGGTTCTCAACCTTCCCAATGCCACGGCCCTTTAATACAGTTCCACATGTTGTGGTGACCCCCAACCATAAAATTGGTGTCTCGGTTCCTAAGACCATCGAAAATATGTGTTTTCCGATGGTCTTAGGCGACCCGTGAAAGGGTCGTTCGACCCCCCAAAGGGGTCCCGATCCACAAGTTGAGAACCACTGCTCTACAGGGAATTGGTGATTGCAATGTATCAATTGTGATTGGTGTAAGTGGTGAAGAACTGGGGGAAATTGGGAGGGGGTGGCCCCCAGGACTAGAAACTAGAGCTGAGGATATGTGGGGAATGCATCTCAATACCATCAAAGTGTTCTGAGAAGTCTTTAGGTGATCATGGAAGAATAGGCAGCTGGTAGCTGGTGTTCTACCCTGTGCCTGACTGTTCTAGAGTCCACCCAGCTACCTGGAGCAGATTCAGTTGTTTCACTGACTGCTGTGACACAGCAATGGGCTGTTTGGACTTAGTGGTGTGGTAGGGGAGCAGGGAAGGAGGTTGCTAGTGTTTGGGGACAATATTTCAGATCAGGAGGCAGCTGTAGAATCTTTGGTGGATTTTCCAGCTGAGTGACACTGCAAATGGTGAGCCAGGCATGCTCAGCCTTGGTGTTACTGAAGTTATGGGTATCCGAGATCACTGCCCAGCTTGAATCCTGGATATGCTCTACGACTTGTCATATGGAGACCACCTTGTACCTTCTGTTGCCTATGAGAGCAGGTAGGATTTGGAGGGGTGGGAATTGTACAGTGGTGGGTTCCGGATTCCGTCCCAACCGGTACTGATGGAACAGCCCCAACATCACCCACGTGGGCGCGCACAGCACGCACGCACACATGTGCGGTGCATGCGTGCGTCGTACTTGCCTGCGACACTTCCGCAAGCCTCCGCGATGCTCCAGCTACTCGGCGGAGCGTTGTGCGGGTGCTGTACGGACCATGCGCTTGCACGGAAGCACCAAAAGCTTAAAGCACAGGTAAGGAGCGTGCGTAGGCCCTCCGGAGCACCGTACCGGAACGGTACCCAGTCCTCCGGGCAGGATCCAGTACACCCGTACTGGGGCGTACCGCCTGCAACCCACCACTGGAATTGTGTGAATGGCTGGCCTGGGAAAAAGGACTGTTCTGGACTTGAGTTGCTGGTTTAGAACTGACCCAGAGAAGTGGACTAATTCTTTGGCAATTTGATCATGCAACTAATGTGTGAGATGGGGCTCTCAGATGTGGGGGAAGGTCTGTAGGGCTCAGAAGAGGTGGTGACATCAGGACAGAGGGAAATGGAGTGGGGTGAACAGAAGGGCAACAGTCTCATTGTTCCACATGAATCTCCACATTCCAACCCTATCAGGTCATCAGAAGCTCAGGTTTTGGGTGGCTACTGCTGAACATCAGCTTAACCTGTTTTAATGTCTCTCTCATTCAGGATTTAATAATAGATGAAAGGGCTGACCCAATGTACTCAACTTACAACCACAATGGAGCCCAAATTTTACATTGTTAAGCAAGACTGCTGTGAATTTTGCCCCGTTTTACAACCTTTCTTGCCATAGTTGTTAAGTAATCACTGCATTTCGTAAGGTAGGAACATGATTGTAAACTGAATCTGGGCTTCCCCATTGACTTGTCAGAAAGTGTTCATATGACCCTGGGACACTGCAACTGCCATGAGTCAGTTGCCCAGCACCTGAATTTGGATCATGTTATTACTATAGGGGTTCTGCAACAGTGTGAAAAAGTCATGTTACTTTTTTCACTGCTGTTGTAACGTCAATCACCAAATGAACTGTTGCAAGCTGAAGACTACTTATACATTATTAAGATCTGCATGGGCACAGGGAGGAGCCTCTCTTCTTGGAAATGTGGTTGTCTGGATGTCTGATGCGGCATCACCAAAGCCCCAGGACATGAATGGTGGAGTGGCTATAGCCATTCAGTTTTTTCTGCTCTGAAGAAAGATAACTGGCTGTGACTTCTTTTGTAAGGTTGTTTCAGTTGTCCATCTTCCTGCTGGCAAATTCCCTGTCTGGATTATGTAATAGCAATAGCACTTAAGACTTATATACCACTTCACAGTGCTTTACAGTCTTCTCTAAGCGGTTTACATAATCAGCATCTTGCCCCCAACAACCTGGGTCCTCATTTTACCAACCTGAGGACAAAAGGCTGAGCCAAACCTCAAGACGGCGAGAATCGAACTGTGGGCAGTCAGCAGAATTAGCCTGGAATACTGCATTCTAATCATTGTGCCGCCACAGCTCTTCAGTAAACAGTTTGGTCCTGGAGTACCCCAACCTTATAATATTGTGGGTATGGAACTCAAGGAACAGGCTCTGAGGCATGGACGAATGGAAGCCTGCAGGATCCTTTGGAATCTTCCAGCTCCTCAAACACATGAGCCAGCCCCCTCCACCCTCAGACAACCCACAAATGTCACAAATTAGCACGAATGTCTTGCCAAGAGTGATGGAGACTGCCCATGCCATGACGTAAAGGCTCTGCACTTCACCAGTGATTGCTGAGTGAGCAAATGGGAAGCCAATCAAGTTGTGCAGCAGTTGGGCAAGAGAAGCTGCATTGGTAGGTTCTTAGGAAAAATGGATTTCAATCATGGTTTGGCCTTTTGCTTGTTGTTGCATGCCTCTTGTTCCTAGCTCTTGCTAGAGACACAACTGCTTGCGCTTCCTGACCAGGATCCTGGCTTTCTTTTTGTCATACATCCCATATACTGTAGGTCTGACCCTGATTGCTTTGGGCAAAGCATTCAAAGCAGTGTTTCTCAATCTCCTCAACTTTTCAGGTTGAGAATGCTGGCTGGGGAATGCTGGGAGTTGAAGTCCACACATCTTTAAAGTTGCCAAGGTTGTCCAACTCTTAAAAGCATCAGGCCAGGGGGTGCAAGAAAACTCTTTATGCTTTTTCTTATTTTTTGTATTTGCTGGCGCTCAGCCCTAGGCCTCAAACAGAGATTATATTTGTACATATTTCTGCTTTTCTTTTTTGCTTTATTGTGGTTCTCTAAATCTATGTTAGCCATCTGGTGTCACAAGTGCAAGTTGATTTTATTAATTATAATTAATTAGAATAAATAAATAATCCAAGCACTGAAAGTCCAGTCTAATGAAATCTATTAAAAAGTGTTACCCTGAGGCAAGTTTATAAATTTTGGAAATAAATACCCAGAAATCTCTTTGCAATTGTCTAACCAATCCAAAATGGAAAGAATTCTGTAAAAGAATCTTGGGAGAAAACATTTCAGAACCACAATCGCCGTCGCACAAATACTCTTCCTAGCTTTAATAGATGCACACTTGGCCAAAACAACTTAGCTGTAAAAGGACAACAGGCAGGGCTTTGTGCTGGAGACCCAACCTATTGCTATATTTGGAGCCAGAAAGGAATTTCTTCCTCTCCTTATCGGTTATGCTGTTGACTAAGACATTCTACACCTTTTGCTCACCATGAAAAATCTGCCTTGACTCGGCTGTGCTGTTGCACAAGAGCACTTGAATCAAACGGGGAGGGTTGCAGGGCAAGTCCCACTTTTCTGTGGAGTTGAGACTGCAACTCCAAGAACCGACAGCCACCCATCTGTGAAGCATCAGAACAGCAAAGGCTGCTGAAGGAAGTGGACCATTCAGAGCCTCATTGGAGAGCAAATCAGAGTAAAACAATCTGAGCATTTTTCTTATTCTGCCAGCCCAAGCCAGTTCAGCTCTTTTCTTATACCAAAAAGACCACTCTCATACTGTGCCACGGGCTACATTGACCCATTTCAATTTATGACTTAACAGATTAACCTGCTGTTTGGGGCCATCTTTTGATCTGAATTGGCACCTTGAGAGGTAACCTGGTTACCTGGATTCACTTGGCTTTCACCTTCATGCTTGTTTGTATTTTTTTTTCTGGGCATCTGCTTTCACCAATGCCCGCTATTCCTCCAGGATAACGTTTCCTTGAAATTTTCCAATGGAGCAGCATCCATGACTCCAGGAAGCAGAGCGTTCCATCACTGAATAGTTCTCATTGTCAAGGAATTCCTCACTTCCTTTGGATTTCTCCATAAAGCTTTCACTCGTAGGTTCTTGCCCTATCCTATCCTTAGGCAAGGTGGAGAATAAATCCCAACCCTCTTCCTTCAGCCAGCACAATTTTTACAAGACCGCTAATATGCCTTATCTTAGCCTTTTCGTCTGTAGGTTAAACATTCTCAGGCCTTTTAACTGTTCATAGGATTTAGCCCCTAGAAACCCCATCACCATCGGCACTACTCTTCTGGACTTCCCCATCCCCCAAGTTCTCAGTATCTTCATGGTGACCAGAACTAGACACCCTAACCAGTGGTGGGTTAAGGACTCTGTCGCAGCCAATACGCTGCACATGGGGTCAGGCGTCATAGTCAGGCATGTGCGCTGCGCATGAATGGGCATACTACAGCCTTGTGACACCCAGCTGCTTGGCGGAGGTCGTGCATGCGCCACACACTGTGCATGCATGCACAATTGGCCGGTGGCGTTATAAACAGCCATGGAACGCGGGCGGGCCAAACGAGCCACCGTACCGGTACAGTGGCCGCTGCTCCCAGCTACTACTGGTACCACTGTACTGGGCTCTACCGCCCGGAACCCACCACTGACCCTAACACAGATGCAGTCTGACTGGTACAGCGTAGAGCAGAACTGTTGCATCTCCTTATCTCAACACTGTCTCTCTACAGATGCAAACCAATTAGCTCTTTTGGCAGCTGCAGCTCGCTTACGTAATCAGTATTTAATTAAAAGTGAAACATGTGCAATGAGCACACTATATTAACAATTCACAACATGATGCTATGTCACAATAAAAACTACAGTTCAGGGAAACTTTGGAAGAGGCTCCAGGTAGACTCAAGCAATCCGATTTGTATCCTTACTAAGTTAGTAAAGAATAAACATCCCTCTTAAACTTCTTTCCACTGCATTCCCCCATATTACACACATCACATGTAATGTGAAGCTCAAAGTGAAGCAACAGCCAGTTAGGCACACCTGTGAAGTCAGAACCCTGAAGATGATGTTGGAAAAGAGCTTTTCTGGGTCACCACCCTAGACTAGATGACACACCTGATCTCATGTCAAACCTGGGCTACTAACACCGGTTGCACTATCAAATCTTGAAGGTAAAATACCTCTTGTGCCTCTGTAGAAGAACTACCAACACAGAAAAACATTCTGTTTGCTCACTGTATTTTCTCCTATTTTACTGGTGTCCCAGGATGGAAAGAGAAGATTCCCAATTGTTAATTCCTGCTCTAAAATACAATGTAGCACGACCAATGGATGGCCAGGGGGATTGGAATTATAGTTATCTAGAACAGGGGTCCCCCAATCCATAGTCCATGGACCGGCACTGGTCCACGGCATGCCAGAAACAAGCAAAGCCCCGTCCACAGGATGCAGGCAGCACACCCCCTCTGGTCCACAGAAAAACCTCAGACCACAGAACCGGTTCCTGGTGCCCAAAAGACTGGGGAGACGCTGATCTGGAAACCAAGATTACCAGGTCTGCAGTAGCCAGAGATGTCCTGGACTACCCAATCCTTACAGATGCACACGAATAGTTGGTGAGCTTGCTTTTATGCAAGTTATCTGCCAATGATGGATGACAGATGCTGTGTTTTCTTTTCTCTGATCCTGAAATCAGTATTTGCATTCCATTTTCTTCCTGCTTCTAAAGAATTAAAGTTCATTTCCATCATTAAAAAAAAAACTTTTACACCAGTGGTCTTGGGAGGTAACTCAAATTGGAGGATGAGCAGGCAGAGGCTCTTCCTGTCTCCTTGTCGGTGATGTCTGAAAGGAAGGGGATAGGCTGTTGCTGCACAGGAGGAGACCAATCAGCAAGGGAGGGAGGGTTAAATCATGTCCCTTTGGGATCTTTCTACCAGTCAACCTCAGGAGGACCTGCCTTTTGAAGACTTTTTTTTCCTTTTTCTGCCAAGATGACCCAATCTTCCAAATGAAGAGTGTCACCATAGAAATAGAGATGTGTCCTGCAAAGTGTAGTTTTATGTTAGAACCACCTATTCCTGCTTACGATCACACTCTCTTTGCATGAGCAAAAGCCAAGCTAGTAGGCCATTAAGAACTGAGTCAAATCCTCATTTGACAGATCTTATTTTAGAACAGGGCTATAAACACACTGGAGGCAGGAGGAATTAATCCCTCCTGAAGTAAGCACAACCTGTGCAAGGATTTGGTCATCACAAAAAAAAGACAACAAGAGACAAACTCGGTAAGATTTGGATTAGTCAATTCCATTTTAACAAATACACACTTTAAAACTTTATTTATATAAAAATCATTTCAATTTAAAAGCATTGCAGAATGAATAAGGACTCAAAGAACAGCAGGATAACCCCTTCCCCGGGGGTGCAGAGGAAAAGCAAAAAACGAGAGTCAGTGATTAGTTTCTTCTACAGCACTGAATTGGTCAGTGGGGAAGGGTAGTTTTGGTTCATCTGGATTAAAAAAGGAAATAGTGTTTTACATTAGAAAAAAGTTGCGCAACTCCTCAGAGGGCCTTGATTTATATCTTTTAATTCCCCCTCCCTCCAAACAGGTAATAAAAACTGGACTGGGGCAAAGAAGAGGCAGTAAGAAGACTTTTCTACTGTAGACCTTCCCTCTTGTGCAATGGGGAGGTGGAGAGAAGTCAAGAGCAACCGAGTTCCTTCCAGTTGTTTGATGGAGGCAGAGCTGTGAGGGTGAGAGAGGCCGTAGTCCTCTTCAACAATAAAAGGGCAACCGGCACCAATGCGGTGCCCAGAGTAATTCACGATTGCCCATTTTACTGCTACTTTGCAGATTAAAGGCAAGAGATTTGTAGGCAGACTCTACATTCCTTATTCCCTGAAGAAGCAACCCATTAAGGTGCACATTGTGATCCTCACCCAACAGTTCTTTCTCTCCTTCCTCTCACCCTTGAGCCTTTAGCAGTGACAGGTTAGTTCCTGGTCTCCCCCACACAGTTGCCTCTATCACCCCTCTCCAATCTTGTGACTACATCCAGGGCAACAGCAGGACTCTGATTTCAATGCAAGAAAGGGGGGGAGGGAGGGGAAGGAAAGGGAGAGACAGAGAGAAAGGGAGCAGGAGGAAACTCTGTGCCAAAATCTCTATGGTCTAGGGATTGGCCCTCTGCACCTGAAATTAGCCAAAGCACCGAGCTATTTCACAGTAGCAAAGAAAAGGCACATGTAAATAGTGACCGATCATAGTTTCATTCCCTTGCCTGCATGGGAGGACTTGGGCAATATTTACAAATGGCCTTCTATCCCTCATACTTCCTGGATCACCAAGCTTTCTATCTCATCAGCTCTCTCAGCAATTTGTGGCCCAATCTGGGCACTCACCAATTAAAGTCAGCGACCCAAAACCAGATGCATCACACTGCCCTCTCCTATGAGAGGCAAAGTGGACACTTCTAGGTATGAAAACTATGCCCCTTCCACCAACTGTCATTTAACGTGCTCCACCCTCTTTCCCTCCCTTAAAGCGCTAGGCCCTAAGCATCTCTTCTCCCACAAATAAATAGCTTCCTAAACTCGGAGTTGATCCGTCTCAGAAAGGCCATCAAGAAGCAACTAAGAGACAGGAGAAGAGAGAAAAGAGACAAATCTACTATTTGTCCTCAGCCTGAGGATAAAGAAGTTACTGTCTCAAAGAGGCATATTCTGAAGGGCAGATGACCCAAATGCAATCACTTGCAAGCTGATCCCCTTTGTCATCTTGCCCCCCACCACCACCAACTCTCCCCAACTAGGAATGTTCCAGTATTCCCAGCATCCTTTGTGGCAAACATGAGTGACACACAAAAATATATTCTATAGGCTAAGAGAAGATGGAGATGGCTTCTCTCTCTGCTTTTTGGAAGAAGAGAGTCAACATCTCCTTAATAAAAAATAAGTTCCAGTATGATTGAGTTTGGCTGAGATCCATTTGCTCCGATTGTTTCCATCAGCTTCTGTGGATTGCATCATAAATGTGCATTTTTAAGTATCTGCCTTTGTTGTGTAATGAGATCCATCAAGCATATTTGGTCTTTAAGGAATTACTTTTTGTGTGTGAAGAATAAAAAGACAAAAATATGACGTCCAGAAGTTCAAATTCTACAGGAAGATGTGAGACCCTGTGGGCTTCAGAGAGCCGGGTCATTGGGCTACATGGCCTCAAGATTTAAAAAAAGTTCAGTCCATTTCATCTCAAGAGTTATATAAAATACGTTATGAACCCAAAACTGAGAAGGCAGATGGTAACATCTCTAGATCTTTTGCTGTGGAAAAACACAAACAAGTTAACGTTAGCTATGAGGAAAAACAGCAAAGGGCAGAGCCTTTATCCATGACAATCTAATCCCAAAGAATCATCAATCAATCCAAACCTTGATATAATTTAAGTGTTGCTCATCCTCAAAAGCAAATGCAAATTTCTTTTGTGTAAAAGATACAGACACGAGATTTAAGCCTAGGATAGTATGATTGGGGAAATAAGGATTCAGCACCCCTCCCTTTTTTTAAAACACAGAAATAGAGGGTTAATATCAGAAAGCCATGACCTACCATAGGAGGATAAAGCAACTGCTCAATTTCCTCAAGGGATCCGTGCCTTTCCTCCTGCTGTAGACATAGGTATGGTTAGTAAGAACAGCACACTGGGTCCAAGAGGGAGAAAGGGGGAGACAAAAAAGCCTAACTAAAAATCCACTCAGAAAAGCAGAGGAGGGGTCAAACGGAGAGAGATAAGTCAACAGGGTTGGGTTAGTCATTCAGTTAAAGAAAAAAAAAGTGTTAACATGGCTTTGAAAGGAGGAGGTGGAAGAAATGGTTAATACGTGCATTTTTCTCAAGACACCATCTCCTTAAAAATATTTGGCTGTTCAAAGTTTGCTCAAAAGTTAATTTCATTTTCAAAAAAAATCTACCATCACAGAAATGAAGTAATTTCTGCTCTTTCCTAGCTTCCTCTGTGCTTAGGCTATTTTCTCCAAATTACTGGCCTCCAACTGTGTTACACTGTAGTTCGTATACAGCCACAGTGCCAAGAAAATATGGGAGATCAAGATATAAGGAGGCTGGATCAAGCTGGGCCTCCTAGACCAAGAAGGCTCTCTAAAGATCTCCGTCAGCTGAAATCCCAGTATTTACCACCAGTGGTGCTCCCTTCATAGGTTCCATTTCTTCTCCAGTCCGGTCCAATGTCCTATTATGGTCCCGTTCATTCAATGTAGAGTAGTCTGAAATCAAAAGAGATAATGATGGGAGGAAATTTCTCACAGGCCTGGTGAAGCTGGCAGAGATAATAGTTCCCTTCCTCTTCCAGAATCACATTATAGCTTATCAATCAATCAGCAAACAAGTGTCACTTTTTATTTCCCTGCCGCACACCAATCCTAATCCTTTACACTCTTCCCCTTATCCTCCCCAATAATGTTACCTGTAAACTAGGTGCTATGGAACTGCCAAGCAGAAGCCACCATGAAGCTACTCAACATGAAATACAAATAATCCGTATGAATTGTATTTACCCTGTTTCCTTGAAAATAAGACCTCCCTGGATAATAAGCCCAATCGGGCTTTTGAGCGCATGTGCTAAAATAAGCCCTCCCCGAAAATATTGCAACACAGCAGCAGCCATGAGGTGACTATGCTCGCTGCCTCCTGCACCTCCAAAATAATAAGACCTCCCCGAAAATAAGGCCAAGCACTTATTCCGGGGGGTCAAAAGAAAATAAGACCCTGTCTTATTTTCGGGGAAACACAGTAACTAAATGATAACCTGGCGTTGTCAGGGTATTTATTTATAGGAGGAAAATGTCCAAACCAAACCTTATTTCTAATGTTGGATTTTTCCCCTTACCAGAGGGAGCCCCCTTGTGGAGTATTGTGAAGCCGTTACCATGGCAACTCTACTGCACTGTACAGTAGAAGTCATTTTTAAGGCACAACAGGCTGTATCTTAACAGAACACACACCCCATGGGGCATTAGGGGTGTCTTACCCCCCACAGTAGTTTTTTCCCAGAGAGTAAGCCATCTGTGTACCAGGTTTGGTTCAAATTGCTTGAGGCATTCCCTAGTTATGCTGGAACATACGTGTGTGTGTGTGTGTGTGTGTGTGTGTGTGTGTGTGTGTGTAGATTTTTATTGCAATTCAGAGAAAGGAAATCAAACTTGTTCTGACCCTTTCTCTCTCTCTTTTTTAGGGTAGTCTCTGGCACATTGCTCAAAGTTCAAGTATAATCCTTGGCTTAGAAGAAATTCTTCCTTGCTCCGAAGTGTAATAAAGTCATTAACTCACTCATTTTGACTTCAAAAACTAAAGGAAACCAAGCATGATTCCTAAAATAGTTTGATCAATCTGAGAGTTAGGATTGTGTGTGCAGTAGTTGCAGGCCCGTAAAAATGCAATGAGCTGTAATAAGAATCCATATAGTCTGGTTCCATTCCGGTAAAGCTAGAGACTTTAAAGTTGTCTCTAGCTTAAATCCTTAATGTCACAGGTAGTCCTCGACTTACGACCAAATTGAGCAAAAAATTTTTGTTGCTAAGGGAAACATTTAAGTGAATTTTGCCCCCCCTCCCTGCCTTATGACTTATACTGCCACAATTGTTAACTGAATTACTGCAGTTGTTAAGTTTGTAACACGGTTGTTAAGTGAACTGGCTTCCCCATCGACTTTGCTTGTCAGAAGGTCACAAAAGGTGATCACATGACCCCGGGACACTGCAACCGTCATAAATATGAGTCAATTGCCCAGCATACGAATTTTGATTGTGTGACTATGGGGATACTGCAATGGTTGTAAAGGGTGAAAAACAGTCATAAGTCTCTTTTTTCAGTGCTGTTGTAACTTTGAACGGTCACTAAATGATGTAAGTTAAGGACTATCTGTATTTGCTATAACAAATTATGAAGTCATCACAGCTATTAAGTACTAAATATAACATCCCAGAAGATTAACAAACTCAGTGATTGAGTGGGTTTATTCAAAGCAAGAACAGGAAATCCTCAATTTATAATCATTTGTTTAGTGACTGTTTAAAGTCATGATGGCACTGAAAAAAAAACTTATGACTGCTCCTTGCACTTACAACTGTTGTAGCATCCCCATAGGCCACATGATCAAAATTCAGGTGCTTGGCAACAGGCATATATTTACGAAAGTTGTAACTTGCCAGGATATATATATATAATTGCTATTTGCAACCTTCCCAGCCAGCTTCTGACAATCAAAGTCAATGAGAGAAGCCAGTTTTGCTTACGGCCTAATGATTTATTAACAACTGCAGTGATTCACTTAACAAACTATGGCAAAAATTGGGTGCATCTTACTGAACAACCACCTTGCTTAGCAATAGAAATTCTGGTCATTTGGAAATTCAATGGAAATTGTTGTCATAAGTTGAGGGCTACTTGTGCCTAACTGAAGCCCTTAGATCTCTACAATGAAATGGATGGGTGACATTCTGGCAAGTAGGCATGCACAAGGAGACATGGGATCACATGGGCTTTGGCACTTTTTTGAAACTGCAAAGGGTGATGGGTTTATCCAAGAAAAGTTGCTTTGGATTGGTCGAAAAGTTTTTCTTCTATAAGACAGAAACTTACATACCTGGTCCCAGGTTTCCCATTTGGATCTCTTCCCGAGAGGATTTCTTGTCTAAACAGAAAATAAAATTAAAAGAGTTCAGATTAAGTTACGTTAAGAATTTCTCCTGAACTGCAGATATAAGGTTTCTTAAAAATATTTAAAGTATTAAGTAGAAATAGTGCAAGATTTTAGAATCTTCTTGTCAACTAATACCATAATATTAGAGCTGGAACTACACGGCTATTGTTCTCACTCTATTACTGGTTAAATTCTCTTAGAAATACAGGTAGTCCTTGACTTACAACAGTTCATTTAGTGACCGTTCGAAGGTACGATAGCATGGAAAAAAGTGACTTGTGACCATTTTTCACACTTATGACCGTTGCAGCATCCCTCTGGTCATGTGATTTACATTTGGATGCTTGAGAACCGGTTTATGATGGTTGTCCATGTCCCAGGGATCGTGTGACCTTCTGACAAGCAAAGTCAACGGGGAAGCCAGATTCACTTAACAACCATGTTACTAATTTAACAGCTGCAGTGATTCACTTAACAAATGTGGCAAGAAAAGTTGTAAAAACAGGGTAAAACTCACTTAACAAATTTCTCACGTAGCAACATAAATTTGGGGCTCAATTGTGGTCGTAACTCGAGGACTACCTGTACTTGAGTACAACTTAAGAGGTTCTTATTTTTACCTGTGTTAAAACTTTTAGATAAATCCTTAAGTTTTATTTATTTAACGTATGGCATAACATAGATGGACTAGCAATATATATTAATATTTCATCTATGTTAGAACACAATAAAATATAAATGTCAAAAGGATCTATGTTTAAATCAGCCATCTAACCACTGATGTGCAGAATTGTTTATATGTTTTAAAAAATCAGGTACTGTGTTAGTATAGGCACTCAGATTGCAGCTGGTCACGAGGTGGTCTACAGTTTGATGTGGGACCTCTCAGCCGCACTGAGGGGAGGATAATATGCCCTATTTATACCGAGTCCTGGCAGATGCCACGTGAGGTGTGAATCTTATTCAGGCTTGTCCACTGCTGACGTGGTAGTTCAAACTCTGGCACCTTTTTTGTGGGGTCATTTATATGTCTTCCTATGACTGGGCATCCAGTGACCCATTTGGCTTTCCCATTGGGAATTGATGTTAAAGTTGTTGGGCAGATGTTGTGCCAATGGGGGCTTCCTGGATTTGAACCTTCTGGCTGATAAACGAAGAAGGTCAGCATCTACCAGTTGTTCATAATTTTTCTGTATTCTTTCATTTACCCTTAAGGTAAATTATGTCATCTCCAATAAACTGCATATAATTTTCCATAACCCTCTTTCCATCATACTAAAAATGCCCAACTACCATTAGAGGGCAGTGCTCTTTGATGATCATTCTCAGTTTTATCTGACTTTTCTGTCCCGTTTGCAACATGTCTATTCTGTTTGCGATACAAACTATTTTTATTCTTTAAAAAAAACCAGAAATCATTAGTTCCATAGATACATAATTTGTATTTTGACCAATGAAGCTTTTACCTCAACTCTTGGTAGTCCAATAACTCTTTTAAAAACTACCCAATATATAATTTAAAAGCATTAATTAAGAAAGTGTAACATCCCAGTAAAAAGGTGAAAAATTAAGTTTATCTGGGAGAGGAGATCTAAAGGAATTTCCCCACATTTTTCAATATGAAAGCTGAAATATAAATGCACATTATAAGAAGCCACATACAGCACTCACACATAAACTGTTTCTATCCTGTTTAGGAACCTACATTATCTGGTTTAGTTTGATAGATTAGAGACTGGACAAAAGGCTCAGGTGATTGGATTACACAGCACTGAAAACAGTCTTCTTCCTTCAAGCCGTCTAATCTTGTTCTTTTAAAATCCACTGGCCCCTCCAGAAAAACCCACTGCTGGAATAGAACGTAATACCAGGGGAGCAAAGAGGAAGAGCCTTACAGGCAGTCTTACGACCACAGTTGAGGCCAAAATTTCTGTTGCTAAGTAAACCAGTTGTTACGTGACTTTCGCCCCATTTTAGGACTTTTCTTGCCACGGTTGTTAAGTCATTAAGTTAGCAACATGTATGTATTAAGTGAATCTGGCTTCCCCATTGACTTTGCTTGACAGAAGGTCTCAAAAGGTGATCACAAGGACACTGCAACCATCCTAAAGACTATGCCAGTTGCCAAGGGTCCAAAGATTTATCACGTGACCTTGGGGATGCTGCAATAGTCCTAAGGGTGAAAAACGGACACAAGCCATTTTTTTTCTGTGCCGTTTTAACTTTGAACAGTCACTAAATGAATGGTTGTAAATCAAGAACTACCTGTACTTTCTAGAATGTCTTTCATCAAACGAGGGAAAAAGGAACCAAATGCCCTAACTTCACACACTGTTTAATAGATACTGAATCGGAATTGCCCCCTTGCATAAAATGCCACAAAAGCCTCATCAATACTATTGGAACAGTTCTGTGAGGCCCATAAAACCATGACTACACTACAGGAATAATGCTTTGGAAAAGAGCTGCTGTACCCCCAGTTTGTGTTGATAGCACAACACAGACTGGGGCTCAAAAAGTCTTAGGCCAATTTCCAATTCCCTTAGCCTTGGAGAGACTTTGATCTGATTAAGTGCAGTGCTACCAATTAATGCACGTTAAGCTGAAATAAAGATGGACTGTGACACATTTTATTTATTTCCACTACATGGAAGCCTCCAAGGACATCCAAACCCAGATTTCTTTCTTAGTACGCATAAATACCTGTGAGAATACCACATATAAGCATTTACCTTTTTGATTTCTATCAATGAGGGGCAAGGTGCTGTCATCAAAGGAGTTGCCCCCCTGGCTTCTAGAGGTGTTATTTAAATTTACCTGTGGAAAAATAGTGGAAGTGTTCAATACATTTATAACGAAAAACTATTGTTTTGTTCGGTCCTTGATCTGCTACCAACCGGTTCTTGGAAACTTCATGATTTTGTGTGGTTGTGTGCACGCACATATAAACCCTGTGTACACTCTAAAGCAGGGCTGTCCAACCTTGGTAACTTTAAGACTTGTGGACTTCCACTCCCAGAATTCCCCCAGCCAGCCATTCTGGCTGGGAAATTGACAGTACAGTTGAAGTTCACAAGTCAAAGTTGGACACCCATGCTAAAGAGCAGGGGTCACCAACCTTTCGGAGACCTCAGGGACCACTAAATTCGTAATTTTAAATCCAGCGGACCCCTAATATTATTTTTTTTAAAAGATAAATAGTATTTAGTGCAATATAAAAAATGCAAATAATTTTTCTGTGGACCACCAAAATTTTCTCACGGACCATCAGTTGGTGACCGCTGCTATAGAGTGAAAGTAAAACCACAAAAGCAAGCTTTGGCCAATGATAGATGCAACCATGTTCTGCAAATTACATTTTCAACTGATGGCAATGAATACAACGCTTTTCACCTTCCTTGTTTGGAGCAGTGCAATCATCATTATCATCGTGAGAGATTGGATTGGAAAGATCTAGGGGCCAAGCCCCATTCAGCAATGAGCCTTAAGGAATCTCAACCTAACCATGTCACAGAAATTACTTTGAGGGCAAGAGATAGGAACATACTGTAAATACTGCCTGAGGTAGGACAGAACAATAATATCTGTCTTGAATCTGGGTTCAAGCTATTACACATCTTACATAGCATATGGTAAAAAAAGGAGTCCCTGCAGATTTTACTCCACTAGTCGTTGCCAACTATAGGTGGCAATGTTCATCTCTGTTTCAAGGCCCTTAAGCCAGCGCTGTCCGAAGACATTTCTATATTCATGTGGCTAGCATGACATTACAGAGCGCTGTTACCTTTCCATCAAAGTACTGCCTATTTATCTACTCGCATTTGCATGCTTTCAAACTGCTAGGTTAACAGGAGCTGAGGCAAGGATAGGAGCTCAACCCGTTGCATGGCCCTTGGGTCTCGAACCTGGGCTGCTAGTTTTCCAGCCAACAAGCCCAGCATCTTAACTAGTGAGCTGCCCATAGCATATGAGAGCTATATATAAATAAATGTATGTGAATAAAACCAACTCAGGGATGTGGTGGCTCAGTGGCTAAGACGCTGAGCTTGTCGATCAGAAAGGTCGACAGTTCGAATCCCTAGTGCCGCGTAATGGAGTGAGCACCCGTTACTTGTCCCAGCTTCTGCCAACCTAGCAGTTTGAAAGCATGTAAAAATGGAAGTAGAAAAACGGGGACCACTTTGGTGGGAAGGTAACAGCTCTCCGTGCGCCTTCGGCATTTAGTCATGCCGGCCACATGACCATGGAGACGTCTTTGGACAGTGCTGGCTCTTCGGCTTTGAAACGGAAATGAGCACCGCCCACTAGAGTCTGGAACAACTAGCACATATGTGCGAGGGGAACCTTTACTTTTACCTAAAACCAACTTGGCTCATGGAAGTAGCTTTCAAACTCAAGATTTCTATTTCCCAATCTTTCCACAATCCCATTTCAGACCCCAGATACCTGGAAGTCAGATTTCTTCCAACCTTCCTTCTCTAAGGGTTTCCGCAATTCTTTGTACCCCCATATGGTCTGCAGTACAAGAGCAGCTGCTCTGACTTCTCTTTCTGATCGGTTCCTAGCGAGAAGAAAACCAAAGTGTATTATAAAAACGTAAAATAAGCAAAGACCTCGAGTGCACCTACAAATGCTCGAGACAGTTGCTCCCCACAAGGAGACCACAAGACAGTTGTTTCCGGCAGGCTTTGAGAACAAGACGACAAGGGAATAGTCAACCACAGAGAGTGCCTTTCAGAGGGCTCCAAGTACTTCCTTCACTTGTGGTAATTCTTGTTAACTGTTTTACAGCTGCTACGACGCTTTGGACTGACCAATATTATAGCACTGGCTGAGTTCCCCTCAATCCTTAGCAAAATAAGTTTTAAATTCAAGTATAAGGACTTTTAAAAATGGGGGGCGGGATAAACAGCAAAGAGGTGATTAAATTTTAATTTTAGAAAGTAACAAATGGACTCTAAAGGTCCACATAAATTTGAAATAAAGAGTTTGGAATTAATTATAAAGAATCCTTCCCATGGGAAATGCTTTTGTTTTGAATTCTTTAAAAAGACATAAAATAAGAGTTTAAAAATTGGACATTAGAGAAAACCAGAAGGAGCTAAAGACCTACAAATACAGACTGAAGCAAAATATTTCAACATTGGACATTTTATTGTAAGTCAGCCAGGCTGTTTGGATAATGATGTGGTGGCATATAAATTTAATAAATAAATAAATAATAGGATATTTTTTAACAAGGGACCCTAGGGAGTTAGTTTTAAGAATAGCTCCCTCTATAGACAGACGGAATTCAGAGATACTACGGAAGAGGAATAAGTGTTATATGATTAAGACTGAATTGAAAGTGGATTTTAAAAATGATAGGCTATAAGAAAGGCATGGAAAAAGATGTTACCCATATGTTACGCAAGTAATTATGTCTTAATAATTAAAAGGGATTTACAACTAACAAACCAAGAGACCTGGGTAATTTTCTTATATTGGTTTTTACAAAAGAGACTAAAGTTTTGAAGAATTTTGTGAAAAGGGGTAAAGAAAACATGGAAAGAAGTTCTAGGTTTAGGACATTATTTGAAAGGATTAAAGATCCAGACTGATAAAAGTAAAAGGAAGGACTAAAAGTTGTTTTGTTTGATCAAGGTTAAAATTGTTATGGCATCTCTGGTAACCCTTAATGGGCTTCTATGGACATTGGGACTGAAACGATGAAGCTTTAAGGATTTATTTTATGAAACGGTGATGTTATTAAATCTGTCTATATTTGTTATGAAGGGGGAAGTTATTTCTTTTTAGATTTCTTTTTCTTGACCATATTGTTATTTTTCTTTAATTTTTAATTTTATTTTCTGTACATTCTTTTTTTTCCTTTTAGGTTTTTATTAGTTTTTATTACGGTAATTTTTAATACAATTACTCTTGACATTTTTAAAAAATCTAAAAGCCAGACTTTTACAAAGAGAAGTAGAAGCCTCCTTTACTTCTCCCCCTTGCCCAAAACTCCCCCTTACCCTGATTTGTTGATGAGCACCAGTTTCTCAATGCCTTGTGTCTCCCGCAGTTTCTTGGCTGCTTCCAGATTGTCAGCAATGACTTCATTGATAGTATTGAGCACAGAGACCACCGTGTCTTCAGAGAGGTTCCTTGCCTGTGTCTGCTGTCCTCCTGGAAGATTTTTCACCAAACTGGGAATGGCATGCTTACCTATGAGTGGGATTACATCAGAGCCACAATGAGGAGAAGGAAACACTAAAACACTTGTACACGTCTTTGTTATATGTATGTCTTGTCCAGATATGTATTTTATATGTTTTATTGTACGCCGCCCCGAGTCCTTCGGGAGAGGGTGCGGCTAAGAAATAAATATTCATTCATATTCATTCAAAAGTGGCTGGATAGAAATGCCGTCAGCACCTCCATCCTGCAAACCATATGCAAGAATTTCCTGGAAGCTCACAAGTGAAATATTGGAAGGACTGCAGATGGCAATACAACATAATCAGGATAATGACATACAATGATAGGAGAAACAGATGGCAGCCAAAACTTAAATTACACAACAGGAAAGGAGACAAGAAACAAAATATATAATTGCACGTGGATTCATTATAATTAATGAAACTGTTAAATACAGCATATAGAAGAAACTGCTGTTCTAACACTGAAAAGATACAGAAGGTGGAAGGCACTGAACTCCAAAGGGAATGGACCATAAAAAGGTGCCTCCTCCATAATACAAACTACTTTTTTTGTGTTTCAGAAAAATGATACATATATTGTGATTTGTAGTTTCCCCCAAAAGCTACAGTGTTTTTAGTCTAGAACAGCATAGAGCAGGTAAAAGTGTCAAACCCACTTTTTCAAAAGCTATTTTTAGGGTAAGGTAGGAACAGGCCTCAAAACTCTGAAGTATGTCAAGCAAAGATACTATTTCATTCAGTGGGATTTTAGGCCAGGGATCAGATTCCAGCAATCTTCCAGATATTTCTCAACTACAAATTCCAGCACCCCCCCACCCCCACCCCCAATTAAACTTCAGCAGTATCTGGAAGGGCCACTAATTCCCCTCTCTTGCTTTCAACTTCACAACATTCCAGTGATTAATGATAAAGAAGTTCCTTCTCTTTAAAGGACACACTATCCACCTTCCTAAATGAGGTAAGGAAACTCTGCACTACAAAGACTTGGGGGTGGGTCTCCTGGGGGAGGAAATGCAAGCTTTTATACTGGCCCTGCCTTGCCATCCATTTCTGATGCTGATTGGGAAGCAGTGCAAAACCTTTGATTTGGCAGCTGGTAATCTGTTATGTCTGAATAAGAATACTTTATGACTGTTAGTGGAATTCTTCCTTCAATGATGCATTCCCCTGCAGAAGAGAGCTTCTCCTCCTTTTCTTTCCCACTTACCAATCAGCTCCTTGTTACGGGAATCCACTGCCAAGTTGCGCAGGGCTCCGGATGCTGCTTTCACCACACGCTCGCTGTCGTGGGTCAGATGGTCCGCAATGGCGGAGAGACCTTTCTCTTGGCGCAGTGCAGAGCGGATGTATCTCCCATACTGCAAGGAAGAACAGCAACACTCGGCTCAGAATAATAAATGCAACTAGCTGCTGACGTCATTCAAACTGCTTTCCAACCTTGTCCCCATTGTCTGGAATTAGAATTCAGTCACGGATTCCAATTCCTACTAACTCAAGCCGGCACAACCTTTGATCACCTGTCTAGAAATTAGGGCAGCTGTTGCCCAGAATATGTGGAGGGTAAGGCTGTTCTCAAGCATCATATTTTCCAGCATTACATCTACATCGATCAACTGATAGTCTTTCTTTAAAAATGAGATTAATTCTATCTAGAAAGCTCACTGTCAACCCAAATACTGCCACTGAATATATTTTTTCATGACCAGATAAACTGGTCATGACCAGCAAGATTTTGCCACAATGCTGACTTCATTATTCGTCACTATTCTATATTAGAAACTCATCATTATCAAGAGGCCAGAGGCCACACATGCCAGATCTTTAGTCTCCGACTGAACTCTCATTTGAAGAGATTTGAATGGTAAGTTTCTGCAGCTGTGAAAATAGCAGGGTTAATTTCTAACTTTTTCCAGGCTGCTCCTCTTAAAATTGGATCAGCTACCCCAGAGAACAAAATTGTGCATGTGCTGTCCCAATTTGGGAAAGGGGGTTAACCACAAGAATGCTTATTGGATATTCTGCAAGTCTGAATCTTTAATCTACAGTCTTGCAAGTCAACGTACAATTTCATGCATCCCACCAACTTGGAGGCACATGCAAGGCAGAGACATACATTCAGAATGCCACATCAGATAACCTTTTACACTTAAACGATACAGTACACGAAAGAAGAATAAGAACAAAATGTGTGGTGGGGGAGGACAATTGGCTCGTTTCTGTTCCCTCTTAATCTGCCCATGGCTGCTTTTCCTCCATACAGAGAGGGAATTCTGTTTTCATTGATTCCTTAAGCAGAAGACTTTGAAGTTGGGCTTTACATTTTGATCATAGTTTCCCACAAAACTCAGGAATTTTGGAGAAACTACAAGCGCAAATGTTGGACTAGGTTTAGCCTCCTTCTGCCAGACAAGTCTTTGGATTAAATGGTGAGAGAGAAACTGACTATTAACTACCACCAAATCTTTAATCCCATTGAGAGGTAGTTAGAGTACAGGAAGTAGCCTATTATTCTTATTCTTAATCGCACAGTCAGCCAGATTTTCAGACTGGGTTTGGCATTTTTGTCTACCTAGCAAGTCCTTATCAAGGACCTGGGAGAGGCAAATCAGGATGTTTGATGGTGCTACAGATATTGTCGCAGGTTGTTGTTATGCTTGACCACACAGTCAGCCAGATGTTTAGACTGGATTTGGCATTTTTGTCCACCTATTGAATCCTTCTCAAAGCGATTGGCAAATGTTGTTTGATGGTGTTAATAGTATCGTTGCAGGATATAAGCTGCTCCAAGTAAAGCTGCCTTCTGCAACTGACCGATGATGATTTTTGTCAATATTGATGGTTTTCAAGTGGTGTTTCAAATAGTTAGGAATTACATCCGAAGTGCCTATTATTATTGGTACTTTCTTTTTTTTACAGTCACTCTATTTCTCTTTGCAGGTCTTTATATTTTATGATTTTTCTCCAGTTCTTTCTCTTAAGATACCTACCTCCTATTTTCTACCATTACTACTTATTTGTTACTACTGTACTACATACTTGTACTTTTCTAATACAGAAATACTTGCAATGTATCATATTTGTACTGTTCTGTTATAACAAGCAGAAAATTGTGAAGCTCACATAAGGGATCTTGAGTACTTCTAGACATTTATTCAGAAAGGAAAGGAACAATGGTGACAACAGCAAACCTTTTTAGCATTGTTGGTGGAAAAGAGTTTTAACTTTTGCTTTGTTTTCTTAGGAATGGAGCCACATCGATAAAAAGGTATAAAATGAGCGGCATACCTGTGGCTCCAAACACTACAGGAGGGGAGAGAATAGCACTTTTAAAAAAATTTAAACTGAAAGGCAATTTATTGAAACCAGCCAACCTGATCTTAAAATTCTTGTAATGTTTACACTACAAGGTCAAGTCAACATGCTGGGCAAAGATAAATATAAAGCTGGCTTAGTCACTGTTGCACACAATGATTAAGTCATGTCTGTTTCTAACTTTGATAGATCAGATACCTTGATTGATTTTACATAGTTCTCTAACAGCCTCTATGGCTCAGTTTAATACTTTTGGAATGCGTGGTCGTGTTTTGGCTTACAGGTAGTCCTTGGCTTACAACAACTGGGACCAGAAATTCCATCACTAAGTGATGCAGTTGTTTGGTGAATCACATACGACTTTACAACCTTTTTCTGCTGCAGTTGTTAAGTGAATCACACGATTGTTAAGTGAATCCAGCTTCCTCTATTGACTTCTGCTTGTTGGAAGCCCTGGGAAGATCGTAAATGGCGAACCCATGACCCTGGCATGCTGCAGCTCTTGAAATACATGCCAATGACCCAAACTATGACCACATGACTGCAGGGATTCTGCAAGGGTCGTTAAGTGTGAGGGCTGGTCATTAAATAAATAGTTCTATGTCAAGGACTACCTGTAAATTTAAGGCTGGGTCGCATCACATCAACTATTACTCTTACATATATTGGATTAAGATGTGTCAGTTTCTGACTTTGGTAAATCAGACACTTGGATTGATTGCACTTAGCATCTATCAAAAAGCATTTATGGGCTTAGTTTAATGTGACTTTGGAAAGCATAGCCTGCTTGCAGTTTTTTGGCTTATGTAATTTTGTGCCCTTCCCAAACTTCTAACCAATCCATACATTTGTGATGAAAAAGCTGTTTCAACATACGAGGAAGTAGCAAACAAGCTATGGCTATTTTGGAAGTCTACAAGCTCCTATATATAAGTTAATATAGAACATCTTGACTTAAAGATTTGCAAACCCAGCCAACATTTGCTATCTTAATGTAATACTTTGGTTGGAGTTACTAATTTCAAGGGGAAAGTATTTATCTTACAGCACTGCTTCTCTTTTATGGTTACTCACCGTCCAGCGACCAGCACACAGGTTCTGGAGGGCTCCTGCTGAGGCTTCTATGATAGCTGGGGTTTTGCTCTCCTTTAACAATGAAATATAAATGCGGACAATTTCTGGCTGGAAGAGGAGTTCATAGCCTAGCAGAGGAAAGAGAACCAATTACACATAAATCAGGTCAAGCTGTATGCCTCCCATGTCTTCCCTGGAGGCATCTATTAAGAGAACTTTCTTAATCATGGCATTTTCCAACCAGCCTTCCAAAGGTGTCTGGTATCAACACTTGCTCTTTCAAATTTTAAAAAAAATGTGTGTGTGTGTGTGTGTGTCTGTATGTGTCTTCTTGCTGGCCATTTAACTTGTGCCGCAGTGGTTAAGAGTGCAGTACTGCAGGCTACTTCAGCTGACTGCTAGCTGCAATTTGGCAATTCAAATCTCACCAGGCTGAAGGTTGACTCAGCCTTCCAACCTTCCGATGTGGGTAAAATGAGGACCCAGATTATTGGGGGCAATAGGCTGACTGTGTAAACAGCTTAGAGAGGGTTGTAAAGCACTGTAAAGTGGCATATAAGTTTAAGTGCTATTGCTATTCTGCAACTTTTTAGGTGTTGCTTCCTCAAGTGTACTTTGTTTCTGTTAATGTTGTGGGCAGCAAAGAATTCTTTTAAATGAATAAGCACATAGAAAAAGGAGGCAGCTGATAAATGGGACCCAATTCAGGAGGATGCTTTTTAGTACTTAATCCACCTCCATTCGCCAGCATAGAATATGAAATCACTACAACCTTTTTCCAAGGTTCCCCATCATGTTTACACATTGCTGTGGAAGTCAAGATTGAACTGTTCCTTAGGATCTCTAGTTTACACACACAAGAACACTTTGCACATATATATATATAATTGTACACGCACACACACGTTTGTTTTCAGGCTGCTGCTAGTTGATGCCTAGTCCATCAAGGTGAACAAGTAGGTTTGTGTACAACCTACTTCATTCAATCCTGCTACTTTGAGGGCAGTTCAGACTGGTACTGCAACTTGATCCTCTGCATTCCAACTCTTTGGAGCCCTTGCAGATCTCTCAGCTGCAACCTCTTGCTGGCAGCTGACTGAGGGACTGCTTTTGGACAGCTAAGAGAGAATGGGCATTGGTTCTTACCTGATATGCCCGTTCTCTGGGTGGTGGAGATAGCAGCCAAGATGGGTTATCTCTGTCCATTGACCAACAGGACTGAGTTTACAGCTGTGACATCACACCATCTTTGGTGACTCCTCCCAGTTTTAGACTCAGTCTGATCAGGACTGGATGCATTTCTCAGGCTCTCTTCCAGTTTAGTTAGATTAGATGAAAACAATTTTTTCCCAATTGGCTTTTTCGTTCAAATTTCTTCTGAACGTTTAAATTTTCATCTACTCTTCCTTCTTTAACATTCCTGGTTCCCAAGAGGGAGCCAATGGAAAGCCACTGTTCCTCTAGAAGTCAGATTATTAAAACTAAAGGGAAGCAGAACAGTACAGTAGATAGGAAGATAGAAGGCCCAAAGTCTAATCTGAAGAGGTGGAGTTAGCCCTTTCCTATTAAGGGGGATTTCCTGTGACTAAGAGTATCTGTGCTCTGTTTTATTCCCAGATTTAGCAATGGTTACAGAAATAAGGCCACTGCCTTTTAAACTGCTTTGGTCATCCTACAACTGGGTAATTTCCTGCCACACCTATGAGTCACACCTTTGTTAGATTTGAGATTGTTTATTAAGGTTGGAGGAAAAAATGTATTTTCAACTCAAACCTTCAATAAAACATTTCTCAGCAGTATATGACTTACCACCTTTGCCTTCCTAAAGCCAAACATGTAAGGACAAATGCATGCAACAAAACCCATGTAGGAAAACAGTTAAAGAAGAACAACCAGTTCTCCCAAAGAAAGGAGGACATTGAAGAAAAAATATATACTCTAGAAATATAGGACGTTGTATCACAACATAACTGTGATCACAACGGAACCGTCCATCAAATTCAACCTTCTATAAAACTCCCAGATTTCCTTAAATTAAAAGAATTCCCAGACAATATGCCTATAAATGCTACAGCATGCATTTTTGAGATATGAGTTTGGACAAGGCTGATCCAACTCGATACTGTCTATTTTGACGGGCAACAGTTCATCAGATCCTGGACAAAGAGCTTTTGTCATCAACTGGTGCCTTATCTTATGAAGGATCAAATGCGGGACCTTGTGCAAACAAAGCATGTTTGCTTTCGTTGAGCTACTGTTCTTCCAGCAGCGAAAGAAGCCATACCTTTTGCAGGGGTTTGTCTTTTGGGGAAGTCAACTATATCAGTAGAAGGATCCTCTGTCTGCTTTTTACCTTGAAAAGAAAAAAAAATCAAATATAACAAAAAGAAATCCTAAGGTATAGATCCCACTCAATGCCTATAGTAGGGATAGCTAACCTTTTTGGCTTCGCGTGCCCACACCCACAATGCAATGCGCGCATGACACACACTCCCACTCCCCGTTTTGGGCTTAGCAGGCCTCTCTGAAGCCTCCTGGGACCAAAAATGGGTTGTGGGAGCACCCCCATGCATGCACGCATGCCCCCGCCCCCCCATGCATGCACGCACAACCCCTGCGCATGCATATCTCCTGCATGCATGGCAGAGACCCCAAAATCAGCTGGCTGGTGGGAGGCATGCACGCTTGCGCAGTGGAGCTGAGCTGGGTGACAGCTCACGTGCCTGCAGAGAGGGGTCTGTGTGCCATCCGTGGCACACGTACCATAGGTTCGGGTGGGCCTACAGTCTAACCAGACACAAGAAATATAGTTCCACACTTTGATTTCTTTTGCTTAAGGAAAAATGCACAAATAAAGGAGAGATTCACACCTACTAAACTATAATTAGGATTCAGAAAAAAAAGATCTGCCTTCACAGGAGCCAGGCTCATGAACTGACTATTTCTGCACCATCTGTTACAACTGTTAGTAACTCTCCCCCCAAAAAAGTCTCTCCTGGCATTTTGATTACAGACATTTAACTGGAGATGCCAAGAGTGCATTTGAAGCTCCATGCATACCAAGCATCTGAATGATCCTTTTCCATTTAATTTAAATGTTCACATTCAAATATGCTCTTAAAACTAGCTGTTTAATATGCTGGGTAAAATCTGAGCCTTCAGACATGTGAACTTCCACAACTTTCAGAAGGCTCATTGATGATCAAACTGGCTATGAAAGTCTAGAAACTGAAGTCCACATTATCAGAGAGGGAGGGGTCGCAGTTAGATGTAAAAGCCTGTAGTAAGCCATTATGAGCCATCTGTTTCTTAGCAAGATGCATGAAACCAGCCAATAAAGTTGCAAATGATGGTTTATAGCTTGATTTGCAATGGCCATCTGTGGCTTATTGAACAAATTATAGTGAACCATGATGTGCAAATCCAAATTTACTTCTTTCACATTAATATACAGTCAAAATTAGAATCAATGTACTCTTCCATTAAGGACTAGATGCTACCACACTGCCATTCAGAAAATGATTTCTCTACTTGATCTCATATTTATTGGGGCTCGAAACATGCTAGCATGCCAAGTTACTGCATTTATCCAAAGGCATCTAAAATCATTCCACTCAATTTACTAAAATTGAGAAAAATGAAGTTGACTAGACTAGATGGCACTCCTTCGGTTAGCCTAAAATCTGTTCAAAATCTGTATTTGTTTAAGTTAACTTTTAAATTTATCTTTAAGGAGTGGGAATGTTGCAAAGACTGGAATAGCAGAAACCCTTGTATGAAGAAAAAGTCAAGTAATACAAATGAATCCACCTCTAAAGTGGATCTTGAGTAGTTTTCGTGGGTACTGTTCTCTCCTCTCCTATAAAGCAGAGGCTCCACAGGTTACCCATTCGCAACCTGAGAATACAGTCTCCGAAGTGAGGCGCGGGAGGAGTCACACTCAAAACTCACCAGCTGTTATTGTCATCCATGTTTATTTCCAAGCCTGTTTCCTGAAACCTCAATTTAATATCTTAATTGAGAAGTGGCTTTCATGCTGACTTCACTTGATTCATCATTATCCTATTTCTTTCAGGTGGTCTGATGTCTCTCCCCAAACACAGCGCAAGCAAAAGAACAGAAAGAGAGCATCCTCACACCACGAGACAAGCAAGGGGCCTCAACAGCATTCAACACCGCCCTTGCTTATGCTTCGGATTGGCTTCAGTCACACTAATGAGGAAAAATTGGGTATCACACAAACAGGCATGCCAAAAAAATCAAAAAGCCCAACTCACCTCTAGCGAACCACTCATCTTTTGGCGCAGAGAAGGACAGGGAAGAAGGGAGGCAAGAGAGAAGAGATGCCAGCAGGATCACAGCCATTTGGGGGAGGGGGGGAGAAATGTAAAGCAAAGAGAAGGGGAAATAGGCCACAAATTAATTGAAGAACCATCCATCACCTGAGCTGAATTACCAAACAAAAATGCTACTTGTTACTTAGGCCTTAGGCCTTGTGAGATAAAGAGCAGGACAGCCAGAAAGCGACCCCAAGATGCTTCTATGGAAAGCAATAGCTTGCCTTATGAAGCCAAGGATTAGAAGCATTTAAAAGCCAACATCCTCACCCTTCTAGTTCTACCCGCCCTTTTCTCCAGCTACTTAGCACAGGAGCAGGTAGTCCAAAGTTACGTACCTTTGCCTTTTTTGGCACCAAAGCAACTGGCTGCGTGGGGGCCAGTGTTGTTGGCAGCATTGATGGGGGCTTCCTGATAGCGCTCGGCATGTGGGATTTCACGATGTACCTGATAGGACAAGTTCCTCAGTAGGCAGACAGAGTTCTCCACAAGCTAAGGGAAAACAGTTCCTCACGTTAGGCAGGAAAGCCACAGGAGCTCAAACGCTTCACAGCATAACCAGACCATTCCAGTCTTCATTATTTAAACTGTTATTTTCCTTGCTTTTAAATTTTTTTAAATGGTTAACCAGGTAGAGTGCCCTCTGAGCAGAAAGCTAAAATTAAAGATTCTTATGAAGAGATACAAAACTGGTTACTGAAGGTTGTGGGAGTGCTTATACGTTTTCCCTGCTTAAAAGTACACTGTGAAAGGTACAGATCTAGATACTGAGTCAGAAGTAACGCATACACAGAAAGGGAGAGGCGGCAACTCTTATCAGAAGGGAGAACGTCCTAACAGGAAGAACCAGTCTCATTGGGCCCTTCTGTGCTATTTTCACTGAGGTTTAAGATTAAGGGTGGCATAGTCAGGTTCATTAGAGTCGGAATTCTTTCAAGAAGTTTAGATTATGTTATTGTTATTTTAATATTTTTAGTGCCACGCTTCAAAACAGTTTTCCCAGATGGGTTACAACAACCTCCTGAATTCCTAATCACAAGCCATGAAATTGGGCTATATACAGTTATTGTTCTTTGACTTTAGAACACGAATATTTGAACTATCACCCACTTGATTGCCTGTTGTATAATAACTAACTTCCACAAATGGAAGATGGTCTTATTAAGCTGCTGGGGAGTCCTAGAAAGTGGCAGGAGGAACAGGTATCATGCCCTGCTTTGCACATAATGGATCTGGGATATAAAATGGGAAGAAAATATATGCATGCAATGGGGAAATGATTGCTCTTACTTTTGTTTCTAAATCACCCATCCAAAGATCTTACTGCTTTTGTTTTTATATCTCTGGTAAAAGCCTGCCCTATTTAAAATTGAGGATATGGGAAAAGCAGATGGCCCATGCAACAACATTGTACATCCTAAAGAACAGCAGTGAATACTAGTCTAGCCTCAGAATTGAATAACAGTATTTGAAGGGACCTTGGAGGTCTTCTAATCCAACCTCTTACTCAGGCAGGAAACCTTATACCATTTCAGACAAATCGTTGTCCAATCTCTTCTTAAAAACTTCCAGTGTTTGAGCATTCACAACTTCTGGAGGCAAGTTGCTTCACTGATTAATTGTTCTGTCAGGAAATTTCTCCTTAGTTTTACTTTATTTCTCTCTTTTCTACCCATTGCTTCTTGTTCTACCCTCAGGTGCCTTGGAGAACAGTTTGACTCCCTCTTCTTTGTGGCAACCCCTGAGATATTGGAACACTGCTATCATGTCTCCCCTAGTCCTTCTTTTCATTAAACTAGACATACTCAATTCCAGTTTCTTTATATGTTTTAGCCTCCAGTCCCCTAAACATCTTTGTTGCTCTCCTCTGCACTCTTTCTAGAGTCTCAACATCTTTTTTACATCGTGGCGACCAGAACTGAATGCAGTATTCCAAATGTGGCCTTACCAAGGCATGAAATGAAAGAGGAAATTTAAATATTCTTCTTCAATCCCCATAAGGCGAACCTTCAGATCTCTCTAATGACATATGATTTCTTTCGTTTGCTCAGAAAATGGTTAAGCCAAGTAGAACTCACGGAACATGAGGTGGAGGAAAAGCCCAACTGCATATATTCCACTAAAAATGAGCTGTGGGAGGAAGTTTTGTGTGCTTTCCCCCCTTCTCTTTACCTTGCTGTCTAAATCTTTCTGGCCAATTTCTGCTTGGACAATGTATAAAAGTGCATCCACTAGCCCATCACACTCCCGCAGCTTTCGACGGGCTTCACTCCTCTCTGAGCTGACGTTCCTATAAAACCAAGAAAATCTTTTAGAAGGATGAAGACACCAGCAGTTATGGCTTTTAAAATATGTCAGCTTTAAGCCAATTTAACCCAACTTCTACTCTCAACGTTGTGGCTACTTTCACACAACGCATTACAGCATTATTTGTCCAACCCTGATGTGCTTGTTTTCACAAAGCATGCCAAGCATTAAACTCTGCATTACAAATCACCAGTTTCACACTAGGTGGTAAGCCAAACAAATCACACTGAAGCTTTATCACAATCTGTGAAATCTAATCTATGTGGGAGTTTGGGTGGAGAATTTTAAGGCCCAAGTGTGAACTTCTAAATTCAGCAACAGGAGGATTCTTCAGTCTTCCGCAATCTTTAACATACCCTCTATCAGACCTTGAGATTTCAGCCAATGCTGAACAAAGTGCAGACACATGCCATCTGTTTCAACGTTGATATTGCCAATTTTACTTACATTTATTTGTTTATAAATTTTATTGGCTGCCCATCTTTCCACAGGGTATTTCTATTTTTGATAAAACTTTCTACTGAAACGATTGACAGCTCCATTGTCCTCATTCTGAAAAGCCCCTCTCTTATTCCCAGTTTTGATTATGTGGATAGCCACTAGGATTTACTGTCCAGAGTTATAAAGCCAACCCAAGCTTACTGCATATCAGGCAAGCCAGGAAGCACAAAGTCCCTGAAGATCCTCTTCTGTGGCCAATACTGTATCTCTTTCCCGACTGGACTATTCTAAGAAACAATCCCTGGCACCAAATGGCCTTTTCCCCAAGAGGAAAATCCTCAAGCTTCATCAGTTTTTGCAGTTTGGATGCTGCTCTTCAAAGAACTGTCAAGAGTCCTTGCAATAACAGCATAGATCCAGCTCACCTAAGGCAGCCAATGGTGTTGGTGAGCACTGATTCCCACTCTATATGGCGGGGCTTGGTGTCTTCGCTGGGCTCTCGTTCCCATCCAGAGTGTGGGATGATAACCTCATCCGTGAGGGCATGTAAGGCATTATCCACAATGGCCATTTTTATTGAGTCATGAGAGGATAGGTTCCAGAGTGTCCCTGTGGTGGAAAATACAACGTTATTCAAAAACTTATGTGTGTGCCAGAAAGGCCCTTACATCTCTAGCCATTCTCTATGGGCAATGCCAGCAATGGTTACCTGTAATGACTTCAGTGAGGTCCATATCACGTGCCTTTCGGAGCAGGCGCACTAAAGCAGGGACACCATCACAATTCTTGATGGCAACCTTGTTGTCCTGGTCTCTGCCATAGGAGATGTTCTTGAGGGCCCCACATGCCCCATAGTGCACCTCTTTCTTGGGATGATCCAGTAGCCCGACGAGTACAGGAATACCCTTTAGCTTGCGCACATCTGTTTTCACCTTGTCATTTCGGTAGCACAAGTGTTGCAGGTAGGCTGCAGCATTGGACTTGACTGCATCCATACGGAACCCCAGCATAGCTATCACCTCAGGAAGCTCAGGCTGGCGCCAATTGGCTGGAGGTGGGCCTCCTTTTCGCAGGCTGTCCAGACTGGCTAGGCTGCCTCTATCAGGTTGTGCCATTGGGGACCAGTAATACTGGTCTCTACCTATGTCATCCACAAGCATGTCTTCGTAACTCCTGCAAACAGAAAAGAAAGTAAACGGCCAGGTAAGCCATCTATTATCAAGGCCACAGCTACAATGCCCCCAGAGAAGAGCTCTGTACTAACCTACTAACTCTCTAATGAGGACACCTTTGCAATCAGAATTAGAAATGACACACTCCCTGGTAAGCCTCAGGCGCCATCATCTCATCACTAGAGATGAACAGTGTTTGAATCCAAAGATGCTTTCTATCTGATGTGGGAACATATGTATAATATGTATAAGGTTGGTAGCTCCTTAAAGGACTCTTCCAGAATGGTCAGGAAAATACTAATTGTCATTTAAGAGGTGATAACAGGGCATAGTGAACTGAAATTCCTATTTCCCGAAGCCTGCAAGTATGCTGTCCGATATGCTACGTAGCATGGGAGGATCTAATGGTTAATGCTATGCAAGTATGAGTCCAGAAAACGGTATGGTTCCTTAAGGGGACGCCGTCAGATAGAATGAGGATGATATCCACATCCTCATTGTATCTGAGAATGCTGCATTTTTGCATCCCCAAAAATGCTACATTTTTGGATCTGAATAACACATACCTTTAGTCATTACCAATGCCGCTAACCTCATCCACTTCAAAACCAAGAGCATTCCTAAAAGATTATGCTCTGATAGCTATTTTTCCAGCAGCATCTCTCATGCTTGGGTCATGGCAGTAAAGAAATCCAGCATGACCTTCTCTCCTAATCCTGGCAGAATACAGGAGTGCAGGTAGGTTTCCTTCAACCTGCCTCATTGCCCAATAAAAAGCAGAGGGAGAAGGCCCAGAAGTTGGCTTAGGCCACACAGGTAGCCAAGCTCTGGGCCTAGGGGGAAATTTTTTTTTTAATCGAATTAGATGTTGTCAACAAGAGTTTTTCCTCTGAGCAGGTGCGGTTCTAACTTGACCACTAGAGGGCAAGTAGATGTCATCTATGCCTAACCACAGACCCTTTCTACCTCATCCGGCCTATTCACCATTGCTCTAATTATACCAAAGCCGTTCACAAAGCTTTCTTGTCAGGCAGGCCTCCGACACTGCAATGCTTTCTTTGTTGTGCAATCAAGTCAGGTGGGTGAAGTTAGATGACATTTCAAGGACACTGGATCTTTACGTGACACAATCGAAGTGTAAATAATAACGTACCAGAACATTTTAGAGGCACGCCAGCAGACTTTACTTAAGCGCTTTAAAAATGATTAAATGACTCTCGCTGAAGGTGTCACACCTAGGAGACTGCATGTCTCACAGTTTAATATTGGGGAATAAGACAGGGCAAGACGACAAGAGAACAGCTGTGCCTTCAGGATAGCAAGTCTCAGTGGGTATTTAGCAATTTTCTTCTTTATCACATCAAATTTAGCTTCTCCACTGTAATTTACAGAAGTCCTCTGCAGGCTGTAGCATTTAAGGCTTCATTCACCCTGCTTTAGAGAATGATTGCCGAGAAAAACAACAAACCCCAGGAAATGCCAGTGAAATAATGCAGAAATTAGGGTCAGGGTGAGGAGGGAAGGGAAGACATTGCAAAAAGGAATGGGATGGGACTTTTCCCCCAGTGCCGTTTTAACTTTTGAATGGTCACGAAACAAATGATTGTAAGTTGAGGACTGGTGTAGATCCACAATTTAAAATTGAGGTTTTTAATTTCTTCAAGTACTGTTGGAAACAGAGCTACGCATGGCAGAGCTGTTGAGATCTTGGCCTTTGGAGAAAGAATTATGTCTTTCAACTCAAGTTATATTCTCTCCTTTCTGACTGTGAGCATGAAAAGTCCGTCCAACCTCCCTCTTGCTCAAACACAGAAGCTGATCAGTGTACATAGCAGCACTTAGTCCCTGGTGTCTTATCGCCTTCTGATTACTCTACATTCTTTTAAAATTAGCTAGGAGCTGCTACGATGTAAGTAGGTATGAAGAAAGCCAGGCTGACATATTAGAACAAAAGACTGCCAACTTGATTCTGACTTTTAACAGAATGGACATTTATCTGAATTGTCTAACTTTTTACCCAAGTGACAAAAGGCCATATCAGGACTATGTCATTCCATGTCCAAGTTCCGCAGCAGAGTCCAGCAATTCCTCAGCTTAGCACCTGTTATCCCTGCCATTTAGGCCCGCACAGGAGCAGCACCAAGGAAATATAGCTAAAGCTGCCTTCACTCACCATCTGCCTCAAGTTCAGAATTCATAAACGTTGGCTTGGGATGGGAGGTGGAGTGCCTTTTTTTTTTTTAAACCGGTTCATCTTTGACATTTTTTGAGCTCGGGAGGAGAGCTGTGTGTTATGCCAGTTGTCTAGAAGAGGACTGGGAAGTCCCTGATCAAACAAAGCAACCTATTTAGCCAGTAACAGCTGCAACACGAAACTGAATAAAATACCTGCCAATATTTTCACTCTCAAGTTTTGGATAATGAAACCTGCAGTCTTGAAACAGTGAAATCCCTACCTCCCACCTAGGATTGCAAGTGATTCATGCCTTCTAGTTAGTTTTCCCATTATTAAGACTTTTTTTTTATAAAACACTCTTGCTCTTCTTTCAGCATTAACTACTTTACTAAAATAACAGTGACTAGAACTAGACCTTTCCCCTTTTTGTTTTAAGGTGGATATATTTCATTAGAAATATTAGTTCATTAGCATAATAATACAATTTTAATGTAATTTTAATGTTCATTAGTTTATTAAAGTTTAAAAACTATGAGGAGCTTTTACATAAGTGGCCTTTCATTATTTTGATTTCTTAAAGAATAACCAAATAACTTTTTAATACTATTCAAGTTATAACATAGAAAAGAACATCATCAAAAAAATTATGAAATGATAAAGATGAAGGTTCACCTCTCACATATGTGCTAGTCGTTCCTGACTCTAGGGGGTGGTGCTCATCTCTGTTTCAAAGGTAAAGAACCGGCGCTCTTCCACACACACCAGTGGAAGTGACAGGGAGGAGGACCCGATGGTAAGTAAGCCGATCAAACCTTTTGTGATACCGGTAGTGGTAGAAGCGGCCAGGCGATAACAATGTACAGCCCTAATGAATTCAGACGTCCGAAGACGTTTACATGGTCATGTGGCCAGCATGACTAAACGCCGAAGGCGCATGGAGCACTGTTACCTTCCCACCAAAGTGGTCCCTATTTTTCTACTTGCATTTTTACCTGCTTTCAAACTGCTAGGTTGGCAGAAGCTGGGACAAGTAACGGGAGCTCACTCTGTTAACGTGGCGCTAGGGATTTGAACTTTCTGATTGACAAGCTCAGCGTCTTAGTCACTGAGCCACCACATCCCCAATGAAATGATAGCCCACCACAAATGCGTGATAAGCCACAATACATAACTGCCTACAGCAAAACCGTACCTCTTAAAAACACAGAAGTACTGTAAATACCAAATCCATCCTCACCAAGGGTGTCCAAACTTGGCAACTTTAAGACTTGTGGACTTCAACTCCCAGAATTCCCCAGACAGCAGAGCTGGCTGGGGAATTCTGGGAGTTGAAGTCCACAAGTCTTAAAGTTGCCAAGTTTGGACACCCCTGATCTACACCAATGGCTTATTACACCGCACATTTTCTTCAGCAATTTTCAGAAAAGTTGCACTTCCTTTGGTAAGACATCCCATGATATTTAGGGAAAATATAAGAGGATTCCAGATGGGTGATGTCATGTGAACTTTTTTTTGTAAAACCTGAGTAAGCCAAGGCAATTCAACAATAAATTGTCTGGAATCAGTTTGCCTCTTGATCTTTGGTTGAAAAATGTCCAAGATAAAGTACTTTGTCATAAGATAAGCTAAAGAAAATAAATAACTTTATTCTACCCCACTAATTTTTCTTGACAGCACAAGGAACTGCCTCATACTAAGTCAAACCATTGTCCTGCCTAGTTCAGTATAGCTGGCTCTGATTTGTAAACGCTCTGTGAGGGGTTCTGAAATATTGCTTCGGAATGATAACTTTCAGTTATGTTCCTGAAATGTTCTCTAGCAACATCTGTGACAACAAAGGATTTTCAAGAAAGTATTACTTGCTTTAAGGCTCATAACCGTAGAAGAGCTTTGTGCCCGTATGTGGTTTATTTGCGGCAACAGCAGAATCTAAGAGCTGTCACTCACAGCCGGACTAAAGAGAGCATTCTCTGATACCTTCCCCCAGACAAGTCAGCATGAAATGTGGTCCCTGAAGGAAGGGAATTTAAAGACCTCTGAACCAGACTGCAAGTTTTCCAGGTGCCTTGAGAGACAGACAAGGACGGTTAACAATTATTTTCCATCTTTCAAACTTGTCCATACAAGATACCCACATAGTTCTGGGTTATTTTTGAAGCCCTGCACCCACCCACACAAATACACAGTCCTTTGCTTCTCCCTAATCTCTTGATCACAGAGTGTAAGCATATAGTATTCTGCTCCCTGCAACAAATGCAAGCTGAGGGGAGGGGGGGGGATTGTTTTTAAGCTTAGTATAAAGCAAACCACTTGGACCTGGCAGCTGTTCTGGGAAATTGTTTCAAGGCAATCTTGCCCTCTTCGAACGATGTGAACGATGTGAGAGCAAGAGGAAATTAAACCTCTCCCGTGACTTATTGTCCAGGCCCATTATCTCCCAAATGTTTTGTGTATTCTTAAGAATTTTGGCAGAATTCTCCAAAAGGGGATCTCCAACATTCATGAAAAATTAAAAGTAGAGGGCACTATGCATGAGAGAAATTCTTAACAGCTCTCTTGTCTAAGCTACCAAATCACAATCCTTTTACAGGTTTCTTGCTCATAACAAATGAGCTAAGATAATATCAGACCAGTTACGTTCCATAAAGTCAGAAGGAGGGGGAAAAAATGCATACAAGCTTGCACACAGACATACAAAGCTCCAGTCTGGATAATAAGGGGGAAGCCAGAGAGAAAGAGCCAGCTGCAAGAAATACTCAGATTCCAAAGATCTCTGCGATCTTTATCAGTCTGTACACAGCACACTGGTTTCACAACGGGTGGCTAGAGGTCAAAATCCACCTATGTAGATTCCATTGGAGCAATTTTTATACCAAGGTCACAGGTAACCAATGACATTTCTCTATTATAATAAAGACTTGCAGGTTGTTTAATCATTGACTCTGGTCAAACCGAAGAAACAGCATCATTAGTATCAGTTCAATAGAGAGTTCATTCCTACCCAGAGTTTTGAAGCATTTTTAATCTGTTGAATTATATCCCGCCTTCTCCTACAAATGAGTACTCAAGGCAGGTAGCCATAAAATGCAACGGGCAACGTAAAGCATAAAAAGCAGGTGGCAAAAGAAATCCTCCAAAGAGTAAATCTAAAAAAACAGCAAGTGCAAGGGCCTATAATGAAATGAGACAGAACTAAACCCTAGTCTAAGCAACACATGCTTGTTTATAAAAAGGTCATCAGAAAAGACCTTCTTCTATTAAGGACTTCCATACTTTGGAAGCACTATCAAAGATGTCAGGGGAAAGGAAAAAGGAAAGCTTGAAACTGAAAGCTTCTTTCAATAAAATCTAAGCTAATTTGCATGGGAGAGCAGTCATTTAGGCATTGGCTCCCATACAACTTTATAGGTCATAACCGGCTATTAAAATTATTGTGATAGAATCACATGCTTCCTACAATGTTCCGCAGTTTAGTTGGAGAATTCTCAGCCAACGGAAGTTCTGAGCACTCTTTAGGGAAAGACTCAAGCAAAGCAGCTTACAGTTGTCCAATCAAGATACAACTGAAGATTTTGGGTTATAAATATTCACACAACATCTCCAGGAAAAGGTGCAGATTGTGCACTAGCTGAAGTGCAAAAGCACTTTTCCTGGCCACACAATTAAACAGATATCCATAGCAAAGTCTGAACTAGGATATATTTAAACTGCTAGTTGGGTTTCAAAGGGAACGCAATGGCACCCAAGACAGATTAATAAGCCCTGGCCCTTTTTCTACTAAACGCAAGCAATGTATTAAAGATTTAATTTGCCAGTTGTTATTTTATCCTACTTCTTTTTTAATTTGGTCAACTTAAGGCAGCAAACATACCTCCGTCTCCTATTTTCCGCAAAACAACAATAGGGTCTCATCCAACCTATTGTTACCTACAACTTTTCTAAATTTAGATGGAAAGGGAGAGGCACTTGACAGTCAATTTAAGTCGGCCAGTGAACTCCAAGCCACCTCTCACAGTAATTGCCTGTCACACACTCTATGCCAGTAGCTAAGATGTCTAATAATATCCACCTCCACAGCACCATCTCAAAGAATCTCCTCCCCAAATCCATTCCAGCAAGCATGTCAATATTTAAAACTACAGAGAAGTCCAACAGAGTTACTCATGATTCAATTTGGATACGAGATGTGTCGATATACATTCATCTAACTCAGGGGTGTCGATCTCGTGTTGTCACGGTGTCATCATGTGACATATGGGGACTTTTTTCCCGTTCACTAAACTGGGCATGGGCGTGGCCAGCGTGTGACGCATCTGGCCCACGGGCCACCAGTTTGACAGCCCTGATCTAGATCATGCTGTAGCACAAGGGAAAGGAGATGCAAATTCAAATGAAGTGAAGCAATGATTAGGATTATCTTGACATCATCCTATAAAACAAGAAGTTTGCCTCTCACAGGTCTAAAATGGAGCCAATCCTTTGTTAGACAAGGATCTTATGTCAATTACATCCATTCAAATGTTGGGGAGGGCACCAAAGATCAAGTATTTTCAACATATCAAGGCCACCATGAATCACAAAAGAAATAATTACGGATAAGTGTTCTCAGCATGCAGCTGAGGTTGGACTAGTTATTTAAATGGTTACCTTCACAACATGATTTTCAGGCTTTAAAACACATGGGAATGACAGGCCCCCAGAGGTCATTTCAGCTGTCAACCAATGGAAATGGCTCCTCTTTATTTTGTCAGTATCAAGAAAGCATATGATGATAACAGCAATAATCCTTCTCCCGGACTTTGTCAGAAACCAGCTGCTGTAAGGTCTCTAGGAGCTGGTTATTTTAGGATCTTATCTACTCAATTGAATACAGAGAGATTCCAGATTACTTGCAGAGGTCTTTGCTGAGTGTAGCTAGTGCTATTCTCCTTGCCAAGATAGTGATTGGGAAATTCAGGACAGTCTTTGCTACTGTAATTGCTTCACAGCTGCATATGTTCTTTGGCAACAGCTTTAATGACTGATGCTAACCTTCAGTTAAAAAGAAAGGAAGAGCATGAAGTTTCCCTGCAGAAAATCAGGGCTAAAATTGTGGTGTGATTTGGGATATCTATGATTAGGAATAACCACCTAAGTGTATCAAGAAAGTCAGTTGAGGAAAACTCCAAATTCAGACCAGGGTTATAAGAATGAGAGGAAAGGAGAGGATAACCTTTTTCACCCTTCTCTGATTTCCCAATTTGTACCCTGACTTTCCAGAGCTGTTCATTGCCATTTAAAGCCAAAAGGCTATTGGGCCACAAGGGCTCATCCCAGTGGTGGGATTCAAATTTTTTTACTACCAGTTCTGTGGGCGTGGCTTGGCAGGCGTGGCTTGGCGTGGCTTGGTGGGCGTGGCAGGGGAAGATTACTGCAAAATCCCCATTCCCTCCTGATCAGCTGGGACTCGGGAGGCAGAGAATAGATGGGGGCAGGGCCCAGTCAGAGATGGTATTTACAAGTTCTCCAGAACTGGTCAGAACCCACTGAATACCACTTCTGGCTCATCCTCTCCTCACTTTGAGCACACAGGAAGAAAAACTCTCAATAAGGCAGGGAAATGTAAACTCTCAAGAGTTTTCTCTGTTTTGCTGCTGCTTCCTCCCCTGCTCTGAAAAAATGGGATTTAAGATTTTCTTTGCTACCTTGGCGGGGAGTCCTTCTGCTTACTGGGTCTCTGAACATCTACTCCATTGGTACTACCATTGCAGACTGTGGACACTTATTACATACGTTGGACAATCTCATGTGATCCTAACCAACCATCTTCCCTCTTGCATCTGGTTTTGCTATAAAAAAGATTCTAATACTGAGTTAACCAATAATTTGGATGGGTTTGCAGGTTTTCAATCTCTGGTTTGCTTTTTAAAGTCTGATTCTGTTATTGGCTCCAGAATTTCCTCAACTTGATATTCTCCAGATGCCTTAGGTTACCATAATCTAAGGCAGCAAACTCGGATTAGGGGGAAATTACTCCAATGCTTTCCTGGTTTTTAAATATTACATTAGGCAATTATAGGAATGGAGACTAATGGATAAATGGCAAGCAAACAACAAGGCAATTTCATCTACTTCAAACTTCAACTTAGGCAACTAAGGTATATGCATACTTTAGGGTGGTGAAATGCTTCCATTCAAAGGGCAGCAAGTCAAGCAGAGGTATTATAGAAGACAGTTTGCATGCCTTAAAAGGTAAAGGTTCCCCACGCACCTATATACTAGTCGTTCCCGACTCTAGGGGGTGGTGCTCATCTCCATTTCAAAGCCAAAGAACCATCACTGTCCAAAGACGTCTCCGTGATCATGTGGCCAGCTTGAGTAAACGTGGAATACGCATAGAATGCTGTTAACTTCCCAACAAAGGTGGGTCCTATTTTTTCTACTTGCATTTTACATGCTTTCAAAGTGCTAGGTTGGCAGAAGCTGGGACAAGTAACAGGAGCTCACCCCGTTACGCAGCGCTAGGGATTAGAACCGCTGAACTGCCGACCTTTCGATTGACAAGCTCAGCGTCTTAATCACTGAGCCACTGTGTCCTCTGTTGCATGCCTTACATTTATGCAATCTACTGTAGCTGAAGACTGCACCATGGAAGGAGTGGGCAGACTAATCAGATTATGAAAATTCAGGACCATACTTGTGAAAGACAGACAGGCAGGAGGGCAAGGGACATAAACTTGCATTAGAGAAGGGAAGGCAGTTCGAATACACAGGAGAAATGGAAGCTGTACTCCATAATTACTATTGCATTGCCCCATTTCTGTAGAAACCACAACCACATCCTCTTTTTTGGAATGTTTAGGTGGAACAATTTAAGCCTCTGCAGTGGATCAAGCTAGCAAGATGGTGTTTAATTCTTTTTTTTTTTAATGGAAATTCATATTCCCAGGATCCCTCAGCAGCTATCAGACCAGTTAAGAATCTAAGTTAAGCAATTTTAGCCCAGAGGATAAACAGATTTCTCATACTGAGCAAGATATCAGGATCATTCCATACCTTAGAAAAGAAAAAGAGGTAAAAAAAACCCTCCTGTGAACTAATCACATCTATCTTCACATAGCAAGCCCACACTGGTATAAGCAGTAAGTCATTGCCAAACCGTTGTGTAAAATACCCTTCTCTTGCTATAACCCACCTTTAGCACAGAAGACTTTATCAAAAAGAAGAGTAGTCATGTTATCGCTACCAGATGTACTGCAATATTATTTATATAGCCATATAATACTTCCTGCATACACTTGTAATTTTTACAACTCCTCCACAAAGTAAACTAGTATTTTACTCAGATGAGGATAAAGGGAGTGTCTTGGGTAAATGCAAAGCTGAGGTCTAAAATAGAGACCTTGTATCCAAGATTTAGCCACAATCCAGCAAAAGAAAAAAAAAATCAAGCCTAAGAAAAAGCTTGAAAAAGCTTTTTCAAGCATAACTCAACAACCTCGTTCATCGTGGCCTAATATTTTCAGCTTTATATGTCTGGATGCATCTGGTGGAATGTGTAAGCACATGAAGGATTGTGTGTTACATTATTCCCTAGATAAAAGATATTTTCTCGTCAATGGCATTAAAACCTCATATCTGTGGTAAAGGTGACATTTTTTTAAAAAAATCTATTTTTGTTGGAAAACAGAAATCGGGAGTGGAGGGGGGGATATAAATACATACCATATTAATTTTTTTCCTGACCTGATCTAAGTTCATTTCGCTATTTTAAAAACGAACAATTCAATACAACTCATGTTCAGTAAATTTATGAAACATAAAAGTACAGCTCAGTCAGCTAACTTACACTTCCTAGTTGCATTTACAGTAAAATTTTAATTTTTCTCAAAGTTGAAACTATAAACCGCAGAAGTTTTTTTTTTTAAAAAAACAAACCTCTTCATTTTGTCAGTTTGACAAGTTAGAAAAACAAAGTTGAAGTCAAAAGAAACTGTCAACATCATAATAAAACAGAGCTATATAGTCTGACCCTAGTCTATGTCCTCACTTTCATCTAAGCACAGGACAAGCATGTCCTGACAAGGTTTTCTGCCATAACCCCATGAGTCATTTTGTTTCCAATACATGTGTGAGGCACCTCAAGTCATCCTCAGCTGTTTTGATGTTCAAATGGTATTTTTCCCTTTAAACTGACAGCAAACTGCAGCAGTTTTAATCTGGGCTAATTTCATACATTTTGCTACCAATTATCCCACGCTCTTGACTTCACTTCAGGCTGGCTTGGGGATGCCCATCACCAAGTCTGGTTCCTGGGCACTCTCCTCCAGGGCCATATTGTTTTGGGAAGCTGCAATCTCTCCTGCTTCACCCACCACCTGCCAGAACAGATGGGCTGTCTGATGGGCTACAAGAGACAGCGGCTTTGGAAGAGATGGGATTTCCCGTTACACCCACCGCTTTCTAGAGGATGCAGTTTGTTAAATCCACTCTCAAACAAGGCTATGATCAGCCGAGGGGCAAGCTTGTTTTAAATGCAAGTTTTGAAGTGGTGAAATGGGACAGATATCTCTCCCCTCTCACTGCGTATGTGGGTCAAGCCTGTCAAATAGCCCGGAGCCTAGGGGAAGCCGTTTTCACCCTTCCAGAGGCTTGAGAAAAGCCTCCGTAACCTGGGGAGGGTGAAAATGCGCTCCCCCATGTGGTACAGGAAGTAGAGTAAGCTGCTGGGGGGGGGTTGCACGCGCATGCACAGGTTTGGGTGGGCGCATTGCGTTGTGGGCACTCATGCACGATAGCACAATTTTGGCACACGAGGAGAAAAAGATTAGCTATCACTGTCCTAGATGAAAAGTCAGCAGCAAAAGAGGCCCATTACAAGAAAGCTTCTGAGTGTGCTATTTTGTCCTGAGGTGTAGAAACTGCAGTCCTCAGATCCTCGTTAATTATTAAGAGTGTAAAAGAGTCCCAAAATCCAAACATTTGAGAACCCACGGTTCTAGAACAAAAATCTTTCCCATTAAAAAAATGAAGGCAAGAGAAAAAAAAGGCGAAAATACCAGTACCTTTCATTGGGTTGGGGAGCGTTAACTATTTCCAGAGTTTTATTTTTATTTTCAGGGGGAAAGGGGCTGTAAAAAAAACAGGGGGGGGGAGGGGGGAGATTCCCTGTAGGTTTAAAAATAGTCTTGTACTCATTAGGATAGTAAAAGTCTGAGCTGCGCTGTTTAAGGTTGCAAATAGGTATTTGGAAGACAGGGATCTCTTACGGAGCAGCATTTGATACAAGCATATTAGGAAGCAGACTAGACAGCTCTTTAAAATACAAGCTTGGAAGTTTGCCGGGGGGGGGGGGGGGGTTTGTTACTTGAACCTTTTTTATTATTGGAGTCCTCTCTTCCCCACCTGCAATTTCATGCAGCTTGCCTGGACTAGGATTTATCATATTAGCGGGAATGAGACTCAGTTACACCGATCTGTGTCACTGAAACAAATTACCAGCTCAGCATAGTTGTGATGTAATCCTTCCCTGCATGCAAACTTACAAGAGAAGGAGCAAGCATATTCATTCCCCTGAAGAATTTGTGATACACAAATAGTCTCCAGTTAACAGCCGTTTACAGTACCACACTAAATTTATACCAGAACTGTCCTGGTCGCTTTAGAAATGTCACTGTTACTCAGTATTACAATCGATTTTTTGAGGGTAGTTAGATTCTTCTCTAAAGCAAAGATTGCCAAGGCTGGCTAAAATATGCTAAACTTATCCTCTTACCTGAGTCTCTGGCGGGGATCAGATGGTGTCCCAGTCCGCCTCGCTGTCCCATATTCTGGCACTGCACCATAATCCAGGTCATCATATGCCATGCTGCGTTGGTCATCCTCCAGCCCATAAGGCTCAGCGTGGAAGCGGTTCAAGTCCATGTTGCTTCCCCCTACCCGCACCTGTGGTTGGGGACCATAGACATCCTGCCTGCTGGGAGCCCTGTAGCCATCCACGGAGGGTCGGTAGCGCTCATCAATCCGGGTGACTCGGGACAGGCTACCGTAGCTGTGTTCACTGCCATGGTAGCTATCTTCGTAGGGCCGCCCATAACTATCTGAGTAGTGATAGTTTCGTGGAAGGGTAGCCGTGCCTGGCTGGGTCATGTAGGCCCCAGGGCCACCGTTTGTGTTCTTCCTGAAATTCCTATCCATGGTCTGGATGTAGTTGTTGGTAACTGGAGAGCCATCAATAGGTAACCCATCTGGGCCAACTTGCTGCACTGTACGTGTGGTCATGGTCTTCACAACTTTTTTCACCTACAGAATAGTAAGAATGAGATACCCGGCATCGCCTTGTCACTTCAGAGTAGTTCTGAGGGCACAGTGGGTATCACTGCTCATGCGCTGCAGAGCATTTCATCATTAATTCCACAGGACACTACTTTCTATTGTCTCAAGTCACGCCCTTTATATACAGCTTCAAATATTATCTTGTTCTATAGCATTTCCTAGAAAACTTTCTGATCCGTGGAATTCCCGGACTACAGGAAAGTTAAATCGAACACTTTTCACTCAATAAAAACACCTGCAGAACTGTTTCTGTGTTTGTTAGAATCCCACTACACCTCACACAATGCAAGAGTACCAAACGCATAACCAGTTAAGAGCTGCTGGCAGGATCGCATGCTCTGTTCCTCATGTCAAGTCAAAAACACCTCCAGGATTTCAGATCTGCTATTAATGGTTTCCTCATACTGATTATCAACTTTAGGCCAATACAATAGTTAGCTCCAACCAAACTGAGAAAGCATAACTAACGGGTCAAAAAGCAACTACCTTGCAGCTTTCTCTGTACTTAATAAACATTCTATATTATGTCTGCATTGATCTTTTGAAATAATAAACTGAATAAATCACCAGGTGAAAGATACCTCAGATCACTATATAAAGACAGCTGCCAGTGACAAAAAAATAGAAAAGCATTATTTGTGTTACATGCTTTTATTTGCTATTACAGGTGAGTCAATACCATGCATCTGGCAACCAGGATCATCACCTCTTCCCTACAGAACCCCTCCCAGACAAATTGCCTAACACCCTTGCCACTTCTCCCTAGACTCTCACCGTGGTCTCTGTACGACGGGTTGTCCCATCATCTGAGGTCTCTACTGAAACAACTGACATGGCACCTTCTGGGTCCTCCTCCATGGTGTATGTCTCTTCTACAATTTGTCCTGGATCCTGCATTCTGGGAATGGTGCTGTACATGAGGTGACTATGGTCCTAGGGCAATGAGGGGGAAACCCATTAATCTATTTCTGTGCAAACAATATTCTAAGAAGTCATTTCTTACAAGACTCCATTTGTAAAAAATCTCTTATGCTCAAGCCTCTGAAAGCAACAAATTTCTACCTAGTGTTTGTTTGCACCCACTATAATATAAAAAACTCACGCAGAAAACTCACATAAATTCAGTGATACATGCTGAAACTCTCTTGACTTAAGACTTTAGAACTCTGGTTATAATTTGCATCTAATTACTTTTTGAAGAATCTATTAGTCAAATAGCAAACCACCCAAAAAGAATGGAAGATCATGAATTTTCTTTTCATACATTTAGTCACCAAGGTGTTCCTTCACATCTTTTATCCATATAAGACTTCAAATTGTATTTTTGAATTTTTGGGGATTTTGCTAAGATTCGAACCAATTATGTAAGATCTTCTCCAAACAGCTTCAGAGTTTTCTGCAAGCTTTGTCAGAAAGAAGTTTTTAGTTTCCTTTCCTACCTGTGGTCCGTTGAGCTTTAATTCTGAGAATTTCTGTCTCTCCAAGTCAGCATTTCCCAAGAAACGGCCGTTCTGCAAAAAATAATAGTGATGAATTTGTGACCAGCAACAGAAAACAAGAAGGAATGGGAGGGGGGAAGGGGCAGGAGAGGAGAGGAGAGAGACAGAGACATGTATGACAACTGAGCACTTCAGTCCATTACACTGAATCCCACATAAGGCTAAATGCCAAATATTTAGAAATAAGGCTGCTGAGATTTGAAAATGACAAGATAATATTAGCAATTCAGTGTAGGTAGTATCTTAGGTTTACATTTTTTCATAGAAATAAAGAAACAGGTGTATATTATCGTATTCATTTATTAACATCTATAACATATTGAATACTGTACATTCCAAAGTTTATAAATACTGAGTCCATGCTGTCCCAGTTCTTGTAGGCCCCAAAAGCTCAAAACAGCAAATTGAAGCACCTTTAGAAATAGTTCAGAAAAGCAAGCCATTGATAAAACCTCTTGAGAAAGTCAACTGGTCTCCGTCATCTAGTTCTACTTACAGACACCACCCTTTACTGCCCAGAATGAAAAGGAAAAATGTGGTTTTTTTAAATAGTAGAGAGTTTCTGCTTGTCATCTTTATAATTATGTCTTCCTGGATGCATCCAAAATAATTTCTACCCTCTATTTGGATGGGAACTCTGCCCTTCTGAGTATGAAAGTTTAAGTGGTATGCAGTATTTATTCTAAGAACATCATCTGATATTGGCTATTTGCTCATCTGTACACTTTTAAGATAAAAGGGCAAAACCTGAGTAGCCGGAAAAAGCCAAAACCCAAGGGGAAAAGCAAGATGAGCTTGGTGCAAAAGCTTAATCAAATTCATTTGATGCCTCACTTATGGCTGTTGGCAGACACATTTCCTTGGTCCTATTTCATGCTTCTTATGTCAATAGTTTCAGGATCTGATAGTCACACTGGAGGCCATTTTATTATCATCATCTTGTACAAATATTGTCATTCAGTGAAAAGAGAGCTTTGTTTACTGTCTGGCATTCCTTAGTCAGTAAATCTGCTCGTTACTCTTTTTGTCTATTTCATCTGTTTAGGGCTCTCTTTTCTTAAAAAAACATCAAGCTACTGTTTGGGAATGACCATTGGCTTACCTGAAGGGTCCTTTTCTGTACACCGCGGGAGAGTCCAAGCAATGGGTTAATTCAGTCTGCTTGCCCTTAGGACTGAGGAACTATTTTTCCTTAAGCCACACCTCCTCCTGGTGTGCTCAATCCCCCAGAATTCTTAGAAGGAGTCAGTTCGTGCGGACGGAGCGAAGCGTCCAAGATGATGTACTGTTGACACGAAGAACCCGAATCCCGGCCTCGAGAGCCAGGGTGGGTTGGACTCTCCCGCGGTGTACAGAAAAGGACCCTTCAGGTAAGCCAATGGTCATTTTCCTGTACACCGCTTGGAGAGTCCAAGCAATGGGACATACCCAAGTTACTGTCCATCTGGGCGGGCAGAAAAAGGCTCCCGGGATTCGGTCTCTGACACAACCGCCTGGAGCACGCGCCTGCCGAAGGACGCCTCAGCCGAGGCGAAAATGTCCAATTTATAGTGTCGCACAAATGGAGAAGGAGAGGACCACGTAGCGGCCCTGCAGATGTCCAGGATCGAGGCCTGGGTGGCCCAGGCCGCTGAGGTAGCAGCACTTCGTGTGGAGTGTGCAGTGATGCCGCGCGGAACGGCCTTGGATTGACTTTCATAGGCAGTCGCAATGCAAGCACGAAGCCACCTGCCAATTGTGGAGGAAGTGACCTTCTTCCCTAGGGAACCGGGCTGGAAGGAGAGGAAAAGAGCCTCTGACTTCCTGAATTCCGCAGTACGAGCGATGTAGACCTTCAGGGCCCTCCTGACATCAAGATTGTGCCAGGATCGCTCTCTGGGATGCGACGGATGAGGACAAAAATTTGGCAACACAATGTCTTGCGCTCTATGGAACCATGAGTTTACTTTGGGGGTAAAGGTCGGGTCCAGCCTCAAAATGACCCTGTCAGGGTGGATGACGCACAGATCCTGGCGAACAGAAAGAGCCGCCAGCTCTGAAATCCGGTGAGCTGACGTGATGGCAATCAAGAAGGCCGTCTTCAGCGTCAGGAATCGAAGAGAAGTAGTGCGTAGAGGCTCGAATGGAGGGCCAGAGAGGGCCCGCAGGACCACGGACAGCTGCCAAGTAGGGTAGCGATGAACGGTGGGAGGGCGAAGGTTAGAGGCGCCCTTGAGGAAAAGACGCACCTTCGGGATTTTGCTGAGAGGCAAAAGGTGGTCGCCCGACCAGACGGTAGACAAAGCCGGCACTTGGCGTCGAAGGGTGTTCGGGGCCAGGCCCTTGTTGAGTCCCGCTTGAAGGAAGTCAAGCACTCTGGGAACAGGCGCGGTCGTCGGCTCGATGAGCAGCCCCTCACACCACTTGGTGAAGGCGGCCCAGGACGCATCATAAATCCTGGTGGTTGAAGGGCGTCTCGCCGCCTGAATGGTGTTCACTACCTCCTCCGACAGGCCTTGGCCTTTTAGTTGGTCCCCCTCAAGTGCCAGACGGCCAACTGGAGCCACTGGGGCTCTGGATGAATCACGGCCCCCTGGCTGAGGGAGATCTGGTCCGGAGGAATGCGCCACGGAGGAGACACCGACAGGTGGACAAGGTCGGCGAACCACGACCTGCGGGGCCAATGCGGGGCCACGAGAAGGACCTCTGCTCCCTCTGCGATGACTTTGGAGATGAATTGAGGAAGGAGAGGCAGGGGAGGGAAGGCATACAGTAGCTCGCGGGGCCACTTGCAAGGCAGTGCGTCTGTCCCCTCCGCCCCCGGGGTGAAGAACCGGGAGTAGAAGCGGTCGAGCTGCTTGTTGTCCCTGGACGCAAACAGGTCTACAGCCGGAGTCCCGAATCTGTTGGACATCTGGTGGAACAGGCGAGGGTCCAGTTTCCACTCCGCAGGATCTATGGTCGTCCTGCTCAGCCAGTCTGCCTGTGTGTTGTCCACTCCGGAGATATGGTCGGAGCGAAGGGATTCCAGATGGCGCTCCGCCCAGCGGCCCAGGGACTCCGCCTCTCTCATCAGTGCTCTGGATCTGGTGCCGCCCTGGCGGTTGATGTGGGCCTTGGTGGCCACATTGTCCGTCATCAGAAGCACATGTTGACGATGGATGGACCGGCTGAAATGGCGCAGGGCCAGGCGAGCAGCTCTCAGTTCCAGCAGGTTGATGCTGTAGCTGGTTTCCACTTGGGACCACTTGCCCTGAACAACCAGGGACCCCATGTGGGCTCCCCAGCCGGAGAGGCTGGCATCTGTGGTGATGATTAACCTCTCGGGCTCCTTGAATAGGTGGCCCTTGAGGATGGCCGGAGACACCCACCAGCGGAGAGACCTCTTTACGTCCGGCGTAAGTCGAATCGGCCTGGTAGAGTTGCTCCTGGATGCCCTCTGGTGCGGCAGCAGCAGCCACTGAAGAGCCCTGGAATGCAGGCGGGCCCACGGCACGATGGAAATGCAGGAGATCATTTTTCCCAGCAGCTGCGACAGAAGGACCACTGGAGCCTGCCTCAAGCTCAACACCCTGTGGGTCATGGACCTTAGACCGGCCAACCTGTCTCGGGAGAGGAAAACCCTGCACAAGTTGGTATCTATCACCGCCCCCAGGTGTACAAGTCTGCTTGTTGGAGTGAGATGGCTCTTCTCTATGTTTAGAGTGAAGCCGTGATTTCTGAGGGATCTCATAGTGGTTTGGAGATCCCGTAGGGCCTGTTGCCTGGACGACGACTGGATAAGTATGTCGTCCAGGTAGCACTGGAGCCTTATGGGCCTGCGTCTTAGCTGGGCCGCCACTACCGCCAGCACTTTGGTAAACGTCCGAGGAGCGGACGAGAGGCCGAATGGAAGAGCTTTGTACTGGAAGTGGCGACCCGCATAATAGAAGCGCAGGAACTTCCTGTGCTGAGGACGGATGGGGATGTGGAGGTATGCCTCTTTGAGATCTATAGATGTGAATAGATCTCCCTGTCGAATCCCCGCCAGAATGGTCTGCAGAGACTGCATCTTGAACCTCCGGTAGGCGATATTCCTGTTGAGGTTTTTGAGGTCCAAGATGGCTCTCCACCCCCACCCCCCCGAGTTCTTTGGCACCAGGAAGAGGATGGAGTAAAACCCCCTCCCCTCTTCGCCCTGGGGAACTGGTTCCACGGCCCTGATGTCTAGGAGATGACTGACTTCCTGGTCCATACGCTCCCTCTTTTGGGGGCAGGATGGGACAGGGCACCGGATGAAGGTCCGGGGGGGGAGGGACAGGAACTCCAGAGATAGGCCTTCCCTGACTGTCTGCAGAACCCAAGCATCCTCGGTGTTCTGGGCCCAATGGGAGGCAAACAGCTGGAGGCGACCCCCGATGGGCGCCAAGCCCGGGCAGTCACTTTGATTTACGGAACGGCCTGTTGGAGGCCCCACCGCGGTTATACTTGCGGAAGCCGAACTGCTGCCTGCCTCTGTCCCGAAAGGGCGCCCTGTCCTGGGATCTGTCGCCCTGCTGGCCGAAGGACCTATTGGAGGGAGAGAAGGAAGAGGCAGAGGTGGAAGGCTCGGAGGCATGAAAGGACTGCCTCCTAGAATAGGGAGCGGTCTTACGTTCCTGCTTTTTGTTTAGAGAAGGCAGGATCTTCCTCTTGTCCTTGGACTCGATGAGGAGAGGATCCAGGGACTCGCCAAATAATTTGGACCCCTTAAAGGGGGCGGAAGCCAGTTTCCACTTGTTTTTCTGGTCCGCTTGCCAATGTCGGAGCCAGATCAGCCGACGAGAAGTTATATTAGAGCCGAGCGCCCTGGAGGCAAATTTTGTGGCATTAAGGGATGCATCAGCGGCATACTGGGAGGCCGCGATTATTTTTGACACGTCCTGGTGGAGACGGACGTCTCCCGCCGGGAGCTTGGTTAGGAGCTCGCGCAGCCAGATCACAGAGGCCCTATTAAAAAAGGAGGCGGATGAAGAGGCCCTGATGGCCCAGGCAGCCGCCAGGTGGGTTTTGTGGCACGCCTTTTCCGCCTTCTTGTCCTCCGCCTTAAGGCCTTCCAGGAGGTCGGCCGGTAGGGAGGAGTTGGAGGTGAGCGCAGCGATGGGCGGGTCGACAGTGGGCAGGGCCAGAAGGTCCTCCAGCACTGGCTCCATGGTATAAAGCTTCCTATCTACCCCACTGGGAGAGGACTGCGTGGCTGGCTGAGCCCACTGGCGCTGGATTAGGTCGAGAAACAGCCCCGGGACCGGAACCAGCTCTTGCTGGGGCGCTGGGACATCAAACATGACCGCATTGGGATTAGCCGGAGTGGCATCTGCCGCCGGCGCGGTCGGTTTGGGCTTGATCCCCACCCTGGTGGCAGCCTTGACCTTGTGAAGGACAGATTTGAAAAGGCTGGGTTTGAACAGACCCGCAAAGGTGGGCGCTTCAGGGGGGAGGTCCTCGTCGTCTGAGAGACCTAGCACCTCCGGGTCAGGGTCCTCAATGGCAGAGGCCTCGCTGACCACCGAGGATTCCAGGGAAGGATGGCGAGCGCGCTTGCTTGGAGGGGGAGCTGCCTGATCGGGTTTGGGACCCTTAGGGGCCACTGCAGTGGGACTTTTAAATTTCATGGCCTCCGTGATGCCCTTGGCAATGGCACGGGCCATTAGTTCCTGCATGCGGGGCGATAACTCCTCAGAGTCAGAATCAGGATCCAAGCCCTCCTCTAGGGGGGGTGAAGCCACACCCTGCATATCGTCTATGCTAGCATCCCCAGGGGGCGGGGCCTGCTCACAGGCCCAAGAAGGCGCCGGGGAAGCCGGCTCTGCAAATGACCTATTTGGGGATAGGTCCTGGGACTCCACCTCCTCGGCGAGGACCATCTGGAGATCTTCCCGGGAGGGAGGGATTCCTGAGAGGGACTGTTCCCTGTCTGCCTGGCGTCTGGCCTTCTCAAATTGCTTGTCAAGGGCCCGCTGGCGCCTTTCAGCATCCTTGGCCTCAGCCACAGAAGGGGTCCTGGAACGCTGTTTCCCAGAGCTACCCCCACCACACTTGCCCGCACCCCCACTCCCCGATGAGGAGGAACCCTTGCTAGGGGCCTGCGAGAGGCTCGGCCTAGTATCTTGGGAATCGGGAGGACTGGGCAGATCCATAGTCAATGACCACACAAGATGGAGCAAGGCTATGATAAGGCAGAAGGATAGAGATAGACTGGTTGCTGCAATGGGAACAAAACGAAAAGATTCGTTAAAATTGCCATATGCACAGTAATTGAATCAATACGTAAGAAATCATCCCATGCTTAATACCAGTCGGAGGCCCAGGGGTAGGATTGGAGCCTGCACCGAGGTGCAAGGCTCCGCAGGAGAAGCAGGGAGGAGAATGACTATCAAAAAGCTTTGGCCTGCGCTTACTTAGGCCTCCTCCCTGAGCCGGTATGATGACCGTTGGAATGGCACAGGAACCAGCACCGCTCGCAAAAATAGACAAAAAAACGAAGGTGGCGATCCTAGCCCGAGGAACCCTTGCTAGGCCCTGCCACCTCCAGCGGTCTCCTGATAACGAGGCTGATGCAAAATGGCGGCCATGGCTGGGCGCGCTATTTTCACGCCTAAAATGGCCGCCGCACCAGCGTGGGGCTAAGGGAGAGCGAGGAGCGAACGCGCCTTGAATGGCGACGATCGCCCACTCCTCCCTGCGGCCGAGGTCCTCTAGCAGGCCGGGAACGAAAAATACTTCGTTTAAAACAACAAACGGGGGGCCTGGGAACATAGGAGCCTCGCCGCTGCAGCCGCGCCGTTTTAAACGACAAGCGGCAGGCCTCCGAAGCCGTCCCATGAGGATCGGCTGAGGGGCACCCCCCACCACCTTCCAGCTTACCTCCTGGCCTTCAAATGCAATTTCTACTGGAGAGAAGTCGCAGCAAAGAAGAGAGAAACGTCTCACAAGGTTGGGGAATGTTAGGAAATAGAATTAAAACGCAAATAGAGAGTCCAAGCCAAAAAAATGATTAATTTAGCTCAGAGCTCTAACTAATTACGTCCAAACGGGCTGACTGAGGAAGAATTCTGGGGGATTGAGCACACCAGGAGGAGGTGTGGCTTAAGGAAAAATAGTTCCTCAGTCCTAAGGGCAAGCAGACTGAATTAACCCATTGCTTGGACTCTCCAAGCGGTGTACAGGAAAATACACAGGAGCTTGCGTTAGACATGGGAAGAGCAATTAAGAAACTTAAGGGTATAAATATACATGCATGATATACAGGATGTTTCCAAAAGAGCAAAGGACCCTTGCAATCTAGTGGCTTACTACTACTAAACATCTCCCCTGTTGTACTGTGCATCCACAAAACGAATAGTGAACCTGTGTTCTCAGTTATCACTACAAGTGCATATGTAATAAGTACAATGAATTTAAACATTAGCCAGACACTGTGAAATTGGATGAGACTACTATTAATTAATTTCCACATTGGATAGCCCTTAACCAACACAACTCTATGGCCCTACTCATATCAAATACTCACAAATACACTCATCAAACCACTTAGCTTTGCAGACAGCAGAAACCTGAAGCTCTTGGACCAAGCTGCTCCACAAAGTATTTCCAACAGAAGCCAAACTACCAAAGAAGCCCTCCAGCAGGAACCACATAATCAGAAGAAGATAAGTATATCCCGCTTGAGCACATCACTAGATGTTACCTGGTGCCGGCGGGTGAGGGTGCCGTTGGCCATTGTTTGGCTGGCATCCTGTGGGGAGACACGGACGCGCTCCAGCTGTGCAGAGACATGGCGCCGTTCTTCCTCCAGCGCCCGTGTCAGCTTCTCAAACTGTGCCTCCTGCTCTTTGACGGAGGCAAGTATACTGGCAGTCGACTCCACTTCCGAGTCATCCATGGTTTTGAAGGCCCCACACAGGGGGAGAGTGGGTGCAAGGCAGGGAGATGCCACGGGGGATATGAGAATTGACGACACACCGAAAAGGGGTACGAGGGGAGAAGGATCCCCTCACTTCAAAGAACACGTTTGGGAGACAAAGCAAGGAGAAAGAGAGAAAGACCGATCTTAGATCTGGGAAAAGAGATTAAAAATACCTGAAAGAGGCCAGGTTCCACCTAAGTCATCCTCCCCCAAATCAGCAGAGTGAGAAAAATTGTACCCCAATAACCTCTCAAAGCAGTAACTGCAACACTTTAACTGGCTCAAGAATACACATATATGTGTGAATGGAAACCCTATTCACAGAGGTGCTCCTTTAAGAACACAATGGGCATTTTGGATGGTCCAAAATCCACCCCTCCAGAGTTTTCTTCATTGCAAATCAGATACTGAATAGGATATAGGCATGCTAATGACATTGTAATATAATTTTTTTTAATTGATTTGATGCCTTAGTTTACATTTTTAGGACTTCTTTCTATCAGAATGTCAAATATCAGTGTCATTTTAGAAAGACTATGGAACTTTCTATCTCTGCAACATAGCACACTTATTTTAGTACATTTACTAAGAATTTGCTGTAGTTAAATGGTATTACTTGCTGCCTTCCTAGGTTAAGTTTTAGAACAGTTTAATGCATAGAGAGGCCATTTTAAAAAGAAGCTTTAGCCAAGATTTCCTTCTGTGAACACCAGTCAACACAATCTTTAGTGATTCTTGATCATTTTATCTCATTACATTATTTATACTAAACCGGTCTTCAGAGGAAGTCATCTCAACGTTAGAAACTGTTTTTGGGAATTGCAGTCAGTCTCAACCACACATACATATTTTACTGTAGCAGCATTTTCATATCTGCCAGCCTGCCTGGGTTAAGGTCACTGTCCCTTGAACAGGAAATTGCATGTCACTTTAGGCTTATGCATTCCTGTCAAGAGGAGAGTGACTTCTACCATTTTAAAAACACAGTCCTTGGGAATCAGTTAGCTGACCTACCAACTAATTATAACAGGCTATGGCAGTTATATTGAGCAATGTGATAAGCCTGGGCCAGAAGGGGAGAGGCAACAGGTAGTGTTTTTAAGAAACTGCAGTGTTTTATTTCAAACATACATATATAGAGATACAGTATGTGGTGAAAAGCTGCAAGTTTTGTTACATGTTGCCAACAAATGTTTGCCACATAAAATTGTTTACTTTTTACCACTATTTATGCAGTGGTCACAATATATAAACTCTTCCAAAACCATTCACAGGCTATACGTACACTTCTGTATGGAATTACATCTGTTTGTTTTTTATGCATTTTATTCCCCAACTGAAAATTTAGTCTTTCTATAAAAAAATATAATACATTAGAATAGGGTTAAGGATTGGGAAATGCTTATTTTGTAAGAATTTTTTTCCTCAAGCAGATTCTCTCCAAGACCCCCTTTTTATCTATAAACCTTAATATTTATTAACAATATTAAACATTGTTAAATATTATTGATATTACATATTGATATTTAATATTGATAACATTTAATATTTAGCAATGTTTAATATTGTTGAATGTTATTAAATATTAACAATAATGATGATTGTCAGTCTTCATAACAGGGCTAACAAGGCAAGCAAGGAGAACAAGCCATTTTGCGTATCATCTACCCAAACCTAGAGTTGTTGCCAAAGTGCTTCGAGACAAAACATTAACATATGTCCATCAGAAATATCTTCAGCCACAGCCTACTTATGAATTAATAAAGATATTTTTAATGGACCTCATACACAAAAAGGCTGACAGATTTGTAAACACGGAAGAAAGATAGGCTATATATTTCTTCCATCCTGGAACCATTCTTCTCCTTACCACAAGACCTCCCCAGTCTTTAAAGAAAGCCAATTGGAAGAAACCCCAATATTCATCCTGACACAAAATAACATTTAAGACTGATTTTCCATACCATACACACCTGTGGAGGAAGGCCGGTCTGAATTGATTGGTTAAGGCACAGCTTGGTCTAAGTGCAGAAAATCATGGGAGAGGGAGCCCAGCCACCAACAGCAAGGAAGCAGGAGAAAAAAGGCTGCAAAGAGACAGCAGGAAGGGGATAAAAAATAGAAGTGTAAATTTAAAATAGGGAAGGAAGCAAAGGGGTCAAGGAAGGAAGGAGTTAAGATCAAATCAGTATTTATACATTTTTTTAAAAAAAACCAATTCCAACTGTTTTCCCAAAAGAGATTTAAAACAACTTTCAACGAATTATTTTTTTTTAAAAAAAATAATGGGTTCATTAAGCAATAGTAGGGTAGTAGAAATGTTGCAGACTGGATCATGGAATTTGCGGCGCATTTAATCCTTTCCCATTATGACTCTAACTGAGGTGAGGGGAAAACTCCACTAAACAGAAATTCTGCACACACAGACTACACTATTGAGATTGACAAGAAAAAAAGACCTTAACTCCACCTCAGTTCTGAACTTTGCCATTTTCACACATGAATAGATTACAGTTACAGAGCAAGCAATCTGATAGGGCAGGGATCTTCAAAATGCACTATTTGTTCAGTGATTTATACACAGTTTCCTCCTAAGATTGTAGGCCTTCTACTTTTTCATAAGGTAAATACCCAATGCAACCACAACAAAACTAATGTTACAGTGAATGAAGTAAACCTCACATTTGAGTGGCCTATGAGCTAAATATAGACTCTTTATAAAACTAATGAGCTTGTCCTCAATAGTACTGAGCATACCAGCCATCAGTCTCAAAGAGGTTCCTGCTATAGAGAAAAAGGAATCACTTGTTATTATGCCCATTTTTAAAGAGAGTGCATCACTTCTCCTTTTTCATTCTTTTTAAAAAATTCTTAAAACTTTTAGTGCTTTTTAAAGAAATCTCTCTTCTTTCCAGAGGTAGAAAAAAAAAATAACATCATCATCTGCAAGGGAGATGAGAATGTGGGATCTTATGGATATACAGTTATTTCAAGGTTTAATGATTAACTGATTTCTTTATTCAATTTCTACAGCTGCCCAGCTCAACCAAGTGACTCTGCCGGCTTACAATTCTATAATCATAAAACTAAACAATTCAAAAAAAATATATTAAACAATAAATTTTGATTTATCAACCCCGAGGAAGCTGAAGAAGCTACAGGTTACCCTCCAACAGCAATTCTAAAAACCCAATACTCTAAGACTGTGACGGAGAACCGGTGGCACGCAGAGCCCTTTCTGTGGGCATGCATGCCATCGCCAGCTGCTGGTTTCCAGCGCGCACTGGTCTCCGTGGGCATGCAAGCACTGGAAAACAGCCAGAAAATGCCCGAAAGACGGCCTGAAAACATCGCATAAAACGGTCCAAAACTGCCCAAAAAATAGACATGCACACCCTGGTCAGCTGGTCTTTGGGTTTCCGATACACATGAAGATCAGCTGGCCGGCATGCATGGGCGTGCCAGAAACCCGAAGACCAGCTGGCCGGCATGTGCATGCACGCCAGCCAGCTGGTCTTTTGGTTTCTGGTGGTCCAGAGCGCACATGTGTGCACGCGTTCCAGTTTAGGGACTCGGTGCTGAAAAGGTTCACCACCACTACTCTAAGATGATCTCCCATGACAGGCAAGACCATATCCCTATCTTGTACAATATTCCAGTTTTTTAAAAAACAGATTTTAATTAAAACAATACTGTACTATTATTATTGCTCATAATAAAAGCCTTTGCTTGCAACCTTTTTTTTCCAAAAGATTACTATAGGGGAAATACAGAATTACTGTATGTGCTTGATGTTACCAACTCAGTGAGCTAAACATATTTTGATTATTCTGGAGTTGATGGAAGTAGTACTGGCCAGAAACTGTTTCCCTCTAGCACTTATATCCCCTTGTCCAAGCATGCTGGGTGTTTTCCTTTTTAATTCAGATTTCCCCCTCCCCCAAAATCAAAGCAAGAACAACATGTTTCAGCTAGCCTAGCCTCCAAGACAGAAACTCTCTCAAACCGTTTTCCCACGGTGCTGGTGACATATCAGCCCCTAAACTGACTTAATACCTATGGCCACGGGCATAACAGTTTGGGGGGTGGGGGAAAGTGGTTTCTTTGAGGAACACATTCAAAAGATTATTTGACTGTAGCAGAACCTTGTGACTTTTTTTCCCCTGGAATAGACTTAATTCCACAGAGGGCTTTCAGTTAACCATCAGAGTTGTCTATTGATACAGAAAACCAATATTAAAATTAAAGAGAAAGCATCAGGAGAAAAACAATCTACAGCATTAAAGTCTATTGAAGTTCGTGTCTCCATTTATTGGAGCTTTTGCAGGCTTGCCTGGGATTATAACAGAGTGTTAAATTTATGTCTCTGTGTCAGGAAATAAAAGTGGTAGAGGCACTTTTAACCAAATTAAGGAGGAAGCATACAACAACACCATCAATTACTTAGTGGTAGCAACTACCCAAAGCGCTTGAAACACAGACTCTCCAAGAATGTAACCCAACCTTATTTTTTATGTAATTTTACTTCCATCTGTGGCATATGCAGATGTTACACTTTGCAAGCAAGTTTGATGAAGTAATTTTGAAAGATTGGGATGTGTGTTGCAATTCTGGATTGTAACCGTTAACACACACCAGAATCATATTTTTAGTCACATGTAAAAATGACTTCATTTAACTTCTTTCACTTCAGTTGAGACATAATGGCACCAGAAGGACTTTGACCTCAAAGACATTGTTAGTTTGCTTAGGCAATCTTGCACTTTGCCATATGATGATCTTCACCCTGTAATCTCCCCTCTGCCAAAAGCCAATGTAGAACTTCAATAATGGCACACATAGACTGGAATAGTCCAAGTAAAGCTGTCTCCAAACCCCAAAATACATGCCCTTTCAAAGTTATACAGTATGGGCTTCATCATCAGCTTCAGGTCCACCATCAGGATTAAAATTTGCAAGGCACACAGATGACATCACAAGCAAACAATGTGGTGTCGCAATCACAGAATTGTAATTCTTCCACCAGCCCAGGCACGTATCCGTTTACAAGCCAAAGACTTACTACAGATTATAAGACAAAAGCTATGAAATGTCTTCATGTACGACTGGAGTACCTGGTATTCATTGTTCCAAGCAACCAACACCCTTTCAGCATGAGAAAAAGTTACAAGTAGGGTGGAGGGTGGTGCACAAGAATGCTCAGGCCATATGCTGCACTTGGTCTCCAAGTAGTATGCCCAGGGCTAGCTTCAAGCAGTATATAGAACCAATTTGGAGATCACATGTCTCCCAAGAACTATGGACGATGGCCTGCATTTTAAAAGCAAGAAACAATAAAGATACATGTACATCCAGAAGAAAAATAATAAAGGCCACCACTCTATACCAAGGCCTGGAAGATTAGCCAGGTTTGCAAAGACTTCCTAAACATCATCAAGATGCGAACTAAGATCTTGGAGAGATGCTATTCCAGAGGGCAGGCATCATGTCAGAGAAGGCACATTTTTTAGATTCCAATAGAAGGCATTAGTTAATTGAGGTAATCTGGAGCACATACATTCTACCCAACCTTACATAATGGGCAGAAACTATTAAGAGACAGTTCCTAAAATAACCAATGACATTAAAAGAAAACTTACAGGTGATAAATAGCCCCTTGACTGGTACAACTCATAGAGCAGTGTTGTCATATGGGCATTACTGTGACATGCCAATTACTGCCCAAACTATTTCACTTTGGACCCAATGTAATTTCCAGGCTGTCTTGAAATAATGTAGAATGCATTGCAATAGTCTGTATGATTTAATGTATTTAATAACTCAGTCAGAAGAAACTTTAGGAATTCTACTCAAGGCTTTCAGGGGACACAGGTTATGTATTCTTGTTCTAAAACTAAACAGTAGATACACTTTGCAAACAAAACTCTGAACTGATAAAACAGCTAGAAAATGGAAGAACCTGAGTAGTTGTTTTCTCAATAAGGGTAGATAAGATGACATTTCAGCCTTTCTTATGCACTGTGTTATATGAGCTGCACACCAAGAGAATAATGAGCATTACAATTTTGTAGAAGTTTGGGACCTGTAACATAGAAGTCAGAAAACTGAAAAACATTTATTGAATTCAGCTATTACCTGCTATTACAAAGTTTTAGTCGTCTCCCTCATATGTCAACATGTTTTTAAAAAAAGAAAGAAAAAGAAAAATGGGAGGGAGAGGAGACAATATTGAGAGTATCACTTCAAAAAGATTTTCAGCCCGATTTGATTAACTGTGGGTGCTTATTTAGGGTTATATAGTATTTGATTGATATTGTTCCAAGGAATACTGAAGGAGGAACTTATTAGGTTTATGTCTCACTTCGTACAATTCCTGGTAATGTTTATTTAACATTATCCTCAAAATTTACTGCCAAGTATTGTTATACTGCATATGTCCTACGACCACAGAGGATATCATATGTCATTTCATTACATCTTAAAATTAGTCTTTTAAAAAAAGTGGTTTTGGAGTTATATTTGCATGACTTTTTCAACAGCCCCAGGACAATACAGTCTCACTACCTATATTTGCAAAGCGGAAGAGTACTGTCTTTCCCCGAAAATAAGACAGGGTCTTCTTTTCTTTTTACCCACAAAATATGGCTTGGGCCTTATTATGAGGGGAATGTTTATTGTTTTGGGGTTGCCGGGTGGCTGCTCTCTTGCGAGCGGGCTCCCAAAGAGCCGGGCACAGCCTCATGGGCAAATGGCTGTGTTGCACTGTCACAGCAGCACAACACAACAGCCATGAATCGACCACCAGCTGGCCCACAACCATAGAGCGTATGCCCAGAGCAGCCACTGCTGGAAGACTCGGTTTGGAAGCTGTCAAAAAAGCCATGCTGGGATGGCAGTGGCAGCGGAGGTGCCCTGGCTCTGCAGGGAGAACTGCGCCATGGCATCGTGAGGCTGGGAGGCGCATGAGCGAGAGTGGAACAGCCGCTCGCACAACCCCCCTCTCCAGCCATGGAGAGCGCCATTCACTGGTATTTTGAAGGCACCAAGCCACGGGAGCCGGGCGGCAGCAAACAGACGCTCACGCAGCTTGGCAATACCCCTAGGTCAGTGAATGGCACTGTGCCCAGCTGGAAAGAGGGGGATTGCCGGGTGGCTGCTCGCTAGTGTTGTTGCTTCATGGCTGTTGTGTTGCGCTGCAACAGCGCAACACAGCCATTCGCCCATGAGGCTGTGCCCAGCTCTTTGGGAGCCCGCTCGCAAGAGAGCAGCCGCCCGGCAACCCCCCTCTTCAGCTGGGCACAGCGCTGCTCACCAACCTAGTGGTATCTCGAAGGCACCAAGCAACACAATCACCTTTGCCTCCCCCCAGTTCCCACGGCTTGGCACCTTCGGGATACCGCTAAGTTGGTGAGCGGTGCTCTGCCTGGCCGGAGGTGAGGGGTTGTCCAGGGGGCTTATTTGTGGGGGAGGGCTTATATTTTGCCCACCAGAAAATTGTGGGATGGCCTTATTATCAGGACATGTCGTATTTTCAGGGAAACACGGTAGGACTTTAGTAGTCCTTGAATTACGACTGGTTGTTTTAATAAGCGTTCAAAGTTAAGCCTCTGAAAAGATGCTTTATGTCCCATAAAACACTTTTGCCCATTGTAAAACATAACATTGTGTTGTGTGTGTGTGTATCCACCCACACTATCACATGAGTGCATTTCAGACAGTTTGCAATTGACTTGCATTTATGATTAGTTGCCAAGTGCCGCTTGATCACATGATCACCATTTACAGTCTTCTCTGCCAAATTCCCCACAGAGTTAATGGGGGAGCAGAAAGGGAAGGTTGCAAGGGGGGAGGACACAGTGGAGCTGAATTCCTCAGAGCAGGATATTCTTTGAGAGCAAAAGGGCTCTCACTTAACAACTAGGGCAGTGATGGCTAACCTTTTCCAGAGCGAGTGTCCAAAGTGCTTGGTTTAGATTACCCAAAAGTAACACGATCTTACAGAGTTATCTTCTTGTATTAGCCCAGATTCTTCAATATTACAGTGGCTAAGTAACAACCAACTGTAAACTATGGTTTGCTTAGTTTGGTGTAAGAGGTTATATGAATTCCATTACACAACTAGTGGCCATTAAGAGCAATAGTGTTTACATTTGACCATCAACATAAATGTCCAAATCCCACATCGTATTTCTTGATTCTTTCTTGTATTCATGACTTATCTCTATCAATTAATAACACTGTTTCTAATGTTATAAATCCCCAGGATCCAATTTCCAAACCACTAAAGTCAGAAGGAAACATTTTCACGTTTGTGGTAGAAAGCTGAGAATAAGCAAGATGCACCTTGAGAAATCTTAAAAATTGGAATCTTGGTCATTGAACGAGTTGAAATTGGCTAATCTAACAGCAACTCAAAGCTAATAACTTCAAAAGGATGAACAAATCTGCTTTCAAGAGGTATCCCCCCCCCCCACATTGCCCTACCACTTGTCATAAATATCTAAGCTAGGCATCCAACTGACTGTCTAAATGATGCCAAAAAGACAAGCATTCCCTGTAGGAAGAAGTTTCACATCAGATGCACCATTAATAATTTAGGACAATCATAAGTCATAACATCCTTTCTATTGCAACTTCAAAGATTCGAGGACTAATTATTTAAAAGTTCACTATTCTTTTATGCTTCCGTGTCAATCATAAATTCAGTTTTCCAGTTTGCTCAATTTATTTTTATATTTTTTGACTCTGTAACATTCGAGGAGCATATGAGACTTCAATTGCTACCACGGATCATTAAAATAAACTATTGCATTCTAAGCTATTTAAAATCAAGACAATAGCATCTTTTCAAACCATGAGACTAAATGATACCCCTTCATACCCCACCTGATAAAGAGAGCCGTAGTTCACAAATGGTTACACCCATGGATTACACCTACCCCAAAAAAAGACACCACTGTCAAAGCACTCCCTCCAGAAAGGCAAATGAACAAAGTATATGTAAACCAAGATGAGGACAGAGCAACATCTGAAATGATCCTCAGACATCTTTCTTAAGTGGGCCCATGTCTCAATATTTACAATAATTAGCTATCATAAAGCCTCTTATTATACCTCATTTCATGAAAGGCAGTTGCTACTATTCAGCTGTTTTGACTCTGAATTACCAAGGACATCACTTCACCGGGATTATCAGTCACTGTTTCTTTGAGCTCATACTTATGTCGTCAGTATCTAGCCTCAACTTTTCCAAACATCCACAGACATTTTCCAAACATCTGTTTTCTTCAAAGATATTTGCTTTTGTATTAGCAATAGCAATAGCGTATAGACTTATATACCATCCCATAGTGCAGTGATGGCTAATCTTTTTTGTTGAGGCGTGTCAAAAGCGGGGGGAGCGGGGTGGGGTCACGCGCACTCGTGCCCATACCCATAATGCAATGCCCTTCCCCACACATACACGCAGGCCTCACTGAAGTCTCCAGACTTCCAGGAGGCATGTTGAGCCATTTTTTGCCCTCCACAGGCTTCAGGAAAGCCTCCTGAAGCTTCCAGAGGGAGAAAAAAGGTCCAACAGGCAACCCGGAAGTTTATTCCCAAATTTCCAACGGGCCCCCATGGGCCATTTTCCGCCCTACTCAGGCTTCAGGGAAGGTAGCCTGGGGAGGGCAAAAAACAGTCCAACATGCAAACCGGAAGTTCAGGAACAGACTTACGGGTTGCCCGTTGGGCCATTTTTCTCCCTTTGGAGAAAAGGTTTTTCACCTTCCAGAGGCTTCAGAAGGTTTCCCTGAAGCCTCCAGAAGGCAAAAAGCTGCCCAACACGCAAACCGGTAGTTCGCCAGAGGGCAAAAAACAGCTGAAAAGCAGCTTGCCAACGCGTACAAGCTGACAGGACAATGCCTCGCTTGCCCTCAAAAATGGTTCCAAGTGCCACCTGTGGCATGCATGCCATAGGTTCATCATCACGGCCATAGTGCTTTACATCACTCTCTGAATAGTTTACTATGTTTCGCATAGTGCCCCAACAATCTGGGTCCTCATTTTACCGACATAGGAAGTCTGAGTCAACCTTGAATTGGTCAGGATCGAACTCCAGCTGTGTGCAGAGCTTCTTGCAGTACTGCATTCTAAACGCTGCATCACCAGGGTCCCTAAACTACATGCTCCAAACATTTATGCTTTAGCTTCGTTTTTACAACTTCTTCCAAACAGCTTTGTTTTACTTTGACTACTATCAAATTACTTGTTCTTGCACTATTCTCCACAATTTTCTCATGCACTACAACAGACAGGCATACTTTTTTTCTTCATTCAGCCTTTCTGATCTCCATCTTTCATTCCCATACGAGAAAAACCATGGCTTTGACAATACGTATCAGTCAAGAGCTGATACGTATCAGAACCAGAGCTGGAAGGGACCTTGGAGGTCTTTTTGTCAGCTCAAGCAGGGCTGATGGGATGTTTCTGCATTTTTCTATTTCATCCAGAAGTGTCACAGTATTTTTCCAAGGTACCAGATATCTGTTTATTTTGTGGCTACTGTTATCACTCTTACGAATTTTAGTCTAGAAAAATCATCTGTATTCAATTGGCACTGCCCATTGATGTCAACTTAATTTAATATATATATATATATTGAGTAGCAAACCAGCTTTTGCACTTTCTTCTTTTATCCATTAAGAGGCTTCTTCACTTTCAGCCATCAAAGTCTGAGGTTGCCGATGATCCTTCCTGCAATTTCTCCTAGCAATAAAACATGAGCGGCTGTTAATGCAGCCTCATTATGGAGACTGATGTCAATAACTGGCAAGCAAGTGCAACCACCTGTGAGCTTTATATGGCAACTACATTAAGCCTTCAAGGAGTACTTGGGAACGGTACCTGCTTGCGGGAAATGTAGGAATTAAAACTACATTACAGAAGTTAAGCTGGAAAATGTAAATACTTTCTCTGTTTCTAACGAACAATCACTCGGATCCCTGGACTCTGCCAAACCAGGAAGCAAAATATTAACCAATATTTACTTACTCCAGCCCTAAGAATGAAGCTATTATATTTTCGGTATCGGTTTTCAAGCACAGCGTAGATTAAGAGAGAGAACCTCCAACTTTTCTTCACAGAAGCAAAAAAAGTCACTCTTTATCAGGGGTGATATTTACTTACCTTCCCTATCGGTTCGCAAATGTGAGCGCTCGCTTGAACTTTTCGCTGAAAAAGGGCCTAAATGGGATGCCGTAGAGCTAGGGCAGGTGGGCAGGGCCATCCGTGATTTCCGCTACTGGTTCGAGTAAACCGGTCCGAACCGGTAGAATACCACCTCTGACTCTTATGTTCAAAACTGGGTTGCCTGTTTGGTGCAGTGTTAAGGAGCTGCACTAGAATATAGGAGACGGGGTTTCTAGGTGACTGCGATTTTCAGCCAGTCATTTTCTCTCCGACCATTTCCTGTGTCATGGAGGTGTTATGAGAAAATAAGAGCAGGAAGCATTATGTCTACCATCTTGAGCTGTACAAAGTAAAAAATTGGTTTGCACAAGAAATATTTCAGCTTTCATCTCAATTCTCAGAGTCTGATCCCTGAAGATAAGTCAGAGGTGACTTGACAGCCAAAGATTTCTGATTAATAATAGCAGCAATTCCACCCTCCCAGATCATATGAATGTACCTCAGAGGAAGTTTGTCAGCGGACAGAAAGGAATAAACCTGAGATTTTCTTCTTCTTTTTCTGAGAAAAAAGAAGGCCTTCCGGGGATATTGTGACTATGTAAACTCATTTAACAAGCACCACTGGTCATATTAGTCTTTATATTTTCAATGATGCACTCCACAGGGCTTATTTGCATTTTTTTCATAAAAAGAATAACTTTTATATGGTCACTTTTTTTTAATAGATAAGCAAACTATAGATTCATTTCCTGGGTTCATTGCCACGTACTGAAATTGTCTTTATAGCTTTGTGAGTTGTCCTTTTTTTTTTTCCTGATGAGGCACACATCCTAGAAGAACGATTCCTGTTAGGACTTTATACTACAACCTTCCTTGCTCTTTCAGCCTGCACCTTCTTCTCACTTCACAGAATCAGAGAGAGAAAATGGAGCAGAATTCTTTGTTAGATCATTAGTCCCATTTAATTGACTGCTGGACATTTTCTATCATATTTCTACTAAAGAATTACAAGGCGCAACTAGAAGAGCCAAGATTCAATATTACAATGTGGAGTGGCACATCTAAGATGAAACACAACTTGGATGTGATGGGATTGTGTTATATTCTGCAACCAGGTATATAGAGGGATGGATAGCATCTTAAACCAGTAGTTTGGAAAGTCCAAATGAAGAAGATACAAGTATAAATAATATATCACTTTAAACCATGTTAGCAAGATTAACTTTACTGTAGTACACTGCAAACCAACTTTCTGTGATTTAATAAACTATGATTCAGCAAGTGTGACTGTACCCACTGCTGGCAGCTCGCAGTAATCATAATACACGGACATGTTGAGGCTAGGAGGCATGCCTGCTGGGGCGGAACAAGTGCTCGCGCAACACCCTTCTCCAGCTGGGGAGAGCTCCTTGCACTGACCTAGTGGGTATCCCGAATGTGCCAAGCCGCGGGAGGTGGGGAGCGAGCAGAGTGCCACATGGCTTGGTGCCTTAAGGATACCCCCTAGGTCAGTGAATGGCGCTCTGCCCGGGTGGAGAGGGGGTTTGCCGGGTGGTTGCTCGTGAGCTTGGTCACCTCATGGCTGCTTCGTCCCTGAGGCTGTGCCCGGCACTTCGGGAGCCAGTTCGCAAGGGAGCAGCCGCCCGGCAACCCCAAAACAATAAGCCTTCACCTATAATAAGTCCAAGGCCATATTTTGTAAGTAAAAAGAAAATAAGACCCTGTCGTATTTTCGGGGAAACACGGTAACAGAAGTCAAAGTTGTATGAGACGATGCAGGGTCCCCCTATACTTAATTAATGTTTTTCATATATTTCAGGATGCAGAATATTTTTCTGGTGTAAAATGTGCGTGTGTGTGTGTGTATTGTATATTTTAGAGCTGCTTAACTTGAGATACTGGTTATAAGTAATAGCAACTTTGGTTTAGTTTCACAAGCAGTCTGCAGGCCAGAACGCATCTCTACTATTACTTGAAATACAATAGTCAACCAGACTGAAGATTTGAGTTTTCAAAGCACTAAACTGAACTTTTTCCAACCACCCCAGTGAGCAGGGTAGGTTCCGTTCACCTGTTTCTCATCCTGAGCTTTCATTTCCAAGGACCCTCGTTGATTTCTGCCTTTACTTGGCAGGAAGATGAGAAAAAGGAAAAAAGAACCGATATGATAGCTTTGTTTGCAACTTTGTTTGGACTTTGCACTGCCACTCCCTATACAAGCAAGCTCCTATCCGTGCAATAATGATAAGGAGACCACAGATCCTTGCAGGCAGCCATAGTCCCTTCCAACAACTTTTTTTTAAAGTATTGGTAGACAGAGAGACTTCAACAAAAACCTAGGCTGCATGCAGGGTGTGTTCCCCACTGACTAAAACTGGCCTAAGGCAGAAAAGTAAAGTTTTGCCCTAACCTGTGTCACACACACAAGACTGGTTTAACTAGTTAATCTGATCTCTTCAAGAGACTCACCTGTCTCCCTAACCTATACACAGCTACCCTGCACCCTTAAGGGATGAAAATTACATGGCGGTCAGGAAGAATAGTTGCAGATTACTGGAGACCTATGACTCGATACCAATGAAAAGCCCACCTTGCCATATATGGGAAAATTCAAGCAGCTGTAGATGCAAAACCAGGATCGCTGAGGCTGGGGAAAGAAAAAGCTAAAATGGACATGGGAGACATGAGATCAAAGGGCAGGGAAGCACAAAGAGCAACGCAATCAAGACTTCAGCAAGTCCCAAGGATAGTTCAACACAATCCCATAATTACCTCTCTTTTTTTGGTCCTAGCGAAAACTACTAAGGAAAGCTTTTCTTAGTACTTAGTACTTTTCTGAGGTCAGCATGGATGCAAAGTTAAAATCTAATGGCAGCTTTAAGGGACACACCTCCCCGTCTGGGAATATTTAGGCGGCCAGCTAGCGGTAGCCCATGTCCTGCTGGGAATTCAGTTATCATTTAACTCAGAAAAATGTGCACGGTCAGTGGCAAAACAGCTTTAGGGTTGGTCCGAACAGAACAGCAGCACTCTCCCAAGGCGAGGCGAGGCGAGGCCCACAGCAAAAGCCAGAGCAATAGGAGCCCCACCCAGGAACCTAGGCCCCAGCCTTTCAGGAAGGGAGCAGCAGGAGTCAGGAGGGGGAGGGGTTGTGGCACACACACACACAGACACACACACACACACAGACCAGGAAAGGAAATCAACCAAGCAAAGGGAAAGGATTGTTCCACTGGTATGCCAGCAATCTGGCTGCAGGGCAGCTGTCTTTCAGAGTAGTCGAAGGAGAGTCTCTCTCTCTCTCTCTCTCTCTCTCTCTCTCTCTCTCTCTCTGTGTGTGTGTGTGTGTGTGTGTGTGTGTGTGTGTGTGTATAGACTGCCCTGCTAGGAGGCTTTAGTTCAGTTACATAAGGCCATCCTCTCTCATTCTTGGGGCCCAAATAGAGACAAAGTGAGGGCTAAGTGAACAAAGTCAGGATAAGATTACAGATTCAGATGGCCAAGTCTCTATCCCTTCTGCATGTTCTACATGTTATTTTCACTCACTTAAAGAATTTGTCTAAGAATCTGCTTTATGAGGGGGGAGGGGGTAAAATTACAATCATTTGACAGATGCCAGCATAGTTAACTTGTGACCAAGGTCTGCAAACGCACCAAGACTTCTCTTCACCAAAACTATATTTATATCCCATATTTATGATTTTTATAACTAACTCAAGGTGGTGAAGATAACTAATACACCTTCCTCTTCTTATTTTCCCCACAACAACAATCCTGTGAGGTGTAAGAATGACTGGCCCAATGTCACCTACCTGGCTTTCAGGCCTAAGGTAAAACTAGAGCTCACAGTCTCCTGGCTTCCAGGCCATCTCCTTCACCACTAGGCCAAACATTTTCCAAACAAAACCTCTTTCTGCCCTCACTTATACATTCACTTCTGTGTTGTGTGGTTGTTCTACCCTGTTTCCCTGAAAATAAGCCCTCCCTGGAAAATAAGTCCAATTGGGCTTTCGAGTGCATGTGCTAAAATAAACCATCCCCTGAAAATAAGCGCTCCCCGAAAATATTGCAACACAGCAGCAGCCATGAGGTGACCACACTCGCCATCTCCTGCACCTCAAAAATAATAAGACCTCCCCAAAAATAAGGCCAAGCACTTATTTCAGGGGTCAAAAGAAAATAAGACCCTGTCTTATTTTTGGGGAAACACGGTAGTTGTGCATCATGTCTTCCACTTACTGAATATTTGCAACTGTTGTTATTAAGGGACCAAAACTACCATCAATGGTAGCTTTTGGTACAATCAAAGCTACCCACTCCCTTATCTAAACTGAACAGGAAAAGGACTGCTTTAACCCTAGAAACACAGTTGGTCAAGTTACATTGCACCAAAGCTGATTAAAGGTCCTCAACCGCAAGACAAGCTTTTAAGCTTGGGCAATGTACTGGCAACAGCATAGCAAAGAATAAAATTCATAAGGCATTGATGCATTCTACCTCTTTGTCTGCCATGATAATCATGCGCATTACAAATCCAGCTATAGAAAAGATGAAGTGTTTTCACTGTACATATACAGTGTAACATGAAACAATGAAAAAACACGTCTGAATTAGGGGTGCTTATGAATAAGATTCTAATCATTTATGAGCACTGCATTTGGATTACAAAATCTGACACCCTGCAACCACCGTTTTTCTACTGTTTTAGTGTCTCGCTTTACACAAATTTGCTTTAAGCGTGATTTTAAAACAAGGAAAGCTTGTATACCCAAACAGATAACTCTGGAATACTGTTTTCAAAATGGAGTAATATGATCTGATAAACCTGAACTACAAGAGCACCAGAAAAACATCTTATCTTAAAAGGCAGTTCATTTGCTTCGGCCATTAAACAAAGAAATGAAAAAACAAAAGATTGTCTTGGAGGGGCCTGAATAGTGCAAGAAAAATGTAATGACAAAAGGGCAGCTGACATCAAACATCTCTCTCTCTCTTATTCTTCCATCTGAAGACAGCAGTATTTTATTAGCATGAAGCACTAGCTTTGAAAAATGCCCACTAATAGTTCGCAATCAAGCACTACACTTGTCATCAAGACAATTATGCTTGACTGGGGACAGAATTCCTTTAACTCACTTGGGAGCTCAAGGGCACTAATGCATTGGAAGACTCTTCCCCTGGGCACTGCAGGATGCACACCCACCGGATTTTTTTTAAAAAAAGATTTAATTAAGAAAATATTTAACGGAAAGCTATGCAGCAAAGCAAGATGCCAGCTCTAGCGTGATCTTTATTAATGTAAATATTTCTAAGCTCCAAATTAGATCCTTAACATTCTGGGAGAATAAAAACAGCAGATTCTTTTAAAAAGGCTTTCCTTGTAAATATGCCCACCTGCCAAGGAAAGTAACTGGGGTAATTAAGAGCATCCTCACTCATTCGTGAGCATTTTGTTATTTCTGTATCTACCTGTCATCTGTAGAACCATCACACGCCAGTGGTGGGTTGCAGACGTACAGGATCCTGTCCGGAGCACCGGATACCGTTCCGGTACGGTGCTCCGGAGGGCCCACCCGCCCGCGCTCCTTACCGGTGTTTTATGCTGTTGGGCCTTCCATGCGCACGCATGACATGCATGGCGCCTGCGCAACACTCAGCTGGAGCATTGCGGAGGCTTGGGGAAGTGTCATTTGACGCTAGACCGCATGTGCACGCACCACACGCGTGCATGTGGGTAACTCCGGGGCCGTTCCAACCGTGCCGGTTGGAACGGAATCCGGAGTTACCCACCACTGCAATATGCCCATGAGAAAGACACACACATAGTGAGCAGTCTTTGACCATTATTTAAGTTACACTTTTGTTAGTATCTGTAAGTTCAATAGAAGGCACCTCTATGAAACACGCATACATATTCCGCTAGCAATGAAATATCCTACATATCCTGTGGAGCACCACAAGCTTTCCAAGTTCACACAACTACAAGGGGGGGGGGGGAATACATTGTGCTCAGTTTTTTTGTGTCCTCAGGAGAGATCAGGATCCTTACATGGATCACGGGGCAAGACACCTGGATTCACGTGCCAAATCTCTATAAACTCAGGGATCTGCACAATTTGCAAATCCTTTCACAACACAAAGGTCACTCTTTTCTCGGTGGGAATTTGCAGCTGAAGTCAGGGGACAAAGAGATTGCACACGCGCATATACAGACGTCTCCTTTCTCTCTCCCCCTCTTGCCTACCCATTTCCTGTCACAGTAGCACTAGATCTCAAGCTCAGAAACAAACAAACACAGAGTGCTGGATTCTGGGAAATGGGCCAGAGCATTCCAGGGCAGCCTGAGCACCAATCAGCAGCCAGAGCTCCCACTTTATCCTGCAGAACTCCTTATCTTATTAGAGGAAAAACAACCCTTGTAACCCCACCAACCACCGGGGCTCGAAGGGGAGGTTTGTGTCAAGGATGCGGGCCAGGGAGGAAACAGGAGCAGAAAAGGGAAAGAAGTTGTTTTGTAGCCATTTTGCTACACCAACGTTGCAACAGGAATCCTGTGCTAGATGAACAAAGGAGGATAAAAACCCATCAATAGTATACATTCTCAAGTGATAACCTCCAACATTTTGTGAGGTTCATATGGCAGCTCTTGAAGGGCATCAATTCATTTCCTTATCATACAAAGATAGTTGATGCATTTCAGCACGCTTCTCTCCATTCTCCTTGCTCAAAAGGAGTTAGCTACTTTTCCATCGTAGCCTTACTGTAAATACAAATGTGACATGTCTATCAGCAAGATAGATTTCAAGTCCTTTGCAGCTCTCACCAGAACAGTCACAGCCTGGTCTGGATACAGATTATTAGAAATCCTTTCTATGGCCAACAACCCTGCTGACATTTATTTCCAAGACTGTGCAACACCTGAGGAAAAAGATTAAGAAAAAACTATTTCAGAGAGCCAATGTTACTCCTGCCAGAAGCTTCTTAAAGCACCTGCATCTCTACTAAAGAGTGTGCAACAGCCCTCTGCATCATATGAATCCAGGAAAAATGAGGCTATTTTAAAGAGCTGTTGTTAATTGTTTTGTTCATGTTCTGAAGCATCTTTTGGAGACTGAACTCAAAATCCTGCACCATCTTATTCAAGTTGAGGAAACATGTAGAAGGAAAGACAACGAGCACATAATTCTGTTTTGTCTAGTTTAAAGCTATGAGAGGGTAAGAATTAGATCTACAATAATGATTCCTAATTCCTAATTACATGAAATACCAGCCACAATGACTTCCTATTCTCTAAATATACTTACATGACAAAACATTAAGAGGAAAGGAGCAAATTATGTGATTTGCATTTATTATGAGTACTAGGACCAATTACAGTTCAGGCCACACTACAATAATTTAGAAAAATATTGAGCTCTTAACTGTCCTGTATCAGGTATTTGGTGATTCTCTAGTTCTAATATAGCCAAATAGATTTTGAAGACCTGAAGTCTGCCAGGTAATAAAACAAATGTCTCCCCTTTGCCTTTAAACTTCACTTCAATCTTCACCTTAGTCACGTCTAGTGTGACTCAAAACTTAAGGCCACTGAACTTCTTATGATACAAAGAAATCACCCATGAAGTCAGAATCAATGTATACTCTCTGAAGTCCAGCAATCCATTTCTCTAAATTCTCACTACCTGAACCATGAACCTCTGAGAATTGATAAAATGTTCATTTATTAAATGTTTAGGGTTAACAACCCAAGCAACTTTGGACAGCTGATACGTCTAAATAACAGCTGATAAACTATTTAAAATGTATATACATTGGACTTTAGAATAAATATGATTACTGAGGATAGTTACTATGTTCAAACTTCGTTCAGTAAGTACACTTTTACTCTACCTATAGTCACAAGAGTGAAGCTCTTCTCTCAGTTGACATGTAGTTTTAAAAAAGATTGTCAATTGATGCTTAACGCATATGTTTGTAAGCTATCCAGAGTTGCCTCTAGACAAGATGAGTACCACACAAATCTAATTAATAAACAAATAAATAAGGGCGAAACCCAACTGGAGCAAAATAGAGTTGAAATGGCAAAGTAGGCATGGCTCTACTCTAGGAAACTTAAGTATCTCCAACTCTGCATGTCTGGTATTAACTTTTGTAGCCACCAACAAAATCTATACAATTTTTATCAAGAGCCATTATTTTGTACCTTCTGCATTATTATGTACCATCAAGTTGCTTTTGACTCTTAGCAATAACATAAGATAAATCACTGTGCATTACTACCTGTGTTAAACACAAAAATTGGCATTATCAGTATTCTTAATTCCTAAACATATTTTCATGATAGCATTCGAGTATAAGCCCAAGCAACGCCTGCAACTTAATTGGAGGATGTAGGGGGTTATTTCATATTTCCTCATTCTTAATATTCAAATAATTCCAGCAACCTATTATGTACCAGTGATGGCCTTCCACAACTGCTGAATCTTATTCTTTTTGTTTCCAGAGATTCTCAGAATCTCAAAAAGCTAGCAATTTTCTAGATATCACTATTACGGTTGAGAACTAACAATATTGCTCTCTAGGTAAGATGGGTAGCATATAAGTAAAATATAAAATAGTATAAAATAAAAGTTCAGAAACCATAAAATAAGAGTAGGAAACTTCCAATGTACCCAGGCTTCTCTTTAACTGTTCTTCAAAAATCCCTCCTAAATAACTTCGCTGCTACTTGTCTGTTATCTGAAAATCTCTATCTTGCAAAATTAGTGTTGAATCTTTAGACAGAGCCCTATCCAAAAGTAGAGAATATTGCCTTCTAAGCACAATCTCAATGTTACATTCCACAACAGTGCACAGAAGTTATTTGTGTTTATAACAATTTGTTTTAAAAATATAGATATCAACACTTTTAATAAATATATTTAAAACAAAATGTAAGCCAACAAGCGTATTGGTTATGATTTGAAATTTCCTAAAGCAAAGTTGTTGCCTAGAATTGTCCTAGTCTCATATCCCAAGGGGTATTGTGAGACACACCTTTATGTCTTCAATTATTTGGCCACTTGCCCAAAACTTTCACTTTACCTGACAGGAGACAGCATCTTATCTGCTGAAGCTGTGCAATCTTTTTAAATGAGCTGGAAAGGTTCAAGATTGAATCTGACAGCTTTTACAATCAAACCAACAGTTGTACCACTGAGTTACAGCCCTTTTTATCCCATCACCTGGTCCAAAATAGGGCAAATATGTGCCACCAAAGAGTTGTTTTTCCAGTAAGTCAAAATAGCATGGCATTCAATTCTCCATTCATCCTGCTCCTAACATGATGTCAGAGTTCAAAATCTCGATATTCATCACTATATGGTCCAGACCTCCTCCTCCTCTCTGTATACAAGATCAAAGAAGAGCACAAACTCTACAAACAACTTGGTATGTTCTTTTGGTAAACAGGAATAGCATGACACAGTCTGGAACAACAAGTGCTACAAGTCTATTGTGTGAGGTATACCAAAAGACTTGCACTAGAACAAGATCAAGCATTGCCTGATGCTGAGCTGCTGTGGGCGAGGTTCCAGGCTACTTCCTCCTCAGGCGCTCAGAACTTTAAAGTAGATACAATTCAGTCCATCGGCAAGAGCTCATAGAGCATTCATCCCCATCTGATTCTTCTTTTGTGTATTTGGAAAGACAACAAGCATGAAACTCACAAATGTTCAAAGTGGCTGACTGGCCACATATGGTATTCCAGAATGGAAATATTCATTTCTCACACCAGCTTTTTTTTTCTGAGCAGGTAAAAGATAATTATTTCTAATATTTAAGAAACACTTCTTGCCTTAAATTTAAACAGTTAATCCTCACCTCACTTTAACTAGAGCTCTTTAACTCCTCAAAAAGAAGTTTAAATCCATGATTAGAATTTCTTCTCAAATGTTTATAATAAACTGCCCAGGAAATAGCCCCCCCCCCCATTTCATTCTTAAGAAGTCTAATTTGAAGAAATCCAGCTATAATTTAAATCAAAGGCATGAATTAGGCATACTTCCTGCCTAGCAGATGAAGTAATTCAAATTTGCAATTCACCAGGTAAAAATAAATTAACATTATGAAACTAAAGGCTAGGAAGTTTTAGGGAGATACTCAATACAGCAAAGCTTAAACTGAAGCATTCCTTCTACCGACACAATGCCATCCACAAAAATAGAATGTCTCCCTGTTTGCAGGAAGTGTAAAAGTAATGAATTAAATACTTAGAAATATCTATGTACTATATATCCATATTCTATCCTTTGCTTCAAACTGTTTCATGCACCATATGTTTTAAGATTCCTCTCAAACTGGTTTAACAAGAGGAAAGG